>NW_027509443.1:0-600000 GCF_048541705.1 Temnothorax americanus
CGGTGTAACCTACCTGTATTTTTCGATTACAGTAGAGATGTATAATAAAGAGATGTGGACGGCAAGAAGATGACAATAGAAATCGTTACGAAATATGAATCTTGTTGTTTACGTTACCATCTCTGTAAAATATGGAAGAGCGCCGCAATGATCCAAGTGAAAATGAGAGATAATGACACAGTCGATATAATTGGTCACAGGTCCTTCTGGAACTATGTAGGAAAAGTCTGGGAAGCGTCTCTCGTCATTGAACCCCATGTGCATTCCACAGTCCAGCATAATGTTTTTGCCACCCATGGAAACCAGGATGCAACTACGTCCAACGTCCTGCCCAGCGCCGAGTGGTGTAACTTTTATATCTGGCATTTCTGAGAAGATTATAATAAAACGTAGTATTACTTGGAACGTTAACGAAAAAAGAACGTCATGTTACTTGCATATTCTAGAAGATTTATACATATGAATAGAAAATGGATGCGACTTATGAAATAAATACAAGTACGTGTCTCAATATTATATCCTGCTGTAAACAAATACATCTCTAGGTATTTATTTAGAATAGCTACTGCACCTCAAATATCGATGAAATTAGGCTTAATCGATTCGTTTTTGCATAAAACGAAAGAATCTGGCAGAAAAATGCGGCGGTCTGCCCTGCGAAGCGAGATATTTAGCGTTAAATTTGACGACTCTCAGGTTCTGTCATACCGACGCGATGTAGCGACTGTGGTAGCGACAGAAACATGCCCCGCGGCCACATGCGCATGCTCCGTGTCCGCACGCGCATGCAAAAGTGCGCGAATTTGAAACGTATGCATACTTATAATGCATAAATATAAATATGTACTTTTTATATACGAACTATTCTCTGCTTTAACAAATTATTTGTTACAAATTATTTCTGCTACAGATATTATGCGTCGAAGTTAACGAAACAGAAATAATTTGTTAAAGCAGAGAATAGTTGGTATATGAAAAGTACATATTTATATACCAACTATTCATTGTACATATAAATATGTACTTTTCATACCCCAACTATTTTTTGTTTTATCAAATTATTTAACAAATAGTTTGTTAAAGCAGAGAATAGTTCGTATATAAAAAGTACATATTTATATTTATGCATTATAAGTATGCATACGTTTCAAATTCGCGCACTTTTGCATGCGCGTGCGGACACGGTGCATGCGCATGTGGCCACAGAGCTGACAGAGCATGCGCATGTGGCCGCGGGGCATGTTCATGTCGCTACCACAGTCGCTACATCTCGTCGGTATGACAGGTTTCATAACCTGAGAGTCGTCAACTTTAATGTTAAATATCTCGCTTCGTTGGGCAGACCGCCGCATTTTTCTGCCAGATTCTTTCGTTTTATGCAAAAACGAATCGATTAAGCCTAATTTCATCGATATTTGAGGTGCAGTAGCTATTCTAAATAAATACCCATCTCTAAAACAATTGCCCTTAAAACATATTAAAATACTATACTAGCACAAAATATATGTTGACATCGTTATATCATTTACTTGAAGAGATATCGGTTAGCTGATTAATCTAGATCAACAAATTGCTATCGCTTTCTGAATTATAATCTTGATGTAATATAAATATAAAGGAGCTTAGGATTAGGTTAGGCTTAGCGGGAGATAGCGTTAACGCCACTACGCACCGGTTCGTGAACGAATAAAACACACAGTATAAAACGATTACGTGGTCGCAGGTCACGGTTGAGGATTAATGAGAATAATGAGCGGATTAATGTAAACGTATATCAAAAATTGCTTACTTTTTTTTTCAGAAATTGTCAAGATCTTGTAAACAATGTCTTCCTCCTCTTCGAAAGCCAGTGTGATTATTCGATTATTGAGATTGACGGATACCTGCTGGCTGCTACTCCAAATACAAAAGACGAAATTTATCAGGCAGTCTGGACAACTTAACGAAAAAAGAGTAAATTTCCCGGATAAAAATCCTAAAAAGTTATCTACATCGTGGATGCGTTCCAAAACTGATTGGCCGCATTCAGGAAACACAACCGTTGAGTGAGCGGTCAGTGATTCTTTAATATGATTGGTTCTTACCTTTGGTTCTTCTCCGGATCTATACCAGAGAGAAGAATTCTTCTCTCTGCTTTTACACAAATTCAGAGCCTATTACACAAATATTCATTGGCACAAAATGAACTTCTTTTTGTTGAGCGCTATAACTTTCACAATTTTAAACATTTTTACAATTTTCAAACGTCAACCTGTGGGGAATACATTTAAATTTAATACCTTTTTTGCGTTTTTCATTTCAGGCACGCCGTACAGGAGCTACTCGTACACCGTAGTCGAGCGCGCGCGCGCGAAGAGGTGACTCATAACTCCTACATTTATTCTTAATATTTTTCCATATAATATAAATAATACTGTAAATGCACCTAAACATGTACTTCAATTACGATATGTCACTGGGCCGAGCCCGCGCTTTTGGAAGTCACGTGATCGGCTCTTACTTTTAGAACCAATTAATCAGCGCAGAGTATTGATAAGACGAACTCAAAAATAGTTGTCTTATATAGTCTATAGTCATTTGTAAATATTTGCCACATGAACAAATATTTTAAAGCTTATATGAAAGAATGATAGCGTTTTAACAATAGGAAAACCGACGATTATCAGTCGGGTTTGAATTCGGATCTCGGATCTTCGGCTCATTAGAGCAGCGCACATCTTTCTGCGCCACAATCGCACATAAAAAAGAAAACGGAAAAATACACATTTGGAATTAGAAATCGGAAACTGGAATATATAAGTAATGATTAATAAAATATTTCTTCATCAATACGTCATGTCTTCAAAATATTTTTAATTTGCTGGCTGAATTACAACAGGATGTAATAAATAGTCATGATATGACAAACATCAGGCAGAATTGCAGATACTTCACTCTCAATTATTAAAAATGACCAAGGAAAAAGAGCGAGAAATTTCAATGCAGGAAGCAGAAGAAATTAAACTCTGAAATCATGCGGCCGAACTATCGAAAACGATAACATTGAAAGCTGAATTGTCTACAAAGAATAAAAACCAAAGAAAGGTAAATTAAATTATTTTATTTTAGATGTGTGAAATAAATTGCTGTATTAACAAAGTTACATTCTCTTGTGTTTCGTTTGTTTAACAAATTAAAGCTCTTAAAACGCATATTAAAGAATTTTTAAATAAATTAGAAAAAGTGAAACACAGAATCACGATAACAGGATTATTACAAAAAGAAAAATGTCAACTCGATGCCTGTTACTACGTTTACGCGAGCGTTACTTCTGCAGTAACTCACGATAATTCCTTCGCGTAAACGGGATTTTGTAGTAACTTACGATAATTTACTCCGCGTAAACGGGTAAATTATCGTAAGAGTTACTACAGAAGCAACGCTCGCGTAAACGTAGTATTAGTCACGAATTTAAATCAAGAATAATATAATCTTGAATCTAAATTGGGAATGTACAAAGAAAAAGCATAGGTACAAATTTTATGTGTTTGCAAACAACTATGATTAATTGTCTAATTCTAAATACTAACAGTTGCAGCCTTTTTCTACGTCAGCAATAGTATTATACGCATCCAGGATTGGAAAGCTGGATACAATTTCCAATTATCAGTTCAACTTATTCAAGCAAGATCAAAATGTTCAACATTGTATTTGAAATATCAATCATTCGCGTAATTATAAGGCCAATAAAACCATAAAAGTATGCGAAGAAGATAATCATGAGTGCACACTATGACATACAATTTGTAATTTGATAATCATATACTGTTATTATTTCGCAATTACTGTTCTTCGCACCTTATGCTGTTTTATTATCTGTATTTTCAGACTTAGGAAACAAAGCTCATCGATTGGTGACCAGACACGATAAAGCGTAAAATACAGAATTTTAATATTTTTGTAAGCTCTATAAATAATTTAAAAACTATAAAGCACCAAGTTTTCAAATTTTTCATAAAAAAAGGAGATGTCGGGAGACACTTATGACAATAGTTTTACAGTTCTTCGTCCATGTTGAAATCTTCCTCGGGAAAATCTCCAACCTTCACGTGTGCTGGCTTTACAAATCCACCATACTTCGGGGGACATTCGAAGTATCTTTTACCACTGACACTGTCGACGACATAACAAATGTGAGAAAGGATGAAAGATAAAGTAGTAATATATAATTAAAATGGAATTAAATATATTCACCTCCCATCGTTCTTGCCAAGAGGCTCATCGTATTTAACACCGATCCACCAGCCTTCTTTGAATTCAGTTTTACCTAATAAGAACATAACATTTAAACATAAATAATAAAAAAAAATACTTTTAGTAAAAATATGTTGTACTGTTGTACTGTAAACGTGTTAGGATTCTACCAACCGACATATAAGACAGTAGCTCTTCGCCTCGACTGATTTGGAACGGACACTTCGCAGCGGTCTCCAACTTTACATAAACCAGCCAAGTGTTCCTCCGCTTCTTCTTCCAGCTTCTTCTCTTCCGCTCTTCTTCTCGTGTCTTCCTCATTGTACTTTCCCAGCTTATTCTTCTCCAGGAACGCCTTAACGGTGTCTGCCAAAAAGTATAAATAGAATACATCTTATTTATTCTTATTCGTTTGATTATAAGACAAATACAAACGTATTTTCTCACCTGTCTTTTTAGCGTACTCCTCCTCAGATATCTCAAACTTCTTCACATCGTCTAGATTTTGCGCGGTGCATGAGAAATTATCGATAACCTGCAATTTTTTGTTACATTTTATTCGACGATTTTGCAGCTGCAGATGTTCGAAGTGGATGTAAGCTTTCGCGTTGCAGTGTCCGCATACTCACGTGTATCCTCATCCCATCGTCGATCGGGTACGATCCCAAGAGACGCTGTCCTTCCTCCAATCTGCCAATAAGCTTGTCATTCTTATCATAAACTTCAACGGTCATCGTGGCCGAGTTACCGCCGGTAAGAAGCTCCAGTTTGCCCTACAATTTCGCCTTGTAAATTTCTATATGTATATATACACAAGCGATTATAATTTAGGAAGAAAGAGGCGTCTTACCTTAAATTCATGGATAGTTATACCCTTCTGAAAACGACGTTCCACCCAACATGACTCCTGGCCAGAGTTTGTGATCGATAAATTCACAAAATCGGACGTGACTACACTGCACGCGCTCATTTTACTTGGATATTTGCGATATCCGGCTACTGCGGAATAGGTTAACCGATTTCAGACGTTCGCGTATCTCTTACACCATTGTTTCCGAATGTAATTTTAATGAATTTGTTAACCCTATTTCTGTATACAATCGTATGAAATAAATTTACGCGCCTAGTGTTTTCTATTCGCGTTAATTACAGAAGATGTAAACATAAACAACAGTTTTTGACAGAACTCTCGAAGCATCTCGAAGCTCCAGCGATATGTCTCATCCCGCCATTTAAACCGATATATATGTGTGTGTGTGTGTGTGCGCGCGCGCGCTAATCGCCGTCAAATAATTGTTAAAAATAAGAGCTTGCATATTAATTATACAATATCAATTCTGTTCAAGAGCTTTTTTATAATTTTTCTTTTATACTGTTTATATGTTTTACGAATGTCCAGAAAATATACAGAATGAGTCACATAACAATTAGGAAGTTATTTCAAATTATTTCAACATCGTAATTTGCTTTAGAAATTATTTAAATAACAATAATACAATAAATATTATTAATCAATTTTAAGGTGTGTTTATACGCACCCACACACATATACATGGTGTACTGAAATAAGAGGAACATATAATTATATTTTAAAGAGAAGAAAAAGAGGATGAGGAGAAATAAGAGCGTAGAAAAATATTATATTTCACAAATTATTTCATGATCGAAGAAATTAGCTTAAATAAATATCTTACATTTGAGACCGTAACAACATAGCATTAGATGCGTGTGAATGACAATTTGAGGGATCGAAAATAATACATTGTCTCTGCCAAATATGTTCATTGAAGTTATTTATTTTAAAGTCATACCTAAATTAATACGCGTTTTTGTTGTATTAATGTGGATAATCGTAAACAAAATATCAATACTATAATCCAAAACTTTAGCTTTATACATAAATTAATTCCGGAACGAATAGAAAATATACAAGATGTTAAACGCATGTTAAATTGAAAGTGGTGCGGCTGTACAGTCATGGACGGAAGAATTGCCACACTTTCATTCAGTAATTTCGTATTCTACAAAAATCAGACTTCGTCCTTACGACTTTCGAGAATCACGACACGATCGTGAAAACTCGTCAAAAAAATAAAAATATTGCAATCCTTTCGTCCATGATTCGTTAAAATGATGAGACATCACCGTTTTGCTTGTACAGCGAAAAAAAAAACACATTTTCATACCTATATATATATGCACATGTATATCTATATTAATTTGTTTACACTTTATCCGAGGATAACCGAATTATAATTATTATACAAGATAAACATATATATCTCTCTCTCATTCTCCACGTCGTGTTTTAAAACAGAAATGGGCTCTTAAGAAATAGAGATACGAGATTTTTCGTTTCTTTTTTTAATGACAAAGCACAGATTACAGAAAGGGGTTAAAACTTTCTCTCTCTTTATCTATTCTTTTCTCTTTTTAAGAATAGTAGTACAGAATTATGATGTGTTATTTCCAAACAATTCTCCAATAAATTAAGCTGCTCAAGTTTTATTGCAGTACAGTTTCATATCGTTAATCTGAAGTTTCTCAATAGCATTTACCATTTTCGATCTTGTCGAAGCAATAATGACGCTTACAAAAGTTTACCCTTCAGTATCTCATAAACCATTTTGTTCCTAAAATACGGCATGTCCTCTTGCGTGAACGTAATCTTTTTGTTTGCACAGACGTATTCGGCGAACATGCAAGAAAATACGCCACAATCGCTGCCGTTCATTTGTTGCGGAATGTTCTTGGCGGTCTTCAATTTCCAGTCACTCGTGTCATAAGGTCGTTTCTTTTTGTCTAAACTCTCATCTTGTAAATATTGTTTTAGCGCCGCCAGACATTTTGGATTATTGCTGCCCATACTGTCATAATAAACAATGGTTTTATTCCTGAAATCTATTATTGACATACACCAATGAATGTCCAAATGTACAGGCACAACCATAAGATCTTGCGCAAATATGTCTATCTTCCTGGTCCATCGCTTTAGCGACGAGTGACCGCCCGACAGAAGTTTTGGATAGAAGAAGGTGTTCATCGCGTGAACTTTTAGATACTTATCCGAAGATGTGCCTCTGGCAATCAGCAGATTCATATAAAAGTTGATAACTTCGTCGTTCAGCCAATTCAAGTCGGCCAGCGTGTGAAGATCCTTTCGCGTAATTCTTAGACCGAAACCTTCTGCAAGAACCTCGCCCGAGGGTCCCGGCGCGATCGCGCTTCTCACTTCTCGCAACATCACGTCGGTTAACGTCGGCAACGCCGGTTCCTCTGGCTCTTCCCGGTCTTCTATAACGGTCATGCAGAGTTTCATAGAACGCGCCAGCTGTTCTTCCAGGGCTGCTGCTCGCGCGTATCTGTTGTGCTTCGACAGGACGCACGTCATCTTCTTCAGTTCTTCGGCCTCTCGATTCCGTTGTTCAATACGCTCGTCGTACTTCTTATTAACTTGCGAAATGTAATCTTGCCTCATGACAGCTTTCGCGGCCAGCTCGTCGCGCAACGAATTGGTTGCGGTAACCTTAATAAACAACTTTGGCGCAGGAGCACGTCTCACTGCACCACTGGTACTGGGTTTATCAATTGGAATTATTTTATTGGACTGCACATATGCCATGACGTCCTCGTCAATCCTATAGTTTGAAGTAGGAACTATTTCTTTGCCTGTTCTAGTACAGTTTGACATGCCGCTTCTACGGTATGACGGTGTCATCGCCTTAGGTATATCAGCGACAGATGAATGACTCTTGTTGTTGCGTATTAGTATTTCCGACTGCTTTTCTAAGTCTATTACTTCTATGGATTTACGCCTCGGTGTGTATTCCGTACGTTTATCGAATACCTGTATTTTATTTTCTGGAAGCAGTTTTTGCAACATTTCTTCATACTGATATTTCTCCTTCAGTTGATTAGTTTTGGATAATGTGGGAGACTTGTGACAGGTGTCCGGCATCCTGTGTTTGCGATGGCAAATAAACTCCTTAGGCGATTTACCGTGATGCAGGGGAGAACAGGTACACTTATAACTGGAATACATAACTTCGCATATATCGTAATGTTGCGGCTGTTTCTTACGAGTACCGTTCAACTGTGCGCACGATTTTATCGGCGAGCATTTCTGCTCGCCGAGATACGTGATATCGTCGTCATCGTCGCCATCATCGACGGTTAAATAAGGCAGCTCCCTTGTATGCGCCATGTTACAATTGGATTTAAATTTCTTGGGTGTTATATATCCTTCTTCAAAGTTGCGGTCCTCGGAAGCTTTCCGTTTCTTAGAACCTTCATCCGCCCATCTGAAGAGTTTCTTCAGATAATCAAATATCATCATCATTTTTAATATATATATAGATCCTGATTATATTATTGTCCATTCAATATATGTTATTAATGTAGCTTGATCTAAAAAAAAAACAAAAAATAAGAAATTCTTATGTACAAATGTTGCCCTTAATATAATTTTTATATATCTTATACTTATGCATATAAATATTACAGAGACAAAAACCATGCAATGAAACATAGCAAACTATAGATGCCAAGGAGGCTATATATCCCATATATAATACTAATGATATGCTCATCCAATTCCAAATTTTATTTATTTTGTATGAGACAGATACAGAGTGGGATATCATATAATCTTAAATTTATCTGAAGTCGAAAATTATAAAACTGCATTTAATAATAAATATAAGAACAATCTTCAATGCTTTGACATTCTTTTACAAAACAGGATTACTTACATTGGGCTTTTACATCAGGAAATTAGACAAAAGGACGTATAACCAAATGCTGATCTATATCTCGTTCGATCTCTAACAAAGCCACCGAGTCTGCGAGAACTGATAATAAGAATTCAACCTAAAAGAAAAGACCATCGTTATCATTTGTACCTCACAAAATTATCATCAATTAAAGTAATTTGGTCGCCTCTACTATTCTGCGCTAATGTACAATAAAAGGTCTGTTTGTTTTACTTGAATGTACACTCTCTGTACTTAAAATAAAATAGGTATGTTTGAAGTTTAGCAAAAGTGAGAAGAAAAGTTCTAGTATAGTCCATGCATCAATAAAAGAGCTAAAGATTACTTGTGATTAAAATAAAAGTCACATATAATTTAATGGTGCGTCTCTACATGCGAGTAAGAACTCTCGAGAGCAAAGAGAGAGAGAGAGAGAGAGAGAGAGAGAGAGAGAGAAAGAGAGAGAGAGATACTCTTGAGAGTCTCTCTCTTTTTCTCTCTTTTTGCTCTCGAGAGTTCTTACTCGCAAGTGGACACGCACCATAACATCAGACAAAAAAAGAAAAAAATACAGAAAATTCAGCTATGAAAAACAATCCTAAAGACTACTTATGATTATGATCAAAAATATATATATACATATAATTTAGTGGCGGACAGAAAAATAGAAAGGATAGAAAATACAGAAAAATTGTTTCTCAGCTACAGAAAACAAACTTCAAGATTATTTACGACTGAAATGAAAGACATGTAATTTAGTGTCAAACAGAAAAAGAGAAAGGATAAGAAAATACAGGAAATTTAGTTACAAAAAACAAAACTTGTACATAAAATTGTGGTATTTATTTAGAATAGCTACTGCACCTCAAATATCGATGAAATTAGGCTTAATCGATTCGTTTTTGCATAAAACGAAAAAATCTGGCAGAAAAATGCGGCGGTCTGCCCTGCGAAGCGAGATATTTAGCGTTAAAGTTGACGACTCTCAGGTTATGAAACCTGTCATACCGACGAGATGTAGCGATTGTGGTAGCGACAGAAACATGCCCCGCGGCCACATGCGCATGCTCCGTGTCCGCACGCGCATGCAAAAGTGCGCGAATTTAAAACGTATGCATACTTATAATGCATAAATATAAATATGTACTTTTTATATACGAACTATTCTCTGCTTTAACAAATTATTTGTTAAATAATTTGTTAAAGCAGAGAATAGTTGGTATATGGAAAGTACATATTTATATTTACAATGAATAGTTGGTATATAAATATGTACTTTTCGTATACCAACTATTCTCTGCTTTACAAATTATTTCTGCTACAGATATTATGAGTCGAAGTTAACTAAACAGAAATAATTTGTTAAAACAAAGAATAGTTGGTATACGAAAAGTACATATTTATATACCAACTATTCATTGTACATATAAATATGTACTTTTCATACCCCAACTATTCTCTGCTTTAACAAATTATTTAACAAATAGTTTGTTAAAGCAGAGAATAGTTGGTATATGAAAAGTACATATTTATATACCAACTATTCATTGTAAATATAAATATGTACTTTCCATATACCAACTATTCTCTGCTTTAACAAATTATTTAACAAATAATTTGTTAAAGCAGAGAAAAGTTCGTATATAAAAAGTACATATTTATATTTATGCATTATAAGTATGCATACGTTTCAAATTCGCGCACTTTTGCATGCGCGTGCGGACACGGAGCATGCGCATGTGGCCACAGAGCTGACAGAGCATGCGCATGTGGCCGCGGGGCATGTTCATGTCGCTACCACAGTCGCTACATCTCGTCGGTATGACAGGTTTCATAACCTGAGAGTCGTCAACTTTAACGTTAAATATCTCGCTTCGTTGGGCAGACCGCCGCATTTTTCTGCCAGATTCTTTCGTTTTATGCAAAAACGAATCGATTAAGCCTAATTTTATCGGTATTTGAGGTGCAGTAGCTATTCTAAATAAATACCATATATATATATATATATATATATATATATATATATATATATATATATATATATATATATATATATGGAAAAGATACCCGAGATGTCAAAGTCAAAAGCAATTTTTGGCGGAATATACATTGGATATCTTAACCAGGACACTCCGTGTCGCACTTTCGCGCCCCGATGCCTCTTTTTTCACACGTAAGAACGTCCGTAGAACCGGTCAGTGCGGAATAGCGCGGACGTGCGAATTCATTAATGAATAAAGAAATCTCGATTATGCAAATGTATGATGCGCACAACGACGTGACACGAGTGAAGTTAACCTCGTCGCGCGCGCGCGGCGTGCGGCGTGCGGCGTGCGGCGTGCGACGTGCGACGCACGGACGTGTTCCGGTCCGATGCTTACCCGAGGGCTGCGCCGAATTCGCCGTACGTGTCGAAGCGGGGCCTGGCCCGGGCGACGACTTCTCATCCGGCCTCTCAGACGCGCAATTTGTGGTCCATGGAACATTTAATTTGGCAAACGTCGCGAACATAACCAGCGGTGGCGTACCCTCCGCGTATCGCGCTGCTCCGGCTGCTCTCGGCTCTCGGCTACCGTACTTTGCGCGGAGCAGGTTGGCCACTCCCGGCCCCGGCCCGCGTATTTTTTCGACACAAGCGCCTTCTCTGCGCTCTCTCTCTCTCTCTCTCTCTCTCGATCTCCTTTTCCTGCCGCGTGATACACGTTTGATTGCTTTCGGAACGAGCAAAAAGGAGGGAAAAGCCGAATCTCGGATAAGAAAAATTATTCAGACGCTTTTTGTAAAAAAAATAGCAAATTAATAATATAAATCTTCGACCTTTTTGTAAAAACAAATTTTCGTAAAAAAAGAAATTATCGATACGGTCGATCGAGCTTTTAATTTCAAATTATTGAAATTAGAGAGATTTAGGGCGCGCAACACATACAAACGTTATACGAGATTTATTATTATTGTTAGATATACTGCATATTTATAACGTTTTCGATTCAACTCAGCCAATCAAAAACGCTATTAAAATCGTCTTAAATATGATCTTGAGATATGTTATATATCAGATTCTCTGGCTGGATAGAATTTTAAGATTCAAGTACTTGACATCCGGCGCTTGACGATTCCAAGCAAATTTTAGGTGATCTTAACTTTATAAATGCCTATAACTAATTATTATAAGTCTCGACATTTTGGGGTGTTGGACTTTTTGTTTCAAAATAATCTCAGAAATCTGTCCTTGAGCCGCTGTTATTGTTCGTTCGTTCGATTTCGTATCCACGTGAAGTCGGTGAAGTTAGTCGCATGTCGCGTTGCGCACGCACAAGCGGCACAAGCACTATATACGCAACCTACTTCAGCCTTCAGCTTCAGCTTCAAGAAAGGAGGGAGTAGTGCTCCCCTGCTCCCGCAGCACTCGTCTCGTGGAGTCTCGCTTTGTTTTCGTTTCGACTCGTGCGTTTGCGACGAGTGGTTCACGCGTTGAAAATAAGAGGCAGTTAAAAATGTTCGCATATACGTACGGTTTTTAAGTTCTTGAAGAAGAATCCGCAAGATCGCAAGGTCTCACAAGAGTAACAATTACAATTAACTTTAATTATGTGTTTACAAAGGCTGAGATTTCTTTGAGGATCCGACACACCGGTGTCGTCGACACTTGGATTACTTATGCTATAAATTTTGTTTAAATAAAAGCCGTACTGCCAAAACACTGTGATTTATTATGTTTAAAGCTCTTCTGTGTGTTTAGGTTGATTTTTAATTTTATTCATCTCGGTACTCCTTATTGCAGCTTGCGAGGAATTTTGCACTCCGAGAGAAATATATCAAAATAGAATAGAAAATATATACTCGAGAAAACAAGATTCAATCTCTAATGAGTGATAATAAACAAGGATTTATTGCTGTACATGTTGGTATGTAATTTAAGTATTTAGGCGTGACTTTTGTAATTAATACATAATTTGTATCTAAGCTGTCGTAACAATTCGTTATTTTTTTTTGTTGGCAGGTGCTGGACAACACTCGGCGTCGCTCAGGGAAAAATATCAAAAGTTATGTCGCGATGCGTGCAAAGTGGTAAGATTTTCAAGCGATTTAATTACGCGTGATACACGTGTCTATAATTTTCTGTAAATTCTGTATTTTTCTTATGGCTGTACGTTACATCAGGCGGCACAAAATTTGAAGTCCAATGGCAGCGCATTAGACGCAGTGGTCGAAGCAGTGGTTGTATTGGAAGATTCTCCTATGACAAACGCTGGATTCGGATCAAATCTCACGTTGAATGGAACGGTGGAGTGCGACGCGAGTGTAATGGACGGCAGCAGTTTGCAGTATGGTGCGGTCGGTGCGGTTAGCGGAATAAAAAATCCTGTTTTGTTGGCAAAACGTTTGTGTGAGCAGCAGTCCATTAAGTTTGCATACGGCAGAATTCCACCTAGGTGCTCCTCTAGTTTTGAAATGTTAACGATTGTACGTTAAGCATTGTTATCAATAACTCATTCTTTATTAGCTTTTTGGTTGGAAATGGAGCGCATATCTGGGCACACGAAATGGGCATACAAATTTTACCACCGGAACAATTAATATCAGGTATATAGAATTTACATAAGAAATGTTTAAGTTTTCAGCAAACCAAATTGAATTATAGTTTCTATGTATAAATTGCAGTATTTTTTATTAGTGTATGTTTTACTTATTCATCCAATGTATTTCCCCAGTGAGAGCACGAAAGATATACAAGCATTATAAAAGAAAAGTGGAAGGTTGCAGTGCCGAGGTTCAAAAGGTATGAAGAAATTACTTTATATTAGTTTGATTTTAAGCAAAATTTATTTAATCATTTATTTAATTATGTTGTAGTGTGCTAAGAAAAGGATGGACACGGTAGGTGCGATATGTGTTGATGATAATGGAAATATCGCTTCGGCTTGCTCGAGCGGTGGTATAATCTTAAAATATCCCGGAAGAGTTGGGCAGGTATTCATTTATCATATCGATATTTGTACAAATACATTTTTTTTTTAATATAAATTTCGTTGTAGTTTATCGAATTTTTTTTGTTCTAATTTTAGGCTGGGGTATGGGGCTGTGGTGCCTGGGCTTGCAAAGATACTCCGTATTCAGTAGGCACTAGTACTTCGGGTTGTGGGGAACATCTTGTGCGCACCTCGTTAGCGCGCACAGTTGCGGAAGCTATCTCAGACACATCTTGTCCGACCACGAGTTTGCATCGAGCAATGAGCACAGATTTTATCGGTATGTCGCAGATTCAGCCTAATTTGACGATTAACGAAAGCGATGACAAACTGTTTGTTTTGTCTTCAGATTCGAAGTTTCTCCATGGACTTGAACAGAAACTCGGTGGTGTCATCGCTGTACGGTATTCGCCACAAGAAGGATCTGGCGATTTTCTCTGGAGCCATTCCACAAATTCTATGATAATAGGTTACATGAATACATGTGAACGTGCACCAGTGGTATGTATTCTATTTTTTTTTCTTTGCACCATTGTAGTCTTTATATACATGTTTGTAAATGTTAAATATTTATTTCTAAATATTTCTAAATTAGTTTATAAAATAATTTCTAAAATAATCATTAATATGAATTACAAGTCATCTTTGTTCAAAAAATCCATTTATTTCTAGAGTTACATGTCGGTCTTACCATCGCATGAGGTAGGTAAGAAAGCTGTTGTCGAAGGTGTCTGCTTTAAACTGACAGAACCTGACAAAGTCTGAGAATGAGATTACATACGTCATCTCTCAGATGTAATAAACTTTTATAAAGAATTATTACCTATAGCCTAAAATATCTTATATATAAAATTTTTATATAAAACCACGATAATTTCATGAAATACATAGATGCTGCCGTTAAATAATTTTCCACGATCACAATTTTCTACAGCAAATATATTTTCCTAAATTTTATATCACTGTAAATTACAGGTACCTTGTATAAATACAATGATGATTACTGTTAACATGTGCAAATACAATCCTGATAACAATTTGAAATAATCTTTTGTTTATATCGATTTTATATATACAGAAATATTTAACCTATTATATAATACATATAAAGTACACGTGTATATAGTGTCCCATTGCAACCAACGGAGTCTAGAGCTAAAGTGAGATATCGAGATCATTTTTTAAATGGAATTGTAGCTAATTATCCAAGTGTGTAATCATTCTTGACAAAATCTACAATTTATTTCGAGAGGAAATAAATATATTTGACTCTATCAAGAAAAAAAGATTGGTTTACAATCAAAATACTGTACAATTTCAAAAAGAAAATTGATAAAGTAAATATACATTATAAAGTTCAAATAGGAAAAGAGAGAACTTGTGTCGTATACCAAGGGATATGATCGAAGGCATCTAACCCCTTCAATCGAAGAGACTCCAAAACAATTTTTACAACTCATTGTTATTCATAGCTAAATAACGCAAAGCGAGTTCAAACTATTATCACGAATACAGAATGTAATACGAGTTTTAAAAGATTTTGTAACAAACCAGCGTTACGAGTGAAATATTTTTATATGCTATTGTATTATAACCATTTTCATGTAATATTGTAAGAAAAAATACCGGATCTAATTTAGCTTTGAATAAATGTGACTCTATTACAATTAGACACTTTATATCTCAACTAATAAATATGTACATTCTCGATAAACTGACCTTTTTCTTCCTTTTCAATAGATTTCTAACCAGGATCGTAGTACTACGATTTATATCAAACTGACTTCCATGATTACTTCAGTAGAAAACTATATACACAAATTATAAACTGCCTATGTCGTTGAATCGTTTCAATTTCTCCGGAAATACGTCTTTGAAGAGCACCGGATCTGCACGAAACTCAACTGACTCCAACGGCATAGTCCCATAAATAGAAGAAAATTTATTTATACACTGCGTACGTTCCACCATGTGCGTCAAATCCGCGGACAACATTTCGGTATTGGTACACTCGGGACATCGGAACTTCTTCTTCGGTGTCACCTATAAGATTTTAGACAATTTTTAGATAACGCCAGTACATTGGTTAAAAGTCTTGCCTACCTTTAATGGTGCTTTCCCAGTAATATTTGCTACCAGAAAATTCATCGCGATGTCCTCGCAATTCATGTGCTCGTCGACCCATTCCTTTATGTCTCCAGGCATGGCCGTAGTATACATGTAATTCCAATACTGAAAAACATTGAGAAAGACGTAAAGTTTCATGTGATAATTGGACGATCCAATGCTCGTATGAGAAATGGTGTAATTTACTTTGTTGGATTAACTTATATGTTCTTGAGGTGAGGATAACAGGAGAGGATGTTAGTTTTTTGCTGGAAAAAATAAAATCAAAGGATTTTCAGTAATATGTTTTTGTGACCTGAAATGTTAAATAAAAATGTTGAATACAACATAATTGAGCGCGTTGTTGAACAGAGAACAGCATAAGCGTTTGTATTGTAAGTTTAACAGCATCAACTTACTTTATGGTGAAAAGCCGCCCCTGTTAAAACCATAGAAATACTATTCGTCCATTCGCTTTCGTATTTCCAACAGTTAGTGCCATTATCCCACATATGTAAGCGAGATGGAAATCCAACGATTCTATCCGGGAATTCTCTCCACACCTACAAGTTTACAATATATGTTTTAATTCAATTAGAGTATTAGAAAAGATCATATAAATATACCGTGTGTGTAATTTTTGATATATATAAATATCTCAAATACTTGTATAAATATTTCAGACAAATTAGCGATACCTCGTAAGCGAATTCTACTTCGTCAGCAGTCAACATGATAATATCATCGTCTATCGATAACACTGCTTCAGTTTCAATCTCGTCATATGGATAGAAACGGTTGGACAACTTATTTTCTTTCGTTTGTATTACTTTTAATGGCTTACTGACTTTTGGCCACCTAGCAGCTACAATGTTACAATATTGAATTATGAAGAATAAAATTAACGTACGTACTTAAAACTTATATATATATATATATATATATATATATATAATAGATAATTAAGATGAATATATTAAAAGTTCTTACAATGCGGTGGATCTTTATGCTGATTGTTCCAAATTACTAGAACTTTGGACAGACTCGGCACCTTCACAAGTTTATTAATTAATAGGAACAGCAACTCCAGTCTGTCGTACGTTAATATTACGGCAGTAAAGCCACGTGTCTTAGGAGCAGTCACCGGCAGAAAAAGTGGCGAAGGGTTTCCCTGCATAAAACGATTTGCTTGACATGGGAAAAGATTAAGCTTCCTCGTTTTAGTAATTATGTCTACCTTGTGAGGCGGTACGTTCCAATACGTGTAATCTCGCGTTAAATACGGAAATACGCGATCCGCAAGTATTTCTAATGTAGTTTCGGTGATCTTCTCCATCGAACTGAAATAACGATCGTAGAGCCACGCATTCTGTTCCCGCATCTCCGCGATGCGTTGGTGAGATATCTTTTTTAGCAGTCGTATCGTTAACAAAATGTCAACTTCACGTATAAAAACAGCAGCTCTGACGATAAGAGATAATTATAAACGAAACGAATCACGTATCAAAAGATAACATAAGAAATATTTATTTATGAGTGCAACTTACTTGGTCCAATCGATTACGTCGTGAAATGGCATTATTAGAGAATCGGCTATAATTACAGGTATACAACCAGCAGCCATCGCATCCAAGAGTGCACTTTGGGCAAGTCTAGCACCACGAATTATCAGACAAAATGTTGCTGTCTAAAGATAAAAAAATATACTTTTAATCATGTTTTAGGGCTGGTTGTTCCAGCCTGTTGGTAAACTATCTAATAGTTAAATCATATGTATGTCTTTGTTTATCCTTTACATTGGACAAAGATAGACGTGTGATTTAACTATCGGTTAGCTTACCAATAGGTTGGAACAACCGGCCCTCAATAAAGGAAAATATTTTGCATTAATTACAATCGTATTACTTGCAAGCTATCAGGATACTTGTATATATCTTCTCCTATGCAACGTATCGTATTATTCATTGGATTAAAATGTAGACATGGACCCAACACCAAAATGTCTTTTGGATACGTCGTTTTCATTTCCATCAAATCTTGCTCGAAAGCAGTATTAATGTTGATTTGCGAAGACATCACCAGCCATAGTCTAAGATACAAAACAATCGTTACTACATAATACGTGTAATGAGAAACAACACGTGCATGACGCTACCTCATATTACTGTGATTCGTTTTCAGATTATTTACAAGTGGACTGTAGACCGGTAGACTAATGTCGAAGCTAGGCCTGTACGTCAACGATGACATTCCAGCGCCCGCAATCATCGCTCTGCCTACCGGTACATCGACGACCGTGTTATAGTCTGGTACGCTTCCAGGCACCATATTGAAGATCAGATGATTCTCTCCTTTGTTCCAGAAAGGTAACGCTCTCAGCGCCTGAGAGACCTCTCGTAATCTCAATCTATTCTGATTGAGAGTGTCGATGGAAGGGACAAAAATGCAAGCTTCGTATGGGTTAGGAGTATAAAATTTACTGCCGATAATGGCACTCAGAACTCGATAGAACTCTTTCGTCATCTGGCCAGTTACCGGTCTATTCGCGGAGTCCAGGTATACCTTGAGCGGATAGACGTACACCAGAAGCTTGGTCCCCTGGCTGCCGCATCGGTACACGTTGAAACAAGAGAAGTATGTGCAAGAAGAATTGGTCGCGTCTGCCGCACCCGAGTCGGCGGGTAACGTTTGGCTGGGCAATGCGTTTACGTCGCTCAACGTTATAGGAATGTGTTCGGAATGTTTCTGCGTATTGCCAAATTTGAAATAGCACACCGAGATCAGTACGATAAATAATGTAAATAATAACAGACATATCATAAAGATATTGTGATAATGGTATGAAATTCTGTTGGCTTTGTGTGCTATACGTGCCGGTAATACCATGTCTTTCTCTTACTTTCTCTCTCTTCCTATGAGATATCGCAAAATATATTGTTCTATACAGATCTCATTCAATCAAGTATATAAATTTCCCTTGTAATAACGTCAAACATCCGCAGAGGGTATAGTTGACAAGTTGACATGTGAAAGGAACCGTCGCATACGAGTATTTATCTCGGTACGTATGCAATTAAAATAATTCTCATTGTTAAGATCATCCTTCCTCTCGTTTTTGATTCACAAAATTGCCATTTAGACTATTAGTGCAAAACTAAGAATAGTTTACGATGTAAATACGGTGTGTATACATTAAAATTCTGTCATGGTGAGGTTATATTCGTAAAATCATAAAAAGTCAATCAAGTTTGTTCGTTTTATTTGCGTCCTTTGTGCTGAACATTGAACATAAAGGTCTATTCACGGATAACCGAAAAATGGACCAATCACGTATCAAAATGCTGCGTTCCCACTTCCCACTATACGCGTCGCGCGTCGCGTCACGACGCCGCGTCAAGAGTTATCCAATCAAAACGTTTCATTTTACGACGTCATTTCCGACAAGATCTTGCGTCGGAAATGACGTCATAAAATAAAACGTTTTGATTGGATAACTAATGACGCGGCGTCGTGACGCGACGCGCGACGCGTATAGTGGGAACGCAATACAAAAAACATAGCAATATATGATATCTTTTACGCTAAATTTGGTCTATTTTTCTTATAATTATATTATTATTTATGTAACAAGGTTTTAGAAATTATAATCGTAAACATTAAACGAACAACATCTTTAGAGGCTCAGAAATTCTCTAACTGAGCGTCAATCGCACGATATATTTTTTTATCTCGAATTCTTTTTGGAATGTTTGTTTGATTGAATTGAATGCTGCAAAAGCAGCTCTCTGGCAAAAGTAGGAAAGAACCAATCACATGGATGCATCCAATGCCACGTGCTTCAATTTAGAATTCTGCTTAACTGGGTCTTCCGACGACAATTTAAAAATACTCGTGTCTTTTGTATTCTTCCAATCTCGTAAAGGCGATATATCGATAGTTTCTATTCAATTTCATATTTAATTGTAAGATTGCGATCTCGACAAAAATGGACCTGTGAATCGAGCATTACATCGTTCGCGCCGGGGGCCTGCTGAGAACGAACGCCACCACACGCCACACCGCCGTTAAGGGTCGCCCCAGTCGCTCCCGCGGGAAAGGAACATGGCGGCGATGACGGGCTGGTGCTGACAATCTGATAATGGGATGGGCGTCGCGCTGAACGTAGGAACGCGGCCTTTTTTTTTCCTCCCGCCGTAATGATAATGAGTGGTGATACCGCGACGTATAAACATGGCGATCATTTGACACCGCAGTCGTCCTCCGATCCAGACGAGTCGCGGGTACTGCTGGGGATCGTGCGGGGGTAGCGATCCCACACGACCCACGTTCGGGATTCGGTACCGAACCAACGCGCAACCGACGACGTTGGCCCCAGGCCCCGCGAAAGCCGGAGGAGATCCACGGGAGATCGAACGAGAAATACCTCTCGGCCTCTCGCAGGCGCGCCGCGTCGACTTGTAGCGCATAGCGAGAAGACGTTCCGTTCCGGACCGGAGGCTGCGAGTCTGCAAGACAGTGCGACGCAGCATCGACGAGGGAGGAGCGACGCGCGTCATATGCGCTAAGATGGCCCGGGAGTACGATCATCTGTTCAAGCTGCTCATCATAGGGGACAGCGGTAAATATAATGCGCGCGGGTTTGCGGCATCACCGTGCGCTAAACCGTCCGCGGTGATGTACGATTTCTCGTTCGTCGTTGGCCACGCTCTCTCCTGCTCCTGCGTTCTGTGTATAACCTCCTTTGTTTCTATCGCTATTTTTCTTTCTCTCCCCCTTTTCCCCTCTTCTCTGTCTCTCTCTCTTTCTCTTTCTCTCTCGTAAATTTCGTTCCAGATGCGAAAGACGTGGAAAGATTGCGGCGGAAAAAGGACGGATTGTGTCGCGCCGAGCGTCGCCATGCGAGCTGATCGCCTGTCATTACGCGGTTTTAGCGGCAGTTTATTAAATGATGGGGCCCGACAATGGACTTTACACGTCGGCTATCCATCGCACCGCGCCGCCCGGCGTGGTGCTTTAGATTTCATGATGCGAAAATTGTTCTTCCTGCACAACAGATTTAGAACGGTGGTGGAGGATAATGCATCACGTCGCGATAATGGGGAGCTAAAAATAACAAAGAGATTAAATAAGAGAGAGAGAGAGAGATTGAGTAGGATAATTTTTTATCCTATTTAGTTCAAAGTGAATAGAATAAACTATAGAATACAAAGCATCTTGTATTAGAATAATATGGAAACTGAAAGATATTTGTTATCATTCACTCAATTCTTTGTGTATTTATATATAATGTTTTTTCTGTTCTATTTTCTTTTTCTTTGATGTTTCTCCTGATAGTTAAGCAATTTTTCATTCTATTTAATTTAATATAGATAGAAGTAATTAATAGGTGCACTGGACTGCATTAGAACTTTTCTTCTTGCTTTCACAAATTTCAAACATTATATATATATATATGTATATACACCTATTTTACTTTAAGTACAGAAAGTGTACACTAATTCAGCTCTAAAAAAAAATAGACCTTATATGTCACAATGTTACAAAGCGTCTTGTATAATGCGTCTTGGAATAATATGGAAATGACATGTGTTTGTCATAATTTTATTTTGAAAATATTTATGCCTTTTTTTATGCCTTCTTTAAACAACTTACTTATATACATCTTAATATAAAAAAATAATTTTTTTCTATTCTTTTTTTCAAGGCGTAGGCAAAAGCTCGCTGCTTCTAAGATTCGCTGACAATACCTTCAACGGCAGTTACATAACTACGATAGGAGTGGACTTTAAGATACAAACCGTGGAGGTAGATGGTGAGCGGGTAAAGCTGCAAATTTGGGATACCGCTGGACAAGAACGTTTCCGGACAATAACTTCAACTTACTACAGGGGAACGCACGGCGTTATAGTTGTGTACGATGTGACCAGCGGTGATACGTTCGCGAACGTTAAACGGTGGTTGCATGAAATCGAACAGAATTGTGATGTGGTTAACAGGGTACTCGTAGGGAATAAAAATGACGCACCTAATCAGAAGGTGGTGTTAACGGAAGACGCGCAAAGATTCGCCAATCAAATGGGGATTCAGTTATTTGAAACTTCCGCTAAGGACAACATCAATGTCGAGGAGGTATGCGTATATTACGTTGGTTTCTTTTTGTTGTTAATTTATCCGGCTGTAAAATAAAACTAGAAACTTCAACTTGTTTTACGATTATTTCTTTATTATACCGATGATAAGATTACTTTATGAAAGTTGAAAAATACTTTAAATTCAGCTAAATTAATATATACTTTACACACCTCACTGTAAGTTAATAGTAATGCGTTACTTGCAGATGTTTATGGCAATAACGCGGCAAGTGTTGCGGACCAAAAAAGAGCGTAAGGAGCGACAAGCCATACAGACTAATGAGACAGTCAACTTGAGGAAAAGCACAAAACAGCACAGGAAAAAATGTTGTTAGCGAGCGTTGTACAAGCACGCTACTCCCTATAAACGAAATATTCTTTGATACGATAATTAGGACAGAATAAAACAGAGAGCATGTGTTAGTATTACGAGCGGACATGAGAGGCTGGAAACCCTGATATTTTCTAACGCTGAGTTTTGTATTCCAATTACGATACCTAAGATTGTATCCTAACTAAAGTATACTTTTTTGACGTTAGTATTTAACATAATAGAATCGAAAAATGTCGAACGAGCGCGTAGGGCTTATTTAGCGAACACGATATCGTGTATGCGGCATTCTTTTTTAACGCGTCGAATACTTTCGCGTGCTGCGTTGAAGAACAAAGGCCTATTCATTTGTAATATTTACGGAAGGGTAACTCTCACTCACATATACGCGTATATGTTAAAAACCATCGTGTTTTACATACACACATTTTACACACAAGTGGCGTTTCATATTGTGTAATCGTTAAACGAAACTAACGAACATCTTCCGCTAATTTTTCTAGGGTCATTTTGAGCATTGCAAAATTTTGCTGCATTGAACGATGAGTTACCATATGCTAAATAAGTCGTGTTTAGAGCGAGTAGGATTAAAGTTTCTTGAACAAACGGGCGACAAATATTGTTAGCTGGTCCAAATAATTTTTAGGGCGTTTTATTAGTAAAATTAAGGTTCCTGTAGTTCTCTCTCGATGACGCTTTCAATACGATTTAAAAGATTCAGTCGGAATGGATTAATGATATATGCAACGGCATTATACATGGTATAAAAAAAAGATCGCTATACGAAAATTGGTCATATGAAATTCAACATACTTCCTGTCGTAAGACTGTAACAAAATACGAAGACTAATCAACAAGATTTATTAACAATAGCCGAATTTACAATATGTATTTCGTAAAAATTTATAATTAGCTATAATTAATTCTTATTAAAATTTTAAAATTGATGGAATCTGTGAGCATCTAATTTGTACATTAAATAATATTTAAAAGCACATTTTTTAAAAAAAGTTTTAAATAATACCCTATATATATAAAATTATCGAATACGATCTTCTTTCTTATAATTTTTTAAGACTTTTAAATTTGCTAGCCAAAAGCATCAGTTATTATGTTATTGCTTCCATTAGGATGCCCAAGTATTTATATCGCGTGCATCATTATGCATTAATAAAATATTGAACAGTATTATCTCATTTGTTTAATTCTGTGTATGAATCTAACGTTTCTTTAATGGCTCGGTAACGAGGGAAAGACGAAAAGCTTGTAAACGTCCGAATTTTATAATATATAAATACGCAGGTTTTAAATTGCCCATGCATTTTTGCGACACGCATATACATATATACACACGTACACACGATTAAATATTTATTGCTGAAGGGTAGATAGCAAGATGATAAAATATAACGATCGGTCATGTCCAGCTATGACAGAAGCTGTCTGTATTAATCTGTGATAATAGTTAAGATAATGTCGCCAGCTGCCACTGTAATACTGCTGCGTGTACCTTATACTCCCCGCTCTCGTTGTAATTGTTGTAATTAATATCGCTATTATTTCCTCCTTTTTTTTTCTTTTTAGTATCAATTACATATCTCCTTTAGAGGCAATAAAGCGGCATCCTACAATGTGTACATATTCTCAACTTGCCAGTTTTAGTGGCATATTCACCAAGTATTTCAATCGAGCATATTCAATCTTGTTTACTGTTATACAGTTGCAACGTTGTAATATTATTATACATACGTATGATTATAAATAAATAGGAGTCTACATGTATGTACGAAACAAGTATCACTTTCACCCCCCCCCCACCCGCTGAGCTGATTTCTACTCCAAGTTAGACGTATGTATTTTTCACGGAAAAATACCTAAAATATGTAAATATATAAAGAAAGCTTTAAATTCGAACGCGAACGAACCCAGCCAATCTAGAGCTACGTTGTTTGATCGATTCGGGTAACGCTCAAGGATTCGAGACTCGATGTTATTGTCTACGCACTGACATTCGAGGTCGAATCGAGCAAATATGTTACACGTTCGCGCTTGAAACATAATTAACGTGGTCGTGTATCGTTCACGAAATTCCAAAGCATTATATGCACGCGTGTTTATCTCTTATTTGTGCGCGAAAAGAAAGATACTGGCTCACACTTGTGACCTGTTATTGTTATAATGTTTCTTGCGAAAGTACGATTTCGAAATTCACGATTTTCGACGATGAGACGCTACATAGGTATACCTATACAATATCCGCGCAAAAAGGAGATAAAATTACGTTCAATAAAATACCAAATGAGCAACGGTGCTCTTTTACGTCTAGCCTCACCAGTATTTTCAAGAGAGTATCCATGTAATATATATAATTCTTTGTAATTATTCCTAAGTTACAAAATAACGTATACTTATGTCGTATGTCTTTTTTAAACGAATCTAATAAAATCCGAGAAACAGTTTTACGAACGTGGAATATCAGTACTGCTGTTTTTAATTTATTCTTTATTTATAGAGAATAGAGTATAATTATAAAAAGATTTATTATACACTATTACTTATTTCAAGAGATTTCGTAATGGCATTTTTGTTGCCGTCTCGCTTTTTACACGTAACTCTCGTATCCATCATCTTTTTTTATATAGTTCTTCTTATTTCGCAGAATATTATTACCGCCATTATATCATTATTATTCTTTTACTTCGCAGTTAAACATTGATCGTTCATATAAGAAAAACTGCCGATCTTTTAAGATGGCATAAAATTTTGATGAAAATGTATATCCGCACGCTTTTATTGACGCAACACGCAAAGTTTTCTCTTTTTAATGTTAGATTAATGAGAAATTATCCGATTCATCCGCGCGCGAGAAATCCCGTGTTGTATTTACAATTGTTCTGCATAATGAGTATGCGCAAGCAGCTGTTGGTGCATCGATCGAACGAATATCTGGAATAAATTAAAATATCTCGCTCACCCTCGCAAAATTTCTTGTGATAAGTGGCGAATCGCATATGTTTTCCTCGAAAGTTCCGTTGATTATACATCGATAAACATTGCTTTAACAGAAATGGTTTAGCTTCCTCGACACAACTGGCAACTTTTATCGAAACAAGTATTCACACAATGTTTCGATCACTTTCAATTCTTTTCAAGTGTAAAAAAAAAAATTACAACGCTCGTAGCATTGCTTTTGTCTTTCAATAAAGCTATAAAAGTTTTCTTCGCGAAAATCGATTGATAAAAACCTGCTGTAATACTGTATAATTATTCATATAGAAATATAAATCGTTTATTAAGTCGATAATGATATAAGAAGCTAACATATTGGGAAGTTTATCGCATGGCGCGTAATTGTAATTTCTTCACGCTCATTATGTGTCTCAAATGGATCGAATGCCAAACGCGCTATGACATTTCGAATTTGCATCACGATTCTGCAATTCCGTTAATTAGCGTGCAAATTGTCTCGTAAGTCGTCGTGGAACGGCACTGCTTAAATTCTCGTCTGAAATTTGTGCCCGAACGTGAGGACGTGAGCTAGTATTAATCTTTTACACAGACGATCTAAAAAATAATTGTAATCGAATGTGTCGAATTATTTAAATTATATATATCTTGATCGTTGTGCATTGTGTGCTTATTTATCGCGGATACTTATTGTGCGTCGCGTCGCGAATAATGACCTCAGAATACCATTGTGCAAGTTTTTTTTTAAATATAATTACAGTCGTTTTCATACGAATAATATTGCGTATACTAAAGTCGCAGGGATCTTAGCTAGCTAATCGAGATGCGTGCTCGCCCGACGTCTAGAATTTTCTCGAAAGAAAGACGCGAAGAAGCTGCGCGTACAGCGCGTATGATCGTAAAAGGTAATATTTCATTTGTCGTACGACATATATTTTATTGATTGACTACAAGATAGAGGATTTCTTAGAAACTCGAGAACTTCTCCATCCTGCAGCCCATCAATATGTTTAAAAAATTTGTCGACATATGAAATATCAGCCTAAAACTGTAGACCGCGAAGTATCGACGGAGTTCATATATTGGTAGACCGAAAATTCGTCGAGCGGAAAATAAACGACGGATAAGGATTATCACGTCTCGACTCCCCTGAACTTTCAAAGAGTCTCCAAGACCAAAACCGTCATCGCGTGACTGTGTCGTCCTGTTGGAAAAAATTAAAAAAAATGAAGCGAGAGAGAGAGAGAGAGAGAGGGGGGGGAAGGCAAAGAGAAAGATAGAAAGACGATCGAGAGCGATGAGCGATCGTGTCGAGGATTTAATATTATTCGGGATATCGACGGCGGCATTCCGGGATTTCGGCAAGCGAGGCAGTCAGGGTATAGTCTCACGCGCGATGTGGTCCGGGGCTGTACAGTGTGCGCTCCGTGTGTCTCACCCTCGCCCCCGGCCCCTCCCGCCCTCCCGCCACGCAACGAAAACTTAAAAATGCCGCCGCAGCGCAACCCGAATCGATATTCGCCGGTGCCGTCACGTGGCACGGTTTCGTGCCGCTCCGGCCAATCGGCGGCCGCGGCGAGCGTAGCTACGCTCCGCCCGTGCTCGACGGGAACGACGACACGACATCTGCGTTCGGGTAGGCGGAACAACAGTCCGCGGCTGGTAGCGCACCGGTTCGGTTGTCGGTTGTGGTCGGTTGTTCACGGTAGGCGATGGTTCGCTCCGCGGGCGGTCCACGTTAAGTGACCCCGAGACACACGGCACACATTGACGTCGACGTCGACGGGCGTTCAACGTTCTTCTCGGGAGTGACGGTACAACGACGGCGAGGACCACGACGACCACGACGACGACGACGTCGTCGTCGACGACACGTGAACGAGGAACGGCGCGCGCTCCTCTCGAGAAATACACGCGTACATCACGCACCGCGCATCCGTAGTATCCCGTACGTGTGCCCGACGTGTGTCCGTGTGGTGCTCTATCGCTATCGTCCTCCTGCCTTCGCGCGCGGCGAGCGGCGAGTCCCTCGCGCTCTCTTTATCTTCCCGCTGTGTCTGTCTCGCTCCCTCGCTCCTCCTCTCCTTCTTACAGCCATCGACTGCCCCACCTCGCCCCTTCGCCCTACTCGCGCTGCTCTCGCGCGATCTCCGTCGCGCACGCCACCAGTCACTTCCTCCACTCTCTCACTCGGTTCCGTGGCAGCGACGACTCGCCGACTCTTTTTTTGCACTTGCGAGACAACCACCGCGGCGGCGGGCACGTACGTACGTACGTACGTACGTACGAGTAAATACGGGGTCGCTTGCGAGAACGCGAGTCGCGGCCCCCCGCGCGCCCACTTCTTCCGGCGTAAGGCGACGGCAAGGAGGGACCGAACCAAGGGTCTCCAGACGGTACGCGACATGGTGTTTCTGATGTATGTGCCGCGCGCGAGAGAATGGTGCTTTCGTGAAGAATAACTCTCTCGCGGACGAGTCGTGTGACGTGGTGCGGTGTACGAATTGTTAAGCGCGAAGTTGTCGCGTGTCGTTGATCGCTCTCTCTCTCTCTCTCTCTCTCTCTCTCTCTCTCTCCCCCCCCCCCTTCCCCGCGTTGATATATCGCTGGATCTCGGTGGCCGCGAGGCGCTCCCCGCGGATCGATCGCGAGATAAATCTCGCTGCGCCGTCCGTCCGTGCCCCCCTCCCGTCCGCGGCGAGCGACCACCACGTCGTGGATCGCGCGCGCCGCGTCGCGATCCGCAGCGATCCGTGGTGCCGTCGCGTCGACGCGCTGTGATATATCGTGGCGATCAATAGCCGCGATCGATATCGGGATTTTCGCGCCGCGCTTCCGCGAGTGCACGCGTAAGTGTCATCCACGGATTTTTCGAATACCGTGTCGCGGTACGTGCGCGCGCGCGCGCGCGGACAAACTTTTATCATGCGACTACCGAAGTCGCGCCACAACCGCGAGCGGCGGGGATCGGATTAACCGAGAGGAAACGAGAGGACGGAACGCGGGACGTGGTGAAGAGGAGGAAGAAGAAGAAAGAAGATTTCAAGATAGAGGGAGATAATCACCGCGACGGACAAGGACACGACGAGGGCTCGACGGTCGCTCGCTCGTCGTCGGTTGCCGCGGCGGAGTCGCTGCGCGTGAGGCTTCGCCGCGCGGCAGCTGCGGCAGCAGCGTCGGCGACCGCGACCGCGACCGCGACGGCGACGACGACGGGCACGTCGCGGTACGACGAGCACGAGGACGCGGCGTCGGACGACGACGACGACGACGACAGCGACGACGAGATGGAGGAGAGCCAGCTGCTGATGACGGAACTTCCGTCGCCGTTGACGCCGAGCGCCGGTCGCGGCGGCACGACGTTGCTCCACCGTCCGGGCCACTACTACCACCTGCACCAGCCGCACCTGGCGATCCCGACGTCGCAGAACCAGGCGATACTCCAGCACAACTCGGGCGGCACGGCGCCGCGTTACGGCACCGACGGCAACGGTGCGTGCGGCGGTGGCGGCGGAACCGCGGGAGGCGGCGGCAACTCCGCCGCCGCGGCCGCGGCCGCCGCCGCTGCCGTCGCCGGCGGTCTGCCGGCCTACACCATCGGCGGCCAGGGCGGCATTTCTTCGCGGCGTCAACTGCACCCGCATCAGGCGCATCAACGAGGCACCGCGGCGACGCACGGCCAGCCCGCCGCGAGCACCCACGTGTCCTCCCTCTACCCGGAGATTCTCGCCCTCATTTTCAGCTACCTGGACGTACGCGACAAGGGACGCGCCGCGCAAGTGTGCACCGCGTGGCGCGACGCCGCCTATTACCGCTCGGTCTGGCGAGGGGTGGAGGCGCGGCTGCACCTCAGGAAACAGGCGCCGGTGCTGTTCGCCTGTCTGGTGCGACGTGGCGTCAAGAGGGTACAGGTGCTGTCCCTGCGCCGCGGCCTCAGCGACGTGCTCAAGGGCGTGCCGAATCTCGAGGCGCTCAACCTGTCCGGCTGTTACAACATCACCGACATCGGTATCACGAACGCCTTCTGCCAGGAATACCCGTCCCTCACCGAGCTCAACCTGTCCCTCTGCAAGCAGGTGACGGACGCCTCGCTCAGCAGGATAGCGCAGTACTTGAAGAATCTCGAGCATCTCGAGCTGGGCGGTTGCTGCAACATCACCAACACCGGCTTGCTGCTGATCGCGTGGGGCCTCAAGAAGCTCAAACGGCTCGATCTGCGAAGCTGCTGGCACGTCTCCGACATGGGTATCGCGCACTTGGCCGGCCTGAATCGCGAGACCGCGGACGGCAATCTCGCCCTGGAGCACCTGAGCCTGCAGGACTGCCAGCGACTGAGCGACGAGGCGCTCAGGCACGTGTCCCTCGGTCTCACCACCCTCAAGTCCATCAACCTGTCGTTCTGCGTCTGCATCACCGACTCCGGCGTCAAGCACCTGGCCAGGATGTCGAGTCTGCGCGAGCTCAACCTGCGCTCCTGCGACAACATCTCCGACATCGGCATGGCGTATCTGGCCGAGGGCGGCAGCCGTATCACCTCGCTCGACGTGTCGTTCTGCGATAAGATCGGCGATCAGGCGCTCGTCCACATCTCCCAAGGTTTGTTCAACCTGAAATCCCTGTCGCTGTCCGCCTGTCAGATCAGCGACGAGGGCATCTGCAAGATCGCCAAGACCCTGCACGACCTCGAGACTCTCAACATCGGCCAGTGCAGCCGGCTGACCGACCGTGGCGTGCACACCGTCGCCGAGAGCATGAAGAACCTCAAGTACATCGACCTGTACGGCTGCACGAAGATCACCACCAGCGGCCTCGAGCGGATCATGAAGCTGCCGCAGCTCAGTACGGTGAATCTTGGTCTGTGGCACGTGCGGTGATGGCTTTTTCCGTGGCTAAGTGCTCTGGACGAACGCTGTCAACGTTATCGTCGTCGTCACCGTCGTCGTCGTCGTCAACGTTACCGGGGCGACTACGACACCTCGCAGCGACCCAAGGACAACTTCGTTTTCACGCGCATGTTTCTGCCGCAGGCGGTAAGTCCGTTGCTGTCGCTCGGCGCGCGAAGTCGCCCGAATGCCCTCGACGTCGTCGGTACGGAAAAATTTTTTTAAGACTGCGACGCAGTTTATAGAGTGTTACCTCGCTCCAAACTCTATAGTTTGCCTCTATTTTTTATTAGTATTTGAGTTCTGGCCGTATTGTCCTGTGTAGAGAGCCAGGAGCTATGTTAAACTAAAAAGGAAGGAAGGAAGGCCGACGACGTCGTGGGCGAATAGCGTTTAACTCGTTTTCTCGCCCGAAAACGAGAGAGTTCCCCTTTCTCGAGGGGCACCGTTTCTCGAGCGAATGACGCGACGCGCGACGATCAAGTACGATCGGAATGGCATTACCTCCCTTCGAGAGGGAGCGCTTTCTTTTCTAAAATTAAAAAAAAAAATTAAAAAAATAAGGCGACCGTTTCGAGCACACACACACACGTTATCGATCGTACTTGATCGCGCGCGCGTCGAAGACGGATCGCTAGATTAATTAAACGACGGGCTCGATGAGTCTCGAACGTCTCGATTTAACTCTCGGCTCGCACGAAAATTTAGGAAAAAAAAAAAAGGAAAACGATTGTCGCGTCTGGAGTTTTCTCGCTCGTTATTTTTGCGAGGCTACCGATAATCGATTACATACAGTTACATGGGTAATCAACGTGACATTTTTAGGCCAAAGATTGGAATTAATCTAATTTCGATGAGTTCGCACAATTTGTCGTGCTAAAAACGCGTGAAAATAACCCTTACGCCGATTATTACGTTTGCGTTACATACATAGGGATCATTTTCGTCACGGCACATTCGAACTCAGCGAAGTAATAGTAGTTTCAGTCTTTAATTAATTTTCTTTTTATCGTGATATTTTTCTTAGAACGCACGGGTTCTAAGCGATTTTGGCAAAAATATGTCGATCAGTCGATCCATAATGATGGACAAAATCTGTGCATCCTGAATAGAAACTGTATTATATATGTTGCATATACTCTAAGAAGTATATGTATTTTTTTATCGAAGAATCAATTTAATTCGCATGGGATAAATGTTACGTTTCTCATTCTTCGTTTGGATGTTTCGGATATAAAACGCGGATTCTCTCGATAATAATTCCCTTATCTTTAGTTACTCTTCTCTGAGGTTAACGATTGCAACATGTGCAATATGAAGTAGCGACGCATTTTCTGCGAGTTCTCTATATTTCTTTCCTCCAACGGGCTGTTAAAGACAGGGTAACGTGGACTCGTTTTTGGACACAAGGTTTACCTCGCAGGTTTATTTCGAGCCCGTTGCTATTTTTACTTGATTTATAACACATTTGATTTGTCTATATGATATTATCTACAAAATATCGCTTTACCTCTAAATATGATTTTTATGACAATATTCGAATAATTCGAATATTGCAAACTCTTTTTTTAAGACTTTTGCAAGCAACATGGCTGGTTAATAATGGAACATACCGGAGATTAATTTATTTATTTCTACCGAAGATACAAAATTTCTTTTCGAGATACAAAAATCCTTCGTCGTCAATGCGAAAACATCTTTTAGTTTTTCATCAGGGTGGTTGCTTTTTGTAGCTCTCAAAAATGCTGATGTATGTACATGTGTTGGTGTTTGATTTAACTCATAAGGTATCATTAGTTTAAAGGTTGCATTAACTTGTACACAAGATTGAATATGACGTTCTTCTTTTCTTAGAGAAGAAAAGAGAAAACACACAAATTAGTAAAATTAATCATCTACGTATAATAATAAAAATCAGGAAAAATTTTGAAAGTTAAGATGTTTTAAAAATGAGTGATAAATTATTAAAAAATTTCAAACGGGTCATTTTTTATATCCCCTTCAGGCAGTTAGTGTTAAGACACTGACTTTTCTCTTCATGATAAATTATGAATTCGATTGAAATCGATGAATGTTCGCATATACTTCATGTTTTTTTATTTTGTTAAATAATGTTGACCTTGATACTTTATATTTTTTAGCGGCAGCATACATGCTATATCCGTCTAAAAGTGCGGCGTCAAACGCCGATTTTAAGTCATTTTCTGTATAAAAAAAGATACAAAATATTAATAACTTACTTTGACTTATACTATACTTATTACTATTTTGTATATTATGATTTGCGTAAACACAATATACTTTTGCGACATGCATCGAACAACCGCGTTTAAATTATTTATAACGTAAGGAAGAACGAACATTATATAGTTTCAAATCCTGCAATGTTACGTCCTCCAGTAAACTATCACGCGTATGTCTTTAGTCGTTTCAAATCCTATCTTTGTTTCTAACAGCGCGAGGTTTTCACGTAAAATTTTAATTCTATTTTTCTATCTTGATTTCTATCTCGAAAACGGCTGAGAGTTGCGCGCTAGCGCTTTACTATGGTTTACCGTTAGCGAAGGGTTATTATAGGAATAATAATAATCGTCCACGCCGTGGCAATGGTAATCCTTGGACTTGGACATGATCGGCGTGAATGTTATATTCGTGACGACACTGACTGACTGACGAGTGACGAGTGATTGAAGTTTCATTCAGATCCGTTTCTCGGTCCTCGTGCCTTCCCCTTGTTAGAACTTTATTCCTCTATCTATTATAAATCATATGAAGTCCAAATTTCGTCTACATTTTAGTTTTGCGCGAGTCCAATCTCGCACAATTAAGTGTAACACGCTTAAATAAAATTAAAATATCTTTATTTTGTATTAATTCATTTTTTTAGACTGTTCTTTTATTTGATTTACAAACATTGCAGGATTCCTGCAATTTCGTTCGCGACGAAAACGCTGCAATGGGAACATATTTGAAAAATTCTTCGATATTATTTTATCAGGCTTGGTATAAAAAGATTCAAGATTACTGCAACATCGCCGCGTGCTAAGAATTATGTGCTTTTTCCACTGGCGTGTCCTTGGTCTGTTCCGCGCTTCTTAATCTGGATAATTTGCATAATCTGTATATTTGACGTAATAATACATCTATCGGGTGTGATTTAAATTTAACGATCTACGAGCAATCATTATAAAATTAGAAAATTAGAAAAATACAAATTTTCTACTTTTTTAAATGTTTGCGGCGTTATGTATTTTCTGTTAATGGAAGACATTTATATTATGATATACGGGAAAAATATAGTTATGTAATATGGGATACACTATAGTATATGCTATAGTATACTGTGTCATCGGTGAATAACACCCTAATGCTCGTAAAAATCGCTAAAAGCATTTTTAAACGCGCCAGGAATTAAGCAATATTACGTTTCGTTTCACGAGCCGCAGGGCACAAATTATACATATCTTCTGTTTTCGCAGAATTGAACGACTGTTTTATACCTTTAGCAAGATTAAATGCTATTTATTATGTTTGTTTCGTTTAATAAATACGATAATACAATCTTTCTTTGTTTATTGATTTTCTAAAGGTATATCGGGAAATATTCCATGTTCGCCTAAATATGCTCTTAACGGTCTCAAATTTTTGTAAAATTGTAATTGTATTATCTTTTCACATTTGTTGCATTTTGCCGTTAAATTATTTAATTTGAAATATTTCCACAAGACACTGCGTTTTACCTTTGCATTCAATGCCGTCTTGTGTTATAGAATTTCTGATATTAAATGTGGTACAAAAGTTGCTTCAACAAACGTTTGCAAAATTGCTCACAGAGGTCGAAGGAAGAAGATTGCTTTATTTATTGGGATATGTAGATATAAATACGGATATAGTCAGGATGTATTTTTAAATGTGATTTTAAATTTGAATAATTCCAGATGTAACTAATTATTATTTCACATTTTTTGCACTGAGCTTCATGTTTCGGTAAGTCCCAGTAGTATCGTTGTAGCTCGTCAGTTAGTATATAATGTGTGTCGGGATATATTCCATGATCACCTAGGTGTGCTCTTAATGGCCTTAAATTGTTATGACATTGTAATCTTATTGTTCTTTTACATTCGTTGCATTTTGCTGATAAATTAGGCCCTTTTTGAAGTGATTCCACAAGACACACTGCTTCTTTCTTTACCATTCAATCTTGTCCTGTGTTACAGAATGTCTGATACTAAATGTGGTTTATGTATAAATTATACGGATATATGTGTACGAGGGTCGGTACGAAAGTAATATCCCCCAATTTTTTTCTTTCGAATCTAGCGTCATAGAAAATTTCGCGTTTCATTGAGTTATTACTTGAAATTTTTAGTTGCATTATGTTGAGTGGTGTCGTGATCAGTCACGTTACACGAGCAATTCAAATTGATGTGTGTTTTAGATACGCGTAACAGACAAGAACGGTGAATGAATGTTTTACCGTGGAAAAAGTGAGTCCTATTGAAATCCATTCGCATTTTATTAGAAATGATTATATTATCACAAACATTTTTGAGACGCGAATAAATTTCAATGGCTGCGTTCAACAGAAAGAGCAACTCATCGAACTATCAGTAATTTTTTAAAATGATTGGACCTTGCTGTTAGTTCTTTCCTGAATCCAAGTGTAGAAAACAATCGTAATAAAGAATCATTGAGCAGTCATTGAGCTTTCTCCGCTGAAACGCACTCATTGTCAACTCACTTTTTTTTATAAAAAATTAAATCATCGCTCTTGTCTGTCACAAAGAATTAAAGAGATAACAGTACAAAATAAAAATATTTAATGAAAATAAAATAAATAAATTTTTCTTGTAAAAAAACTTGGCGCTGCTTTTTTACTCCCGCCGCATACTTCACTAAATTACGCGCGTTTATTGCTTTTTTATTCAATCAAAAATTTGGTATTTTACAAGAAAGACTTATTTATTTTATTTTATTTAATAATTTTTTTTGTAATGTTAACTCTTTAATTTTTTGTGATTAAAACGATTCTTTGTAATATTATAATTTTGTTAAAAAGAATTAAAGCTTTGGTTAAATTATATCTAAACTTAATTTATACCTGTTTGTATGAGATGTTTAAAACTTATATTGACTATTTGCAGTAAATCCTTTAAAATGCTTATTAATTATTTAAATTGATTATCTAATCTATTTAATTTTCAAATTTCTCAACACCATCTAAAGATATATATCACTTAAACTATTAATGATTGAACCTACAATTAAATATTTATTATATGATTAACTCTGCTTATTGTTTAAACTTTAAACCCATTAATTGTATATAATAAAATATATAAATATTTCAAACATCAGCTGTTTATCTTTATTATTAGATAAAATACAAAGCTTAATTTTGAAGGGAACTCAGGAGTGAGTTTCTTCTTCTGAAGGGTCCTGAACTGTCCTAACAGGCGCAGTTGCAAGACGAGGGGTTCTGGAATACAGAACGTCAGTCCTTCAATGGCATCTAATACCCGCTTCTCGTCCTTTATAAGAGGCATGTTAGCCTGATCTCTTAAAGATGTAATTCTAAACCAGAGCATGGACGTGATGTAGTAGTCCAAGTACTCAGGCAAGAGCATTTTTTGTATGTTTGGATCGTCGGTTGTTAACTCGCGATACACGAGGCGGCTGATCTCAATAAGGGATGCGGCTGTGGGGGTGACTTTTCTCCGAGCATCGAGCTCTTTGATATTTTGTCCCTGCGAGAAGAGTGTATTGGTAACCGGATCATCTGCTGCAAGTACCACTCCTTTCAGATCTTCAGGAGTTGGTAGGGCAGTCGGCTTATTAAGTTGTCTAGGAAGCTTAATCTTCTGTTTACCTCCAGCTCGTTGTTGAGGCTGTGCGACCTGTGGTTGTTGTTGTTGGGCTTGACGCGGAAGACGAGGTCCTCGTGGTCTAAGCACACCTCGTGGATCCACTTGATTCTCAGGTTTACCCCTGTATATGCGTGGTCCAGATAATTGCTGTTGGTCAGCGACGATGGGTAGTTGTTGTTGTTGTGGTTGGGCTTGATCCATATAATGTAATAATTAACCACTTATAAAGAATATCTTTATCAGAGAAATCTACTGTCTTCTTGACCTTGATCTTCCTTGCTGACTTGTTGTAGCAGCTGGTTGATCTTCTATTGCTGGTAGTTGTATTTCTGTAGGATAATTTTTATCGGTAGATAGATGTTTCTCACGGAATTTTTCAGGATTTGTTGAAATTTCTTTGCAAATTACTAACATTTCACGCATAAATTTCATGACATAAGGGGGTGCTGCTCCCTTTCTCTTGATATTTAAAATGCATACTTTGAGTGCATAGGTTATTGCCTTTTGATGTATCTCTAGATTTTTAATCATTAAAGTCAAGTTTGTTAATTTGGATCCTGAGCATCATCTAGCATTTTAGTGCTTAATATTAAGGAGGGAAGTAGACCTACATTTAGTTTTTCCTCTGGAGAACTTTTATACTGTTCTTTAAGCCTGATGAGCGGTTTCTTTTGTTGTTTGGACACTATGCTGAGTATAATTATAAATTTTATGTAAGAGCCAATTTGGAATTTTGAATGATAATTGAAAATGATACGGGTATAAAATAGAAATAATATCTTGGATAACTTCTGGTGTTGTTCTATTACACCAGCAAGAACTCCTGCAAGAGGAAGCATTTCTTTTGGTGAATAATCTTGGAGGTAGCCATCATTGATGATTCGAGCCCAATTGTACCCGTATTGTAAATCAGATCTCCTTAAGTAAGTTCTAAAAAATAATTTGATTTGGTCCCAATTTTTAGAAGTTATATTGGTGTAGGACATTCGGCATATCTGAGTCCATTTTTGTCTTGTTGCAATTTCAGCCTGTTCTAAAAGTTGGATCATTCCCAGCCCATTTCTAGCTGTGTGGGTAAGTACGGTTGAGCTAAGTATGGCACAGTGGCCCCAATTGCTTCGGTCTGGCGAGTGAGAACATATTGAGAGGCTAGAAGGATAAACATGGAGGAAGTTGTAGGTCGTTCCTTTGCCAGCATGGCGGAGGTATATTCCAGACACAAGGAGCAGGGCGGAACAAAACCCCAGTCCAAGAGCCAGTCTGCAATCGCATTTAAGTTATTAACACACTGAATCTTTAAAAAGGCATTGGACAATTGGTTCTTATTCTTTGTGGCACTTCTTCATAAAGTTAATGCTAAAAAGCCTGTTAATTGTCTGATTAAGATTTCGTTTTTGGTTGCTGCTCCCTCCAATGGTAATGCATTAATAATGGCAGAAATTATTTTTGAAGCTTGTTACATCTACATTGGAGTAGGTCTTGACAACTTGAAGTTATCTAGTCTTCTCTTCGGCACTCATTCCAGGAACAATGTCTACCACTTGAGGTAGAGCTCCATGAGTAGAAACTTCTAATTTCTCTTCAGTGCTATTGCAAATTGAGTAGAAGGGTTGTTGTCCGAAGAAATCATCAGGCCAAATGATGGATGTTGAGGTGTAGGCTAGTGCAGTGGCATCAGCAACAATTCTTGTCACATTATCAACAGGAGATGCTGACCGGGAGAAATATAATTTGTAAAAGAGAGAGGGAGAGAGAGAGGGAGAGAGAGAGAGAGAGAGAGGGAGAGGGAGAGGGGGAGAGAGAGAGGGGGAGAGAAAGAGAGAGAGAGAGAGAGAGAGGAGAGAGAGAGAGAGAGAGAGGGGGGGAGGGAGAGGGATTGATTGATTGATTGACCTTTATTAGCCTTCTCGGCTATTTTTTACATAAAATATTGTTAAATTAATTTCTCTACATGAGGTACAATATATTTTCTTAACCTACGTTTGAAAGGTTCAATTATTTCGCATTGCTTAATTTTTATCGGCAGGGCGTTCATACGTACACACCTAACACTATCAAATAAAGCAACATCCAAAACATCATCGTTCTGAATATTGGCCATATTCGTCAATACATCATTCCACACAACATACATTTTATCCAAAACACCAATCTTCCTTGTAACAGATTTCCAATAACACTTAAGGAAGTTGGTAAACCCAACATGTCGTGTCGCTCTTTTTTTTTCATCACACACGAAGCGTTCTAAAACTTTACCGGCCTTATACCGTTCCTTATAAGCAAGACAGTAGATGGCACAAACAACATCCAACAATTCAGTGGAGGATATACGATTCACCACTCTTATATCGTTACCATTTATAGACATTCGAGTATTAAATGTCAACGCAGCCGAGAAAATCTCATTTAAATTAAACGATTTCTTACCAGATCGCAGACAATGTCCATATAACAGTTCAAAAAAACGCGGGTCTACCTCAATAAACCTACATTTGAAAGACACAATCGTATCCTTAGATGTTGCAATCTTACTTTCGGAAAAATGCTCATCAATGTATTCCTAAAAAGCGATAACCATTTTAGGTTGTTCATTCCTTAGGATTTATAGGCATCGCTTCACAATGGGTATACTTGATAAATATATTCGAACACCTGTGATGACACCTTTCCATCAAATAAACACGACCACGCTTAGTCACCAAAACCTGCCGCGTCATTAATTGCATGTATTCATTATAATTATGTACATAACTTAAGGATGGGTCCCCAACAAAACTAAAATATATTTTTTCATCTCTCTTTCGAAAGGATACCTTCAGATCCTCAAGAATACCCTTATCCTTATAAAAAAAAGGGAGAGGGAGAGGGAGAGAGGGAGAGAGAGAGAGAGGGAGGAAGGGAGAGGGAGGAGAGAGGGAGAGAGAGTCTACCGGGACAATCAATGCAGATTGCTTAAGGCTTAAAACTATGTGTTTCTCACCTTCATCATCAGAGAATGTTGCACCTTCTTGTTTATAAGTAGCAATGAATACCGTATGTTTGTCATTACCATCTCTTGTTGGTATAATGAATTTCCAAACCTTATCTTCTGTATTCCGCCTAACTTTCCTTGATTGAGGTCCAACCTCATAGATCACTTTAGAGCAAAATTCAAGAGCAAATGATTTTCTATTTTCAGTTAATTCATCCATGTAATCATAGCAATGCTTTTTGAATCTTCTCTTAAGATCATTTAAGTCTAATGCTAGGCCGCCATGAGTCTTGATAAAGTCTTCTGGTGTCACACCTGTAATCACATAGGTGGTGTCAATCATGTGGTTCGATAGCGAACCTGGTTTGGTGCCCTGCAAACTATAGTCAGTCATTGTATGATGTTGAACAAACAATTTGTAAATTTTAAATTTGGTCTACCAAAGTTATCTCTGAATGTGTTATAAGACAATTGAAGCAGATGCTGTAAATTGTCCAACCTTGTGTTGAAGTCAGAAAACTGTTGCTCAATATCAACAATATCAAGCTGTGTGTCAACTTCAAAAGTTAAATCATTTGACTCACTTATCCTGCTTTTTTGAACGGATCTGTTTTTATAGGAATGGTCTATTTGCACATGTGTAGGTTCACCAAATAGTACCCCACAATCACAGAACAACTGCTTGTTAGTTAAAACCTGTTCGCTATGTTTTCTGATTGTGAATACTATTTTATTTTCTATTCTATTAATGCTTATATCAACTTGATTAAACATATATGTCGCTGCGTGCTGCTGGTCGACGGCGGACTCAGTTGAGATCGCTCGTCGTCCACATCGTTACTCTCCCTCAGGATGTCCATGTCCTTTATTTTTTCACGCTCCTCGGCGAGTTCGTCCCTTCTCCATAACTGAATCGACGCTAAGACTGTGTTTATGATACGTCTCTCCTCCCCCCCGTGATTACCTGTCTCCTTCATGAGTTGAACCTCCCACAACCCAGCATCCGTCGGTGACATCAGTTTGCTGTACTCATCAGCTAGGGTCCTCGTCCATGCCCTGTTCTTCGACCCTCCGGACAGATAGCTCATCACTCTCTTCGGGTTCTTGTATGATTGCGAGCATATTTTCGAGGCCCTGGCCCGCATATTGCCGACCCTCGCCTTCTTGGTGCTGACCACCGTTTTTGTCTCGCTGTCAGCCTTGTTAGATAGGGGGACATACGTCTTGGTGGTTATCTTGCGTATGCTGTCGGGCCTACTCCCCGCCTCCAGGCTGACTAGCTCTTTCTCCCTTTCATCGGAGTTGAGCTTCTTGTCCCTGGTGATCCGCCCAGGGGCGTGGGTGACTGACGTCATGAGACAGTGCATCGCCACGCTCGCTGCTTTGCCCTCCCCCAGGGTCGTGTTCCACATTTCCTCTGACACCAACCCGACATCCTCGTCCATCCGGATGTCACTCCCGAGTGGCCTACACATGGCCGGATTCAACCCCGTGTCCAACTCCTGGGCGTCCGCGCTTGGGGCTTCCTCCTCCAGCCTCAACTCCTCCGACACCAGGGCATACTCACGCCCCGCCCTCATCCACCTGTCCTCATCCGTCCCGAGGCCCTCCCATCGGTTCGTTTGGATGATCCTCCTAAAGGCCTCTCGTATGCCTTCCTTGTTCAGCGGCCATCCTATTCCTAGGACCACCGCCCTCGAGTCGGCGATCTTTGGAAAGATCACCACTCCTTCCCCGTCCTCCTTCATCACAACTCCTCCATCACCGTTTCGTGGTCCACCTTTCGTAGTGCTTGCAGATGACTGCCGATGTACAAACCCAATACCACAATTATTATTTTTGAAACTTTTTTCACTCTCACTATCACTCATTTTAATCACAAGTATACATATTTTAATCTTATTTAACCTATTTACTTACTCCAAGCATTCAACATATCTTGAACCATATTATATGACTTATTTCCTTTCTCATCCACATACAAACTATATTTTTTTAACGTGAGGAAATCTACTGCTGGGTTTTCGGGCAATGCCCGGTATGTGGCCTAGCAGCCCCCTCTGATGTTGGAGGGGAAAGACCCCCCGCCCTCCGGGACGAGGACGAGGGGAGTATGGGATTCTACGGGAGCCGGGCTATAAACCCTGCACTCACCGTAGTCTACCCACTAAAACCTCACGGGTGTCCGACCGTGCGCCTGTGAAGACGCCCCGGGAACTGTTTATCATTGCATCCGGGGCGCCTTCTGCGCCGAGCCTCGAAAGGTTCACTTCTCTCGAGCTTATTCATGCTCGCGGCCTTACGGCCGATCCTTTATCGATGTTGTGACGAGGTGTGACATTACCCCACCCCGTCACTTCTCCCGTTTTTTTGGTGGGAGTCTGTTCGGCGCCCCGCCGGGACGCTGAACCTCCTATACTTCTCGTGCCGCTGGTATTCGCGACTACGGACACTCCCAGTCGACAGCTTGCCTTAGGGGTGTCGCGGGGCGAGTAGTTGCCTTGCCCCGCACTCAATCTGATTGCGAGGAATCCGTCGATGATGGGGGAGGAGGGGAATCTACCTCCCCGCGGCGTATTCTCTCGGCTTCCTCTTTGCGGGCCATCACCGCTCCGCAGAAGCTGGTAAAGGTTCGCTGGAGAGTCTCTATCTGCTCCTGAGCAGGCGCATCGGGGGTTAGCACCTGCTCGGACACTTTTGGGTGACCCTGGAAGTGCTCTATCTTCCGGGACCCAACGGAGCCCCTCTTCCAGCGAGAATACCTGCCCTGGAAATTTCGCTTGAGTCCGGGGCCGGCATTGCCCTCCGACATACCCCGGGACAGCCAAGTGTTGGGCAAGTACTGCTTGGCTTCCATGACCACGGTTACATGGTCAGGGACTATGAGCGTTTTCAGCTCGTTGTTTGTCCAGTCGTGGAACAAGGCGGCAACGCCCCACCCCCAAGTTCTATCTCTAGTGAATTCACCAGATTGATTTTTCCAGCCGGCATCGCTCGCAATATGCCCGGTACTGGACGTTTTTACCAGGAAAGAATAGCCGACCAACTTCCGGCTATTAGGATGGGCTCGATAGCCGCCACTATGGTTGGGAGGGAGAGGTCCGGCCTGACCTTCCCCTGTAGGACACGGCGCTGTGCTGCCCACGCTGGACATTCCGCCAGCGTGTGCTGCGCCGTGTCCCTCTGCTCGTTGCAGTGGTGGCACTGTGTCGTGGCCTTCTTGCCATCTTTTTGTTTTATTTGGTGGAAACTGCTTAATGCGGTTGCGTAATAACGTATTCTCTCAGGCTTTATCATTCTGTCCATGTTCGGTGTGTCACGCTTAATTTGGTTAAACACCTGGTCAGCGAGCGGCATGAGTGATGCGTTATTTACCTGGAACAACACCCGTGATTTAGCCTCTCTGTAGTTTACTGGATTTGGAGCGAATATTGCTTCCTGCTGGTTCCTCTGCTGACGACGTTTCTAAAATTGGGTGTACCGGCCATATATAAAAGGGACGAATTCTTATGACGCAATAATACGTATTCAGTGTTTGATATGGGCTGTAATCTTCGTTATAATTCTGAGGAAGAATCCCGTCGGCCTCCAGCGAATCTACTGCCGGTTCTTCTACCGGTGGTTTCATATTTTCTATAAAAATATACATTTCAGTTCTGAAAGCTGGAATATGAAATGATTGCGTAGAAGACTTAGCTAGTTGATTAGATCTTCTGATTGTAAGAGAGCCGTATTGCCTCTCTGTTACACAGAAAACTACCGTTTGTAAAATTTCCTATTTTTCATTTCAATTGAACTGCAATTTTCCGATTGGGCAATTTTCTTATCTTTTCCGGATGATGCTTTTTTTATTTCTGGTTTGTGATTGTCCGTCTTGTCTTGACTTGTAGATTGTTTGCAGTAGTTGTTTTTTTTTTTTTTTTTTTTTTTTAAACGTGGACTCTGCCTTGGTCCGTTTTTTTTCTGCTTCGTGGTCATTATGTAATTTGTTTTTTACATCTGCGAATATGCCTCGTTTGGCATTTTTAGATTTGTTTCCATCCGAAGCTGTCTTGCTTGACTCTGCAGTGGGAGTGCCCACTGCTTTCGTAGACAAAGTTTCGTCTTCAAATGCTTTGGTATGTCGTGTTTGAATTTTATTTTTGCACATGTCTTTTGTAATATCGACGTAATGTAACATTTCTAATATCAAAGCATATTGTTGTATTTTTCATTGTGGCTTAGTATGGTTATGTTCTTGATTTAAATGTATTTTGCCATTCTTATCAATGATTATAGTACCAGGACATCTTAAAGAACGATAAGTACTGCATTGTAAAATGTTATTATTGCGAGAATCTTGGTTATAGGTGTAAATTGTATACATAAACTGTTGTACCAGGCTGCTTTCTAAGTACTTCGTCTATCTAAAAAATAAATGGTAAAATAAAAATTAATATACCACAAAACATTTTAAGAAAAATGAAACACTTATTAATTATAATCATTTTCGGCCGCCAGACTGTACTACCTCCTTAAGTCTCGTTTGACACCGATACGATATCGCGACACGTAACGGAAACACAAGAGACTATTCTAAAAATCCACGAAATTGCATTTTTCTGTTAACCTTATAGTCAAGCACGATATTTTCTGATTTTGCTTCATCCAATATTCTCTTGTACCAATTGTACTCGTGTTAGACGGGTTTGCTTTTTTTATAGCGCTATTGTCTGAGGAACTACTTGCACAGCAATTAGTTCAGCAAGTCCACTTCAACTATATCTAAATCTTTGGCTAAATCTGATAAATCTTCTTTTGAAAAACAAGCATTTGCTAATGGTGTCATAAGTTTCATTCCATTACTAAAAGCAAGAGGTATTAATTGTGAAAATATTTCAAGTGCTATTAAACCGGATTGTTTTAATGTTAATATTATTGATAAAGGCCTATTATCTGGTTTATATTGTGCATTTTTTTGTTTATATGTAGCTACAAATATAGTATGTTTTTTATTATTATGCCGCACTCACGAAGGAGTTTTTTTTCATGATTTTGCTTCAATTCGGTGGCTTTAATTTGACAGAGATGAATATCTCAGTTGGAAAATCTCTGTTCCCAAAATAAATATTTCTATAATTTTTACCGCTCTTCAATTGATAATAATTTCGCTTGTACAAGAAGATACTGCATTTTTAAATTATTGATTCAGTTATATTTCTTATAACTTTGGAATTTATTGAAGCACATTCTGCAGTTATCTCTGTCACGTACCTTAAAGCATAGTTGGCATAGTAATTTTTTATGCACAATGTTGAACCAGAAATGCATGTTATGCAAATTAACATTCTCGTAATTCCATTGCTAATTAACGAGGATGAAAAATCTATTTTGAAAGTTTTCCCTGTATAAATGAAGGTAGAAAGCATAAGGCGAAAAATGAAGGAAAAAAGCGAGGATAATTGAAATATATTGGGATAAAGAAAAGTTAAGGCTTTACGTAAAATTAATTTTGGATAAAACCGGTTATTTGTCTCAGAAAAAAAAAACATCTATGTTTTCTTTTCTCTTTTTTTTATTCCAATTTTTTTGGAGGAACAACTGATTGCTTAGGTATTCATCCTCATTATTAATTATCGATGGTATGTTGATGTGGTCTGTAAAAATATTGATAAAAATAATTATTCAAGCTTTGGGTGACGTTTGCGAATCATCGTGGTTTAATGCAAAGAAATATTTGTGTCATAATGCACTGTAATAGTTGCTTAACTACACACCTGTTTATGCATTAAGTTATATATCAAATACGTAACATTTCTTCGCTATAATTTACAAGAAAAATAATCACGATTTTGGTAATTTTCCTTTTAATTTATCCCAACTTTCTTTGCCTACCCATGTTTTGCTTAGGCTATCGAATTTCCTTATATATCTCTAACCCTCTTCTTATTTTCTACAATATACAGTGTAAAATATTCCATTTCTTTCTTTTTAGATTACTTGATTTAATCTTTAAGAAAGCAAAAATAAAAATTTAAAAGATTAATTAAAAATAAAACGAGCAGTTGCGGTGCAACATTAACTGCGGTAAAAATTCGATATAGTTTGAATGCGATTTAACTAATCACGAGAAAGTAAAACGTAGTTCGTCATACTTTGTTCTGGTAATTGCGACGAGGGATGGTGGCAATGCCAAGATTGCACGTGATACTTCTGGGCTATTCAGGGACTATAATCATCTTTGCTCGTTCGCTCAACGCGTGAATTGTTCAGACACCAGGATGCCGCATCGCCAAGATTAAATTCGAGTTAGCTAGACGTCCTAATTGGTTCTTAAATAAGCACCGTTTTATTTGCGCTGTTTAATGGCAAAATTTTTTGGAAAATTGATTGGAAAATGATGGCTTAGTAGGTGTCGTCGGGCGACCACCTTGTCCCTTTCTTGGTCCGCGATCTTTTTTCGGTGTTCGTCCTGGAGTTTGGTGGGGTGTCGAAGCTGCTGCTGCCGCTGTTGTTGGCGATGGCTCAGCAGATGTCGTCGGGCGACCACCTTGTCCCTTTATCGGAACTGTTTGGTGGTGGTTGTCACAGAGAGAAATGTTTCTTTAGATTTAATAAATTTTCTTAAATCTCTAAAGAAATGTATGCATTGGAATAGTCCAAACAAACAAATTTTTGATTCAACAAATACGATTGTTTGATTTTTCAAAGAATATATATCTGTCTTAAATAAAAAAATTGTTTGAAACGAAAAACATATTCTCTATTGCTTTAATAATACTATTGTTTTATTTAAATATCAATGTTTTATAAAAAATGTCTTAAACATTTATTTATTATTTATTTATATATGATATATGTAGTAGTCGGTTGACTGCTACGTATATAAATCAATAAATAATAAATAATTGTCATATCTCCATCACTCGAGTGACCGGTGTGATATATTCCAATGATGTGTACAACTGCGAGTGATAGACGCTTTCACTGTGGGGCCTTATATATACGGTCTCTGGTCGAATTTGACTTACGAGTTTAGCAGCCGCCTAGCGGTGAAAACGCTAATTACATTTATTGTAACCACATAATATATTATTTGTTTGGAAGATATTACTTAAAATAATAGTGTCTTTTCCGCGTTAAATAATAGAGTTTTCTTAAATAAAAACACAAATTTTTTTATTCAAAAACATATTATTTCGTCTAAGCATATGTTGTTTCAATGAAATAAATATAATCCAAACAAATGGAAATAACGGATGTAAAGAAATATTTCTCTCTGTGTATCTATACAAATAAGCAATATATGATATAGCGCTTACCGCAATGGCGTGTTGCTCCAACGTCTATAGAGGACACCTCTCTTTCTCTAAATATCTCAGGCCTCTGCAAATAATAGGCCTCTTACAAATTAATTTTTATTCAGCTGAATTACACTAATCTGAATTTAAATATGTTTTTCTTTGTGGCTGTTTGGTATAGACTCATTTCAAAACAAATTTTTTCGTAAAATAGAAAATTACACTGTCTTCATTTTTTAACTATTTATATTTATTAATGTCAATTTCACATTTTGCGATAAACAGCCGGGGACAGTTGCATACAGAGACAAAGTGTGGCATTAGTGCGTCCCGTTTGTTTCCCACGCTTATTTATTCGAGGTGACGCGAAAGTTACATACTTCGGGTCTTCGTAGCTCCGTACGTGGAGATCGAACGTTCGTTCGAGGAGGCAAAAGAAGGAGGAGGAGAATCACACCGCCGCGGCGCCGCGCCGTGCGGCATGCGTGCGTGCTTACTTCTCTCTCGCCCGTTCCTTTCGTGGAACCTGAACATTCTGCCGGAAGATAGTAGCGTGGAAGTTGCGGCTCTGGCCATGTGTAAAAAAATTGGTGTTCACCGAAAGTTTTCTCTCTCTTTTTCATCTTCCTTTATTCGTCGTCGCCGATGTGCGTGCTTCGTCGTTACGTAGGAGTTACCATGCGCCGCATATTTTGCCAATAGATCTCGTCTATCCTCGTTCTACCGGTTTTCTTTTCCCTCCTCGGCTGAAAGAAGCGATGCACGAGAGAACGGTAAACGACGCTGCTGCATTCGCCGTTTAACCGCGCAAAAACGTGTAGGAAATTTAGTCTGAGTTTTTACAACAGCGTCATCTACATAATTGAAAGAAAAATTATTATTTTTGAAAAAGCACACAAGGGAGAGACAGAATGAAGATTTAAAATATACTGAGTACTCTGAGCGCTATTATGCGTTTACTTAATGGATCGGTCGATTCAATATTTAAATCTTCGAGATTTAAATCAACCAGAAATTCAAAGTGTTCGAGGGTTTATGAAGGTACTAAAAAAATTTACCTGTCTTGCAGAAAATTTGACACAGTTTATCAATGAATTACTCTTTTGTAATCTTTTGTAATCGCAATACTGAAGTGTATTGTGTGGCTGTAACAGTATTGTGCCTATAAAAGTTTTCATATATTTTTCTTTTTTATGAGATAGTATACGCATCTCCAAATTAAAATTATTTTGATCAGACCTAGGCGACTCAGGGTCATTATTTTCAACGTTTAACTTTTAATTGACGGTTAATTTTAAAAATAGCATACTTTTATTCGCTATTCTGAATAGAATCAGAATCAGGCGACTGCGTAGAGCTCCCTCGAGAAAGGATCTGCATTTGGTACGAGCACACAGCTCGATTAGAGGCTCGGTCGTGCTTAGTGGTACGTCTCCTGGACACACGAGCCGACTAGAGGCTCGACCGGAACTCAGCGGCCCGGTTCATAGCCTCTCTGGTTATGTCGACAAGAGACACGACCGGAACTCAGCGGTTCGGTTTATGGTCTCTTCCGCTAAAGTCGACAAGAGACTCGACCGACGCTCAGCGGCGCGGTTCTTGGTCTCTAAGGTTAGGTTAACTACGGATTTGGTCGACTATGCCGAATTTAAAGCCAACAGCTCACCTCTGGGCGACGCGTTTTTCTCCTGTGTAGCAACTCCCGTTGAGGACTCCTCCGTAGCTGGAAGACTCGACGAGCTGGTTACCGGCGGATGTGCCATTGTTTGCAAAACGGCAGTGAGTCCCCGTTCGAGAACACTGATACGCTGTTCAAGCGAATCATTCTGCGAAGGATGTCCGAATTTACGCAAATTGTCGCGCGAATTACTTCTGGAGCGCTTTTTTTATGATGATGTCGCGAATGGTCTCGCGAGCGTTCCCGGGAATCTTCTCTGGAACGTTTCTTTATCTCGTGAAATCTGCTTGTGCTCGGGACCGCAACAAGAAACTATGTTGCGAAAGCCAATCAATATAAAAATTAACATAAAGACTTTAATTTTTTTGAATTATATTTGTGGTTGCAACCAATGAAAGAAAATTATTGACGTCAGAGTCCTGAAAGGACGATTGCGTAATGCATTACATCTCCAAGATGTTTATCGACTTTTGCTGTGTTCTCGAGATTTCTAGAACCAGAAATTGGCATACGACTGTTACTACATATCTCCGACCCGCTGATATTTTGCTTTTTGTGACACCCACATCCTAATTTCGTGGCACTTCGATTCTTGCGTGGCGCGATCGAAATTTGGAATTAAACGATCGTAGTATTTTTAACGATGAGAGACCACGGTGTTACGCGTGAACGCGATATGTATTTCTAGATTATAACTGACTATCCGCGCGAACGCACTGAGCGACGAGCGCACACGTACGCGTATATATGCTGTCTCTTTTCAGTGTAGCAATGTGTAGGCTGGCATAACGGCTGCAGTAATCTGCTGATTCTCAATTATTACGGAAACTACCATTGACTGCATTCTGCATTTTGACGGCTGTAGTTTGCGTCGCATTCGCGTGAAAAGAAAAAATATAAAATCCTGTATCCATTGTCTACCTTCCCTTATGTCCTTTTCCACTTCCTTCGGTAATGCTATACCTTTCTATATATATTGCACCTTCTCCTCTCTCTATCTTTGTCCGCCACCTACTTCTTAATCGAAAAGAAAAAATATATATATCCAAATGGAAAGCGGAAGTTGTCCGGTTGATTGCGACGCGTGATTTGTGTGCCTGAGCTTAGAAGATGAATTCACAAGCCGAATTTATATGAGCGACTTCTACCATGTTCTCCATCATTGAATTGGTTTGGGCCATAACTTTTTCAAGTGTCTTCAACGACACCTCTACTTTATTCGATATTGCATCCATTTTCGTTACCAGTTTTTCTTGGAACGATTTTTTTGTTCCGATAAATTCGGGCTGTCGTGCCATCCGGCGCGGCATATTTGCGACATATTTGAGAATTTTTGGGCGGGTCTGTACCGGAATGTACAGGCGGCTGGTATTTAGAAGCAGTGGGATCGGAGGACCGACACGGCGGCAAGCTCGTCTGCCCGCGAGCAGGGTCTCGAAAACCTGAATTTCAACTGTCTACCTAGACCCGACGGCCTCCGGATCCGTCGAAAGCGCATTGTCGTGTGAGAGAAATAGTCGGCTCTACAACGATCTTAAATCGACATTGTAAAAAGAAATACGTTTGATTGAACAACAAAAATTGGTAGTTGTTCTCGTTCAAAACGAATATCTAATTAATCGAACGGATTATACGGTAGTGCAATAAATTTCGTCAATGCAATTCCACTAATTATAGTAATCATCGAATCGACTACGCGTTTATTGTATTAATAATATAATTTGCCCGATCAGATGAATATATTTGTCTAAATGAGTTTTATTCGCTCAAGCGTTAATTTTATCCGTCCAATTGATGAGCGATAAAAAAAAAATTTACAATTAAGTTCAAGAGCTCTCGTTACATTTTTATAAGCCGTTAAGATCCGCAAAGCATCCGTAACAACCGAATGTATTACGAATATTAATCGCGAATAACGCAGAAATATTTTCGCTTGTCTCTATTGCACACGCTTATATACGATTTATAAATGACGGAACAAAATTATTCTTGTTGTTTCTCGCGATTTTACCCCTCACTTGCCATCGTCGTACGAGAAGTTCGCGCGTTATACAAGGGATCGCTATGTGTCCGGTTTAAAAACGTGCCGCATGACACACAAGGGTGGTGTATCCACTTGTATACGGAGCAACCAGACAGGGGAACGAGAAGGAGTGGCGGGAGCAAGGGAAACACGCACGAAGATTGCATACATTCCCGACGGCAGGTGGGGGAATTCGGTCCGCGAGTAGTGCCGACGAAAACCGAGACCGGCCGAAGCCCACCGGTGAAAGACGGAGGGAGAGAGACAGCGTTGGGAAAAGAGAAAGAAGGATGGAATGTCTGTAGTCGCCGTCGTGGCGAGGGAGCACCGTAGGGGCCGAGAAAAGAAGAGAGAGAGAAAGAGAGACGCAGGCAGGGACTTTCGCATGAGTCTTCTCTTTTCTCGCTACCCTAGGTTAGGTGCTATTGTAATCGATTGGAGATGTGGGACTTCCCCTGATCCTCTCTATCCTTCTCTATCTTTTTCTTTCTCCTTTTCTTTCCCCCATCTCGCTCTCCCTTTCTCTCTTCAACCCTTGCCTGCTATATAGACTCGTTATTCATTGTCTGGCAACCCCCGGGTGCGCCGAGTATGAAGGCATGTGCACCGACACACTATCACGTGCACATGACCTACACGCACAGGCGGCACGGAAGTCCAAACACATACACGCGCGCGCGCGCGCGCGCGCACCTTACACAAAATGGATAGATACGAAATATCGCGTGCGGGGTATAGTTCGATTTGAGACGCTCATCGTGAGGTTAGAAGCGAAACACCTTGTGTTTGCGACGTTTCTTTACATAGGACTCTGCCCGTTCATTATGAGGTATCATGTCCGGCAGGGCATATGTGCCCTCGTTCAGTAAAGGGTACTATATGCGCTCTGTGTTTCCCAGCGTGAGATCTTGTTATATAAATTCGTCGATGTGGATTAAATATTTTTGCTAGAAGCGTACACAATCCCTGGCCGGACGAGCCCCCAGGGGCGGCAGTGTGGTCTAGTGGTAGAGCGCCAGACTCGTAATCGGAGGAACCAGGCTCGAGTCCACTAGAGCCGTGGAATTTTTTTTCCGAAAGCTGCGCCCCTCCGTGCAAGATTCAGGTTCTTGTGCGGAGAAAACTGGGCTCCGTCTTTCGGACAGAGACGTTAAGCCGTTGGTCCAAAAAACGTGAAGGAGTATCTGCTTTCGTTGTCGATTTGAAACGAAGAGATACAATAATCCTTTGTCATTTATGTTGTTCAAACAATTACTTAGATCCAATTGTAAGAAAAATTTATATTAGTTGCACTTTATCCATAATTTTGACAATCAATGCCAATCAAGGGCATTGCGCAGCGAAGAGAGGCTGACGCAACGTTTTAGGACGAGACACGAGATACGTCCGAATAATATACACAGAGGAACGGTCGATCGTCTGAAAAATAAGATAAGAACACTGACTTTAATATGTGCCGATTCTCGTATATGGTGTTGTATTTTTCATTGTGGCTTAGTATGGTTATGTTCTTGATTTAAATGTATTTTGCTGTTCTTATCAATGATTATATGACTATACCAGGACATCTTAAAGAACGATAAGTACTGCATTGTAAAATGTTATTATTGCGAGAATCTTGGTTATAGGTGTAAACCAAACCATATAAAATTACATTAAAAATTAAAGATTAAAGTGTCCATGTTATTGTGAGATTAAAGTGACATGTTATTGTCAACGATAGATCGCACGACCTGTGAACCGTCAAGTGGAATAAGAACAATTATACTAAGTAAAGTAGGAATCTTGTAGGTCAAAATGGAAATGAAAGTATAAATATAATAAATAAATATAATAAATATAATAAATAATAAATAAGTAAATGTGTTTGTGTATAAATATCATTCTCAGACCAAGAAAGCGCAGTTACAATTTATTTAAATTTATTTAAAATGGGAATGTATGCATGATGTAGGAATTCGGTATCTTTTTGTAAATTAAGGCTATTATTTTGCAATTTGATGTAAATTATTTCTGAAATAAGTCGTTTAGATACATATTTTTCCCTGTCAAGGACCGCGACATTCTCCTTTCTGTTGTTTCTTATTATATTATTGAGGGTTCTTAATTATTTTATTATAATTTCACAGAACTTATGAATTCTTGGTATGCAATTTGTAATTGTTCTTGATTTGTTTTTGTGTTGAACGGTTTATAAATTTTGTTACTTTTTCTCTGACACTGGCGTGTTTTCTTTGAAAATTTAATATTTACGTTGCTCCTGGTTTAAAATGAGGAAGATTAATTTCTTCTTTTGCTTTTAGCGTCCATCGTCGCAGATCTGAATCATGAATAATGATGTTTTTGTCATTAGCGTTTTTGAATTTGTTCAAGACGTATTCAGAAATATGTAATAGTTTTTCTTGTTTCTTTACCCATGTCAATTAATAACGTCGCACAATATTCAAAGTATTCCAAGATGTATTTATAAACAAGATTTTTGGTGGTTAGACCAAATTTACATCGAATTCTTTAGTTCTTTATTCGCAAAGGTTTGCAATGTGTTTTTAATATTTGTAGGTGTTGGAAATAGAATATTTAGGCCGTTGCGTCACGAACCTTGCGGTTTGGCTTGCATCGTCGAATGATATTCAATCCGCGTGGTGATCAGGCTCGAGAAGCATAAGCGGAATTTGGTGGTCTCGAGCGTCGAGATAAAAGGCGCGACGCGCTCGTGTTTATCGATCGATAAACATTCTCGCTTGGCGAGACTTTTGGTGGGCCCACGTTTATGTCACAACGTCCGTGGTATCGACCGCGATCGGTCGTTCGTTGTCACGCGTTACGTTAATTCCGATAGTTGTTCTCAAGCAGTGTATACTTTATTCTTTCTGTTCCTAAACTGTGCGATCTGACTAATAATAAATACACAGCAATAATAAAACCGTGTTGTGGCGTGCTATTATTTACAACTCTGCTACCACATATTTACAACAGGTTATGGGCCCAGCACACTTCCACTGCGTGCAATTCTACTGTGAAAGTAAAAAAAAAAAAAACCACTAATTGTTTCATTTTATTATATAGGGTTTGCCGAAAGGGTCGTACGTTTTCGTTAACTTTCTGGATTCCGTACTCTGTGAGATGTACCAATTTACAAAACTTGTTGTCATTGCAAGATGCATTAGTATAATTTATGACTTTATGATGCGTTTTACACGGATTTCTACAGCATACAAAAATAATTTGTTAGTGGCATAGTATTCTTCCATTTCTGGATTCATATCGTACGCAGGTTGCTGTATATGTATCATCATGAGTCAGCTCCCTTTGTCAAATACACGGTATGAAGGAAAAGTGACGTAAACGAGGAGAATAATATAATTACGATAACGTTTTGAGTTTTAGATTATGCGGAAATATATTTTGAACTACTTACTTTAGTTTTTCGACCGTCTGCTTGATCACTCAACAACGAAAGCGCGCACTGGTCGGATGTGCATGCTTTTATATTATGTTTCCCCAATCGAGTTAACGATTCGAGAAGGAACGATGATATCTCGCGATTGAAATTGAGTTATTGCGTATTAGTAGGGGAACGATGACCGTCGTAAGAGGCTTCGTCGAAAACCCTAACTCTCAAAGAGTTCTGCCTTGGAATATGAACAGATTGTCCGCGAAGAGTACATTGCGTAACTACGCTTACTACGCAAGTTCTATTTCGGCAAGTTTCGTGAGCCGTATATAAAAAATTTAGTCACTGGCTAAGCAAAACATTATTTTCCGTATGTAATATCTATACAGCGGCTGGGTATTATTCTCCCCTCCTACTCCCACCCCCCGTCGACGACTGGCGCGGCCGGGAACGCACCACTGGGCACCTCAGCGCTCTCGGGCACCTCCGGGGCAGGGCCCGGAGGTTATCTACTGATAACCTGTACCTACCTGTGTTACCAGGGTGGATCCCCTCAGGGTGTTGTCTGAGTACATCACGGGGCTTAACCTCCTCCCCGCCTCCTGCATCCATCCGTTCACCCCCTCGTAGTCCATCGCCCTGATGGGCTCGGTGTCCCAGGTGTGCTCGCGACAAGCTCAAGACAAGGCTCGCTCAAGACAAGGAATTTCCTCGTACAAGTTGTGTGTCTGTAAGTTGATGGGTCCGTAGTACCCCCCGTGTTGCTGGACCTGGGTCGTAGGCAGGCTAGGAAACCTAGGCCATAGGTGTTTCTTTGAGTTAGCCTGGACCTGGCCGAACATTCTGACTTGGTCTAGAATTGGCTCAGGTAGGGAGAAGGTGGAACTACTGATTATGTCGTGTAGCCGTTCCTCTTCTCGTGTCATCGGCTCGCCGAGTTGGCGTTTGAGCGCGATGATTTGGCACCATATCATGCCCGTGGCGTAATAGTCCAGGTACTCAGGCAGTAGCGTGCGGTTGATGCTAGAGTCGTCTACCTGCAGCTGCTGATACGTAGCGCGGGATACGTCGATGAGGGCTGGTGCGCTGGGGTCGAACTGCGTCGCGAGACTGTTTTCACGGGTGTTGAGTCCGATGGCAAAAACCGAGTTCTTGCTCAGGTCGTCAGATGTTAACTGAATGTTAGACATCCTGTCTGGCAGATTTGTCGGTTTATTGAGTGTGCGTGGAAGCACCTTCTTTGAGGGCCCCGGTTTCCCGGGCTGGTTGTCTCGAGGTTGGCCTCCTTGCGCGGCTAGGGGATCCTTCTTGTTTTCAGGTCGCCCTAAGTTCACTCTCCTTCGTCCGGGTTGCGGTACGATAGGTTGTGGGTGTTGTTGTTGTGCGAGATTTTGCTGTTGATCCATAGCACTGTGGTGAGTGTTTTGTGTGTGAGAACATCTCAAATTTTTTGGTCAGCAAGATCTGTTTGTGATTTTTAATTTCTGCCACTTTGTACAGTTTGAATGAACTAATGTCAAGAGGATCAGTTAATGAGGTTTTATGATATTTCAGTGCACAATACACAAGTCTAGGGAAATTCTTAATATGAAATTTCTCAGGAAGTTTTGATCTTAATTCCATATAAAGGCATCCTGTTACTATCGGACTTATCAACTTGAACAGATCTATCTCTGGTTTGAACAATGGATTTTCAGAACTTAGAGTTTGTTCAATCCTTGGGATTACTATTGGTACAAAGCTAATGGATGTTGCATGGTAATTCCTATACACCAATCGTGCTTGTTCTAACAACTCAGCCCCAATGTCAGTTAAATCAGCATGTTCTCTCAACCAGACTGTAGAAGCAAGTAGAGCTATCTGGGATTCTGGATTATTTGTTAAATCCTCTTTAATGCAAATGGCTGCAGCAAGATCATCATCTACAATGGGACTCAAGTCACCTGCTCGCCACCCCACTCTGCTAATCAATCCTGCCATATCTTGTGGTGGTAGTGTTGCGAGTTGCATACTAGCTGCTGCGGCTTTGACTCGTCTAGCAATTTGCTCATTTAGTTTGGCATCTATTGAGTAAGCAGGTCCCAGAACAAATAGAGCTAATAAGTTTAGTTGTTCACCACTGAATGTTTGTGTGCCAGGTTGGCCAGCCTCTCTTTGAATGTCCCTACCTGCAGGAGATGGATGGTGATAGTCTAAAATGGACACAAGATTTTATTATATTCTTTATATAAGGAAAGAAGAAAATACAGGTAGATATGATCTTAGTCTCTTTAGTCTTAGTTGGTGAGTTAAGAATAGAGAACAACCTTAGTTCAGTTGTGTTGAAGCCGTAAGACGAGGGTGTTGTGATAGTAGTGAACGCCTTGGTTATTGGGACCGGTTCAACAGTCTCTCTTATATCATTTTCACCTAGCACAGGATTAATAAATTGAGAGGCATTCCCAACATCTAAGAATCCCTTCAAAGCAACATGGTCACCAATCCCTATGAAAAGATTATCAAATACATGTTCTCCAAAATGAAAGACCCCCTTTAACATATAAATGCTGGCATGTTTGGCATATTTCCCACTTCTTATTTCATATCTTTGATTTCCGGGGATGATATCTTTCCGATTAGGAATGGCCACAGCAATTCCTCTTTCTGCTGTTTTATTCATCATTTGAACCATAGTGTTTGTATTTGGAATAACCCAAATGTTGTATCCTGGCTCAAAAACAGGTTGCCATTCTGATGAATGGCATTACCTGATGGTAATATCTCCTGTAGATCCTCTATGGCAAACATGGGAAGTTCCCCAATAGTTAGCATCCGTGCCGTGGTTGTTGTTGTCTCGTTCTGTGCCCAACAGTCAGTAAAGATTTTATATCTTTTATTCTAAAAACTGGGGGTGTGCTCGCTGATGCGTAACATTGTGCGGCGTGACTGTACGATTGGTTCTGGTTTGTCCTGATTAACTACTTTCTTAAACTAGTTATTTTTTATTTACAGATTTTATTTGCAATGATGTACTCTTTTTTCAGAAAGAATATTATGTAGAATATATAAAGGCACTTTCAATAAATTTACGCACTCGTAACATCAAATTGATTTGGTCGTTGTCCATACATTTTTCTTCATTTTTTTTAGTTCTCGTAGGAGGTCATTGCAACTTAATTTGACGCAGTCAACCTTCGAGTAATACCATTTCAGCGCCTTGTCAGACAATCTACCGGATATAAATTTGTCTAACTTTTGCATTTTTTCCAGAAGTAGTCTTCTTCTTCCTCTAAGAAACTCTCCATCATTTTTATTATTTGCATTAGCTCAAATTTTTTTCTGTTTCTCTTACTTTTGTTGAATCTCTTGTAAGACAGGATATTGTTTCTGTGGGCATTGTATCTCTTGTATCGATGACGATCGGGAGAATTTTAAAGCCTCTCGCTCCTAGAAGTATCTTTAGCAGGGTTTTAAGAGATGCTTTTTTCCCCAGCTTGTATTCTATTGCAGATACGTGTTTTACTCATGTTCTACTCACAGCAATGTTATTACTCTTTTTCACAAATTGGTAGGAAGAGCCTGTAATTATGTCAAAACTTGTAGAAGGCTCGTCTCTATTAGTATTCATGGAGTAGAACTGATTATTATCCATACTCTTATCAGTTATGTTATTTAGTATACATGATTCATAACTGCTTTCTGGAACTCTCACAAAATTGAGTTTATTGTTACAAGTTACTAATATGGTCTCTTGTGTGCAGGGGTTGACATACTTAATAGTTGTCTGAGCATCAATAGAATTGGCTTTGATTGCAAGATATAAGCCTGATGAATGACTGCGAACACCCCATAACTCCACTAGATCAATTGTGCAATTAGATTTTGGGACTATTATTTTTGTGCTAGAACATTTAACCTCTAAATGGAAGGGCCCCTGATTGGATATATAAAAATTATTAATTGCATTGTTCTTTATATATCCAATTGGGGTTAAACCAGGTAATTTGATACATCTCTTAGAAGTGATAGATATGAAACTCATTGGACTGTGGCAAGTCAAATCATACCAATTCTTTCCACAATTCAATCCATCCCAATTGAAGATCAGTGTCTTATTATTGAGAATTTGGAGATCTCCTAATTCTAAGAATTTACTCTGGAAAGGCTTTGAATAATCTTCACATAACCAATTATTAGTGGGTGATGACACTAAGTAGTGATTCCCCAGAGCCTGATTTTGGTTTTGGTGTAATATAATAGAACAATCTTTAAAGCTCTCAATGTATGCACCAGTGTTTTCTATTTCTGAGATTTTATACACTTCAAAAAGATTGAATGGTTTTAGTTTCAAATTCCCAAGAACACATCCTCTTCCAAAAGCACAAGCCCCTGATATTGAAGTACAAATTATCCTTGTCCAAACTCCTTCAACTATCATGGTTTTCTTGTTTAGCTCATTACATTGTTCAATAGAAGGACAGGACCCTCCAGCACAAGCCCAATTTATATTGTTTTCAATGTCCCAGTCAGACGTTTCATACACCTTCTCATTATTGATCAGGAATTTCCCAGTAGGGATCGTAAAATTACCATTGGTAGTACAGAGAACATTCCCTGATTTTCCAATATAATAGTCGCCAGATTCTTGTATTCCAATACAGGCTTCTCCTAACTGAATTCCACAGAGAAGATAAATTACCATGGCCATTACAGATTTTGTCACAATGACTTCATCATTCTCAAAATTGACCCTATTTTTTAAGAATTTGACCTTGTAGTTGTTCTTCCTCACTGATCTCTTTATTAATCTGAACCTTATGAACATCAAGATTAAATAGGATGAGATCATGAATACTAGGGACATAATCAAGATCAAAATTATCCTGGAAGAGTTGCAGGATCTATGGTGGATGTCACAAGGATGATTTCCTGTTATTACTCCTTCACAGGTCCCAACTTTGATATTGTATGGGTGATTGAATACCTGTGAAATCAATAAGTAACATTTGACTAATCTAGTACCATAAAAATCTTGTACTAGTGCATCATTAGAACAGTTCTTTAAACATTCCATAGCGCGAAGGTATTCTCTTCTTTTGTTCTAATGTTTAACTCCTTTTGGCGTTAAACCATGTTTAACGCGGCTTATTCTATGAGATTTAAATTAATCGTATAAAATTAATGAGATATGTCGGAATTAGAACAACCAACATCATCTATATTGGTTGTAATTGCAATTGTATTTCTTTAATTTTACGATGAATTTGTTTTATCTAATTAAAATTAATATTATATCTCTAAGATGTGTATAATTTTCGGAAAATGTTGATATATCGCTTAAATATATCATTTCATTAATATATCAGGAGACCTATAAACACTTTTGCTGATGTTTACCCTACTAAGGTCGATTTGGCATTCGTTGGTGGGACTACTTACAAACCCCACCTTCCAAAAAATATTAACCCGTACAAAATACAAATACCTCGGGTCTTGAGAGGGAGGGGGGTACTAGTATGCAAAGGGCCGCTATGGCCAGGTCGGGCATAGGAAATGTGTAATAATTGTATTGAGTTTGGGAACGTTCCCCGTAAAAAACGCCTTTGTAAACCCCGAGAGGACACAAATAAACTATACTGTACTACTACTATACTAATATATCAGTATGCACACGACGTGAAAAACGAATGTACGTATATGAATATTCAACGAATGAAACGCGTCGCACACTGAGACGCGCGCGAATGTATGTTCTATATAAAATACATTCTCATGTGTAAGCTATTTTTTTCGTTAATACAAGCGGGTCGATCGTCCTCGATTTTGTTGTCGTCGTTAGCAGGGACGGATCGTCGCCACAAAACGATTTGAGGTTTCCTCAATTTCTGTAACTATTTTCTTTGAATTTCTCATTTCACAAAGTTACATCAATAACAAAAAATGGAATGAAAAATAACAATAGCTTTTTCGACACATTTTTTGTAAGACAGGTTCAACGCTTTAATATTTAATTTTGTTCATATATAATGAATTAATATTATAAATTAATAAAACAATCTTATTAAATTTCATAACTGAAAGAAAATTAAAATTAATTTATTCAAAAACGATATTCAAAAACGATGGATCTCCTCTTTATCGAATTTAATCTGTCTTGAATTTAATCCTTTTGTCATTTGTCATTTTGGCTAATTCTGTTGCTTTTTCTATAGCAAGAAATACTAATTCCTTGTCGTTTATGATATTAATAATCAATTTCTTCATGGAATTTGGATATACTAAATTGGGGGAAATTAGCGCATCTCGCCAGTCAGCTGTAGCGTGATACGAAAACTAAATTTTATCAAACATACATCCGCAAGACGCCGAACTTAAATTGATTCCTCTCATTATGAAAACGGGAAAGAAAATAATTCAGCTTAATTCTTGCCGCAATAATTATAACTTAAAGTGTATTCGCGCTCACGCGCTGCTTATTCTATTCCTATTGCCTATCTATTCCACCAATCGGCTATTATTTCTGTATCTAATTGTCTACCTAAATATCTTGAGAATAAGTAGAATTCAAATTGCGTAGAATATTTGGAGATAAAACTTGGTCGATAAAACCACTCATACCAGTTTACCTCTTTTAATACCTCGCGTTTATCGGGAAAATATTGATAGACAGCATTCTTAAAATGTTTAGTCGTACCTCACCGTATCACCGGCAATTCCGGTGTTGCTGTTTCTGCCAACCGGCTTGTCGTCCACTCTCGATACGATGATCACCGGTTTGGTGATAGTTTTTATACATTTAGCATCACTGGCCTTTCGCAGTTGAGGTCCTGGGGGAAGTCACATCAGTGGTCGACATTCTCCCCATCAGCCGCGTGGGGGAGGATAACTTCTCTACCATATATAATGAATTAATATAATAAAACGACCTATAATAATAGTATTATGATATTTACAATTATTATTTAGAATTTAAAATTATTTTCAATTTGATTTTTTTTCTGGAAAAGAGAAACATTTCAGGAAAATTTAATTTCTCAGAATGAAACGTATTTTGTTTCACAAAACCATATCTGATTTTTGTCGTGCAAAAGCTTCTACGTATTTTCAGCTGGGAGAATCTTCTCCCGCGTTCTGCCGCAGCAATTTGCGAAATAATTTATGGCAGCTCTGCTCGCAAGCAACCGGCTGCCTCACTTATTTGATTTTATTATAATTGTTGCTATATATTATTATTGGTTAAATTGTTTAAAACTTCCTTAAGGAGTACAACGTAAAAAGTAGGATTAATTTCACTGGTAAATGAAGGGAAACCCAATTTTTACATATTAATGTTCTTTAGATAAATATAAAAGCAAATGCCTACGATCGTAGATTGGCAGGTTACTTATTTACTTATTGGTTTTGGTTACCGCACAAAGAGCGCATAAATAGAGGCATAACTATTATATTTTCTTTGTTAAATTTTTGTTATATGATGAGTTTGTTTAAGCAGACGTCAATTATATCGTCAAACTTACATTGGACGAAATTATATCATCGAAATTATGATCCTGACGGATCTTGACACTTCCGGTTATATTACCCAAATTCGATGAAATCGTACCAATCAATCCAAGTTTGGAATTGAACTGTCGAAGTAATCCAAGTTTGTCCTTATCTGTCTTTAAGCTGTCGCGCAGTATATGATTTTTGTTTCTGCTTCCTTGCATGGGATTAGTGCACTGTACGCTGTTCGTTAAGTAAAGTATGAAGCGTTGGTATAAAGTCATTTCATGAAGCTGGCCATGGTGGCTCAGTTGATGATGATGACCATGATGATGCGCGCAGAAGAAGAATCTGCCGGTAATATAATAATTCTAAATAATATGGACAAACGACAGCGTTTATTCTTAATTAACGAAATTTAACGACGGAAATTAGCTGTTGAGCTATTATTGGATTATTATAGATAAACAAACAATCATAGATGCAAGAAAATAGATTGCATGCAAAAAATGGGGGAAAAAAAAGAGAGTTTTACATATGATTTAAAAGGTTCAGTACATTAAATTTAATTATTCATATAAAATTATTTATATTTGAGAAACTTAAACTCTATAATCTCTAAAGCAATTAAACATGTCAAAGAAAATTTCTTTTTTAATTGTCGATATTGTATACTGTATAACTTACACATATATTAAAATACGATTGTAACAGTTTAATCGAAATTTATTGAGTATGACTTCATCTATCGTATTTTTTGGATGCATAGCGCCAAGAATTGAATTAGGATTTATAAAATGACTTAACTTAGCTGTCACTGAAGGCAGCTGCTTCGTTTGGTCTATGATTGCTTGACTGAGCAAATCGTCATCCCTCTTCTTCTTAACGGCAAAATTATCCGGCTCAGGTACAACAATCCTTTTTGATTTAAAGCCGGCTTCCTGTATGGCTTTTAGAACAGCGATTTCAGATGGCGAGCTCTGGCTCGCACCTGGCGAGACTGAAGCTTCCTCTGCAATACGTGAGCTCCGACTATAAATTTATCAAAGATTTCTCGTATTTTTCATCAAAATTAAATAACAATGTAGCTGCCTTGATTTATTTTTCATTAATCAAATATTGCTTTGCGTAAAAATTTATAAATTGTTACTTGATTGTTTTATAGGTGCGCATAGTACTTGCGATAACAACTTTAATATTTGGTCCGTTAGATGTTGTGGAAGCAGTTATCTTTAAACCAGGAATTTTTGAGATGATCTTTGCTATGTCAGAGGATACAGAAAGTGGTTTGCGAATGTATTGTTGCCGCTGTGACCAAATATAAAAAGGCCAGTGTGTTTATATGCCGAAGTGTAAATATATTGGAGAACCTGTATCAATCTAAGGATGATTCAATTCGGATACCACTTTGTTTTTTCTTCGAGGTAACAACATATACACTATGTGTATCGCGGATTCGGGGGGGGGGGAGAGCCAGGGCCTGCATCACCGACGGAATGTTGTGGGAGTGCAACATCCGGGATATTGACACGGACTGTGTCACCTGACGGTGTCGTAACGGTATTTATCATAGATAAATATTCTGATACGGGCTGAGGGATGTACATCTCCTGCGGAATGAGGGCCATTGCATCCCTCTCATCGCTGTATCTATCTTCCGCGTTGAGGTCTGTAACTGTCCGGAATAGCCAAGCGTTGAGGCACGTTGTCATGGCCTGGAGAAATGAACAAGGGGAGAGCCAGGCCCGCATCCAGGCCGAGGCTCGACCGCGGCGGGGTGTGGGACAAACGGGCCGCAGAGACTAGTTACTTACATAATCATTACGCAGTACTTTTTTTTTAACGCGGGAAATCTACTACTGGCGGGAAAAAAAGTAGGTTTTTTTTTACTAATAATCGTTCCAACAGCTATTAGATCTGACTCGAGATCCATGCTGTCACATTGAAACGAATTAATTAGTTCATCGTATCTTGACTCAGAGGACGGATATTGTTGCTGCATAACATGCTGCGCCACTCGTCCATTTTTTATTCTGAGGACGCCACCTAAGGCTGCAAATGATAGTTGAATAATTCTTTATTCTGGTCTTGAATAATTTAATTTTTTTATTAACTGAATATACTGCACTAGATTGTTTATTGCCGACAGGATCAGGGAAATGTCTGTAGAGAATTCCTTGCATTATTGTTGTGGTGTCTGAATTGGATTTGCGACCCTTGGCGTGCGCTCTGAGTGCGTCGTGCACAAATACACTAAAGCAATGAATTTCGAAGCATTAAGTACGTTCAAGGATGGTATTCTTGCTAGTTCTATGACTTTTATTCGATTAGCAGAAATGTTGAACATCCCATTGGTGTTGCCAGTAAACAGGCTTTTTTTTAGTATCATCTGCAGGTATAGAGCCGCACTAATATCTTGATCTAGAAATCTAATTGCACACCCTGGTTTATTCAAGCTTTTAAGCACATACTGTAGTTTCACAATATCAAATTATCTTGTACGAACCAATTAGGTAAATTGTCAATAATGGTCTCAATTAAATCAATATTCAACGTGAAATCTATTTTGTTTTTCACAGATTGTGATTAGTTTGAGCAATTTGAGACGTTTTTTTTATTCTTGCATCTACTTTGGATGGAAATTTGTGGTTTACATAAAAAATATTAGAAATGTAACAAATTTGTCTGATGAATTGGAAATTTCCGTGACAGAGTATACATTTAAAAGACGTCCGTGTTTGACTCTACGCGGTATGCCGGTAAAGCGATGAAGGAGGCACCAAATATTTCTTCGATGCCTCCGACACGCTGAGTACTCCCGTTTTTACATTCTTCACTGCTTTTGACAAGTTTTCTTCTGAGTAATTTTTATAATGCCTCCTCTTCACTACAACTTTTTCATTTTGCGCAATCTCCTGAAATAAAATAATAAGAAAGATCGTAGCATAAGACAAAAAATATACCTTGGAAACTGTTTCTAAAATAAAGATTTCTTTACCTTATCTTCTCCTGTTTTGGCTTGATCCTTTGGTTGTCTTTGGTCTTATTTAAACGGGGACTCCGCCGTAAATTCTGCACCTCTCGCATTGGGCCTCGATTTTCATCCTGCGTCTTGCTTGACCTGCGTCACACGGGGCGTAAATGTTAATTAGAGTTCTTAGTATGAAACTTTTCAGAATGGAGTCTCATCGGAATTATTCCGTTTTCTAAAAAAAAAATATATATATATATATATATATATATATATATGTCAGTATAGTCCTGTCGGGCTGGTCTCTGTCCTCCCTCAAGTCGTCTCGGTTGTGTGTCCAAGTCTTTATCGCGCTGAGCAGCAGCTCAGCCGCTCGGAGTGCACCCTCTGGGGGCATGTTCTTATCCCTCCCCATCGCTTCTGCCCATGATTTGACTACAGCCCGGTTACACAAGGGCCACAACGCCAGGGATAAGGCCACAGTCCACGCTCTATTCCGGTAGCCTTCGTATAATAGGCCTTGAACCTTCCTGTAATCCCGCACTGATAGTTGGGCCATTTTTTGGGCGCGTGCGTTCATATTCCCTACTTTTGCTGTGCGATTGGTCTCCACTACCGTCTTTCCTCCTTCACGTTTATTCGTGGTAGGGATCACAGTCCTCGTGGTTGGCTGCACTTTCTTGTCTCCCTCACTCGGGGCTGCTTTTGATTCTTCCTCGCCTCTGATGTCGTCTGGTTCCATATCCCGAAGGTTGTGAATATTCGCTGGAACCTTTCCTACGGCACTTGCCAGTATGAACAAGCCTTTGCGGATGCTGACGTCCGTTCCTTTGTCAAGAACAGCTTCCCATATTGAGGTTTCGCCCAGGCTCACGTCCCCCGTAAAAACCCTTTCCTGTTCGGGTTCCTCCTCGGGTATGTTCTCCTTATCTTCGCTCGGTTCACATTTAGGCCGCTGCAACCCGGCGATCTTCTTCTTTCGTTGTGCTGGCGTCATCCTCTCCCACTGAGTTAACATTCTTGATGCTTCTGTATAGGCGCATCTCCGGTAGCTCTTGTTGGCCCAGTCGTTCGCCTCCAGCATCTTCTCCACCATCTCACGCCTTACCTTCAATCCTCCTTTTATATATATATATATATATATATATATAAACTACTTTCCGAAATGCTCATTCTCAATTTCAATGTTGTATGTGTGCAGGGCAGCTCTGTTGCCTGCAAAGTGAGATCTTATTAGTTTCTTTAGAATAAGAGATGGATCAAAGCCTTGATACCTGCATGCGCTGACCATTAATGCCATCTTTGATTTATCATTTTCAGAGATCTGAAATGTGCAAGCACCCACTATCATGTCCCAGTTTCTTACTTCTAATCCACAGAGTTTCAAGAAATGTCTCATTTGACTTATGAAAGCATTGTCTTGAAGATTTGGATCATCACCTTCTGCTACTGAAGCTAGTCCTAGATCATAGGTTCCTTGCTCATTATGGAAATAACTAAATTCTCTCTCTGATCGGAATCTATTTTAAATATAAAAGTTCTGTAATACGTACCCTGCAGTGCCCAAAGTTTCCCTTGTACATTGTCGTGTTTGCACTGCATTCTCATCGGTGTAAATCTGAAAATTGACATTGTCAAACAACAACTATGAATACGGCTCTTAATGAATTGTTACTCATTTATCATTGGTTTCGAATTACACATAAATTGTGTATAATTATTCATTTCTTTATTAAATTTTGGTTCAGGGGAGGGAGGAAAGAAGATAGTTAAGTAGATGTATAATGTAGGTATTTTATACATGGAGAAAAGAAGATAGTTAAGTAGATGTACAATGTAGGTATTTTACACATGGAAGTTTATATGTGTGTGTCAAGTGGCTAATTTTACCTGGTAGATCCGTCCTTGCTCAATGTATGGAGCAGCCGCAATCTCGGTTTAATGCTAATGTGTCACACCTACCGTTTGCGAATAGCGCGAAGGCTTTTCGCTGGCAAATAGTTTAATTGACACGATGCCAAATGTTGGTTTTAAGTAGTCTCGTAGTGAACTACTCGTTTTTAACGAGCCCTTTCGCGCGGACTTCTCGCATCGCATCGCGGAGCAATGTCATAGTTCCGTGTGTTTTATCTGTCAAAGGTGAAGAAGCGGATGAGGACAGTCACGATCGGCCGTAATTCCGAAATTTTTGTTAACTTCTTGATAAAGCCTCGACGAAATGAAGAAACTCGATCTCCTCGATTTCAGTAAACTGTTCCGGATACCTGTAATATATAAATTAAACTGCATATGAAAATTATTCTTAATACAGTAAAAATAATTTTACTGTTATTGAATTTATCAATATTAGTTGTATTCACCGGTAGGACATTTTAAACTTCTGACTAAACCGGTACGGCAGTGGCGAGCCCAAAGGTGGTACTTCCTATCTCGACCACGCAACAGACTGCAACAGAGAACTGGACCGAACTCACCGAACGACTCAACGTGACTCGACCGGGATCTGATTGCGGTACGGCGCAACAAATTATTTATTGTAAGAAATCTTTATTCAAATCAAGATGGTGTACATTTATCGTCGATCATACGTTCTTCACGTGCACTTTCATCATCGAACTGTAAACAATACAATAGTTGTTTAAAACGTTTTTCTGACATAGTGGATTAGATGTTTTCCATAACGTCGATGTAGAAAGACAATTATTTTTGTTTAATCCGCCATAGTATAAGAGTCCTATAAAGGCTTTTAATATATCGATCACGGCCGATCTGACTTGTCTGATATTTAGAGAGGAACTAAAGTCAGGCGGTTCTCGTACCCGCTACATCATAGTTCGGTTGTTTTGAAAGCCGTTTTCGACTGAAGTTGGAAATTTCGAACTGTAGTCTGTTCTGGCTTGATTTAATCGCTTTAATATTAGTTTTTTTTTATCTTAATGACGAAAATTCTGATGAGAGGACCACTTTAATTTGCATTCTCGACACGAATATCCGCACAGAATTTGTATAATCATTGAAGAAGAGCATCAAGAGATACAGAGGTACGTTCAGTAGCTTGTTTGTGAATCTCCACCATCGTCTCTTTACTTTTAGAGAGTCTAAACTTCTCTAGACGGCGTTTGGATGAAGGTTTTGGTCCTTTTCTCTTGGCTTTATCCTTATAGTCTCTGAGCTAGCTACAGCTGTAGCTGGCTGAACGGCTTCGTGGTCACTCATATCTAAGGTAGAAAGAGAATAACAAATATCGCAAACTATATAAAAGAATGCGAATTTGCGCAAGCGATATCCAAGCCTGCTTAAATTTCCCAGAATTTGTATAATCGACATTTGTAAAATTTTTCCAAGTTGTATAAAAAAAAATAAATGCGATTTATGAGTAGAATTGATTGGTCGAGAATGTTTTGCTTATAGCAAAAAAAAAACTGCAGGATCATAGAAGGCACCGCGATGTCGTGGGGAGCCTTCTCACGTCGACGCACCGCTATAAAACTTAGGCGACAGATAGCGGTTTACTCTTGATTTCGTCGAAACAACGGCTTTCAAAACCTGTTATTATTGTTATCGCGAGTCTTAATATAGCGTGTCATTTCCGATAATACGTGACTTCCGAACTTGTGCAACTTGCAAAAGACTTGACTCACGAAACTTTATACTTTGTCAACTTTGGAAGAAAATTCATTTTGTATCGTAGAGAGATAATTATTTGCACGGAGTCAGTTGAATTATTTTTATGCGGAAATTATTATTGCATTCACGCTGATGCAGTTATGAAAACATGAGTAAAGCATGGAATTTTTTTTTGAGGTATCAAAAGGCACGATAAAATATCAGAAAATAGAGAGACCGAAGTTTTCATACACGGGGCTCAAATTGTTGCTTGGGAGCTTTGCACGCTTTATAAACGTTCACACAAGTTATCGCGGTAAATGTACCTGAAACGATTGCGTGAAAAAATATTTATTCCGTATGTTTATCTTGACACACAGTTTTATCTGTATTTGCTTTTGCGATATATATATATATATACACGTGTGGATTATTGCAGATAAAAACTCACGCAGCTTCGTTCTTTTGTGTTTTTTCCGAAGTGGTCGCTGTAACTAAGCTTCATCAAGATAAAGTCTGACACATCACCTTTAAAAAACCTATATTAATTTTTTTTAAATTGCAACGTACACGAAAAAGAGCATCTCTCTTTACAATTCGATTAAAAGCTGTCTATTTGAATATTTATTAATTTTATGAAGTGGAATTTTTTTTCTGTGTCTCTCTCTTTCTCTGTCAAAATTTAAAACTTTCGACCTTTCTCATACATGTCGAACGCAACGCCCTGTGATTTCATCATTATAAATACCTGCATAATTAAATTCCCATTAAAATACTTTGTATTTTCAACGTCTCGCGTTTCAAAAGAGACACATTCGACAACTTCCCCGTGTCAACGTTGAGCTGTTTAGATTGATGCAAAGTTAATGACGTCTATTTTCGACGTGCATTTGCTTTTGCTAATTAAAAGGAGGTAATAATGTCAACAATAGGCGAGTTTCTGCCTCAAACAGATAGCAGATTTTCATTGCAATCTAATGCTCGCTAGAGAAAGCTGTTTGAAACACTAGTTGCTTAACATGATGCAAGGTGCTCGTTTACGACGACGAACATTAATTCGTGTTTTTTTTTTTCACGATTCGGTAATCGGGGACGTTAATCGTTTCTGACTGTTAATGAAGCTTAGTGACACGCCGACAAACCTCTCACGAATTTGTATAATCGCGTTTAATGAAGCTTAGTGACACGCCGACAAACCTCTCACGAATTTGCATAATCGCGTTACTTCCGTTCACATGAATATTATTTATGGTAAATCACGAGATTATTTTTTTTTCTTAAGAATGTTTATTGAACACCATACAAAAGATATAAGACTTTACAGCAATTCCATTAAACAAGAATCTTCTTATTGCGAGATTACTTTGCGGTAATGTGGGTACCTTTAAATGAGACGGCATTTCTTCCTTTTTATCATATGTATTTAGATTTCACCAAGATCCGAGTTTGGCGGCGATCGTAATTAATACAATTGACTATCGCGCTTACATCGTCTTTTAGATCAATCGATTAAACCACGATACTTATTAATCAACTTTGGTAGATTCCCAATCTATTGCATTTGATTTACTTGTCTATCCACGATGTAGCTTCGATTTACGATACTGCATACGATTATAATGGCATTCGAATTGAAGTGATTGACTGGTTGACTTTTTGCCAAATCGAAATAGTCGAGAAATAGTATCGGGATAATCGAGAATGGACATAGCGATCGCGCGATACCGTCTCTTTTTCCCGCCCTTCGATTATTCTGTTCGATAAAGTAAGTAGCTTACATATGATAGAGCCGCGTGGAAAATACCTCGAATGTTTGAACACATTGTAAGTAGCTTACGTATGATAGGCGCCGCGATGAAAATACCTCGAAACATTACTGCTGTATACTGTACGATTGTATGCCTTAAGGTTCAACGTTAATTTCTTCTCGATTTTCCCTGGAAATCGCGAGCGGTGTCGATATTTTCGATCTTTGTTTTTTTTCTTGTCTTTTTCCTGTTATTGCGTTTAACTGGCTTACTGACTTCCGAGAAAGAAAATTGCGAATGTCGATCCGCACCGGCACTTCTTATCAATGTCGCGTAGAATTTTGTAATTTCTTATTTTTGCAATACATAGCGCATAATGCGTGGTACTTCTCTTATCGGACAAAGTATGACAATAAAATATTTAGTAAATACCCTCTTAATTGTCGTATCTACATTGACGTAGCAACAACTGGTCTTGTGTTCCAGGCAATCGATATTTCTGAAATGAAATATAACACATAATATTCAATTGATAAGAGATTACAATATTCTACAAAGATTTCGCGCTCTTTTATCATTGTAGTAAATAAGGGCGTAACTCCCCGGTGAGCTCGCACTTCTGTGTTTCAGACACGCGTGAAAACGAATCCGCAATGTTTATTGGGAACAACGGAGATCGGAGATCATAAGATACATCTCCTCTCGTAACTGTAACGTCAGAAATTGAGCTCACTGAAATTATAATCTCTGCCGCGGCGAACCGACGCCGCGACGGGCCGCCGCCGCGCTGCGCCGGGGTCATAAATCGCGATCGAGACTCGGCGAGCGAGCGTTACGTACGCATGTCTTCTCGATCCGAATCCCTTCTTTAACCTTAGGAAAACCTTCGCGCTTTAATCGGTTCGACCTGAGGAAGCGGATAACTCGCGCGTCGCGAACGGATTTCAACCCTCGTTCGCGCGCCGCTTCTCCTCTTCCTCCTCTACCCCGTATCCCGAGCGAATCGTATCGTGCATGGGGCGACTTGGTGCGAAAGAGGAAATACGATCGATACCGAGAGAGAGAAGAGAGAGAGAGAGAGAGAGAGAGAGAGAGAGAGAGAGACTGGGAGGGAAAGAGAGAGATAGAGAGAGATCGAGCGATTCGTATACTTCGAGCGAGACTCGCGACGATGCAACGTACCATCGCGTGTGAGCGAGGCTTATATTATATATAAACTCTTAACCCGAAATATTTCTCTACCGAAAAATCTCGATGAAGACGAGGCGATCTCCAGGGTTTCGATCTAATTAACGTCATGTGTACATAATAACGATTGAACGTCATATTTCGTGAAAAATTAACCGACCGGTTTGGTCAGATCTTGAATTCGCAAATTTTTCCAGTTTTATTTCTGATCGCGAAAAGTTTGTCAGGGTTCGAGAATTCGTCGCGAGAACTCTGGATCGCTGAGAAACCAACGTAAAGCGGATATTTCGGTTTAAGGCTCAACGACATTTGTGTCAAGTAGAATTTACTATCGCGCGTATATATGTGTATATATGGGTATATACACATAATACACTGTTGGAAAATTTTTGTAATTGTGTTAAAAAAGGTCCTTGTTAAAATTTTTGTGTAAAATAATCAACACATACGTGTGTAGATTTAACATATGCTTTCTAATAACAAAAATAAGAATACAAATTTGCAGAAGAAGAATGTTGATTTTATCTTACAATCTTAACTTTAACATAAAAATTATGTTAATTGTACACATAATTAACCTCAAATTACGATCAGAATAACATTTCCTTTCTGTTAAAATATTTTAACATAGTATCGATGTTGCCATTTAACCCATCCGCATATTATGTTAAACTGACCCAAAAATTTGAGTGGACCGTTTTGGACATGTGATTTATGTTATACTTAACACAAATTTTCCAACAGTGTATGTGTATATATACACGTATATGCAATATATATATACACACACACACACGTGTACGTGTGTGTACATGTACGTATAGGCAATATGTATGTGTGTTTGCGTATGGGAGAGAACACGAGCGGAATTCGGCCTGCTGATCACTCCGTCCGCGACAGGCACACTGTAATTATATGCATTGTAAATACTCAATTGACGAAGTACGTTAGGCAAAACACACGTACGCATCGCGTAATTGTACATATTAAACATGGAAAAGATATTTGTTAAATATAGAATATGTTACGTTTTTCAAGAAGCCATATAATGTTTCGTTTCTCATTTCTGCCCGCTATATGTGTCCCTTATCATAAAAACTTCCGAAAAGGTTCTCCGTTAAGAAACTTTTTCTTCTATTTTTTTTTTTTTTTTTAGAAACATTCTTCCCGTTGAATCTTATTATTATAGATTGATGCAAGATAATCGTCGTCTTTATACTAACATTCATGGATTTTTTGATTAATATGAGATATCGGTAAATAGTTTTCGAGATATCGAGACAAATATTTTGATTAAAAATATTGGTTTTGATTAGTCAAGTAAAAATTCCATAAAAGATTACAAAATAAAATATTTCATGAAACTTTCGTTGAGAGAATGTAATTCCCGAATATATATCCTGAATAATGAAACTCAACTATCTTATGTTATTCCTCATCCCTTACGTATTCGAATATGGGCAACAATGCCGAAGATCAGAAGAAGGGAAGAAGATATACGCAAGATACACGAGGTAAGTGCATTATCTACTCTGTTCGATATCAATGATATTACCGAATAGCATGAACTTGAAATAAAACGCGGAAGAAAATCGACGAGTGTGAAATTACGCATGAACTCGCAGGACGAGAAATAATTCGTACGTCGTCCGCGCACTTATATGTAGCACGGACACGCTCGAACGCCGCACGTATGAACGGACGGGGATAATTCACGTTGATTAACTCGGGCAAACGTTATATAGACGGCGGCCGGCCGCGGTGCGCGATTAAGTCGAGTACTTATTATTACTTAATCAATCAGCGAATTAAATGGTTTTATCGCGCGCGGCCCCGTTGCGGTAAAAAGCGCGCCGTTTAAGGCGGTCCGCGTCTAATGCACACGCGCGCGGCGACAATTAGCGACGCGTCTCGCGCGCAATTAGCGGACGCGGCGCGAATAAATGCGCCGCAAACGCGCGCGGGTTTCGCGCACAATTAATACGTTACATTTTAAACAGAGATACGCGCCGCGCTACGTTCTCGGGCGATCGGGACGCGCGCGGCGTGTTTTACGATACGTCATTAACGTAATTACGATTCTCGAAGTCGGTTGCCTCGTGTTTCACGTGGCACCCACCTACGCGTACGTGTATACAGCACCGTATAGGGTATACGCGCACCGCGGATCCTGGCACGGCGAATAAAATGTATTTCACTCGAAATTAGCACCGGCTTGATTTTACCGTGTGCGAAATGCATACGGCGCGCGCGCGCGCACGTAGTAGCGGGCGGAAAATTAATTTTGCGTTTTCGTATAACCGCGATCTATAATGGAAGCGCGGTCCGGTATCGATACGCTCGGGTTTCACATTCGGGGGGCTCTACCCGTTTATATAATTCAAACGGAATAATAGGAAACACGCTCTCTCTCTCTCTCTCGGCGTCGAATTAGGCGTCGGTCCGCGCATTAGCGCGTGGAGCGCAGATTAATTAGCTCGGTAGGCTTCGGAGATAAATTTTGATTCGCGTTTTTCGCGAAAGTAAACATTTTTCTCTGGAAACTTACGCGTAATTTTTCGTCTGTCTGTTCTTTATTTATTTTTAAGACAATCGATTTCAAAGGTAACGCCCGATGACCGCAACGTAACAGGATGGAAAATATTTGTTAACTGGTCGTTCACCGGGCGCGTCTTGCCCACTGCAATTTGCATGCGTGCGTAGTTTTATCGCCTATTGCAGTTGAATTATGCATTGCTATTGAGCTAATTGAAAACGCTATATCTACTTGCAGCACACATATCATTACGCCGCGTAAAAGGTTCGCAATTTTGTTTGGATAATTTTATTAAAAAACGCCGCTTTAAAACTGCTTTATCTTGTTATTAAAATTACGAAAGTGATATTAAAAAGACTCGAAAAATAGAGGAAAAGGCAAAGGAGAAAATCTACGCGAGATAAAATACACGCGAGATTCTTTCAGCTTTGCGCCTCTTCGATAAATGTCCTCATTTTTGTATCCCCGGCGCGCATTTTTTCCTCTTCTTTTTTTTTTTTTTTATTATTTATTTCACACGTCGCAGAGAAAGGTGGAAGGAGCCTCGCGACCGCCATTGAAATGGAGCCTTCAATTATCGGGATTGGATCGGGATAAATACATTAAAATGAAATGCGCGCGCGAGATAGTAACGCGACATCAAAGATCGGCGCGATCGGCCGCGCGATACGCCGTGTTTCGGGTTTTCATTATCATGAGATATTAGTCCGCGTCATTTGTTGCGCGCCGCTGCCCTTTGCCATCGCGGCTCCTGTAAATGGCGCTACTATGTTCGATCGATCGCGAAACAAACATTATAAAATGACACGCGGCGCGGCTCCGCGGCCACGCGAATGCGGATGACATATTCGCATGGAAATTTAGCCCACATTAATTTATTCGATGTGTGGTTGTGCACGTGTTGCCAAAGGAATATTCATTACGATCCTCGTCCCGATATCGCTACGGCTGTAAGGGAGAGGGGGGGAAAAATAGTATATCTCTGTGCTGATAATTATACGCGCGTACGACACGTCGCGCGACACTATTCTCGCCTCGCGCGGTTTTCGGGCGATTTACACGGAATTTCGCACGCAAAATGAATAGAAAAAAAAGGGTATCGACTAGTTGCGAAACGCAAAACAAGCGACTGGTACAACAAAGAGAATAAATAGATACGATATTTTTGGCGATGGAAATATTGCATATCGGGCAAATTACATGTAAATTAACGCGAATTCCTCTCTAGATTTCCGAATATTCTCCTTTTTTATGGGAGTCTTTCATCTCTCGGGATAACGATATATAGCATCGAGCAAGATATTTTCACCCAAATTGCAAATGTTTTAAAATCATTCCTTTTTTCCCCCTCGTGCACAAAGCCAGCGAGCTGTTTGTCAAAGTCGAAGAGCGAGAATATTCACTGTCAGGCACTCTAGATTCTCTTTCGATCCGTAGCAATTTGCCTCGCCTCATAAAAAGGTATACAGAATGTTATGCAAAAACACATATCTCTGCCTTGAAAATGATACAAAAAAGACAAAAAGAGTTCTGTAAACACGAATTTGGAAAGGTTTTCCTTTCCGAGAATCGGCTTGGGAGTCTCTAAAGATACAAATATAGCTGATAGATGAATAATACGATAAACGAGATAAAATAAGTAGATGAAAAATAACGAATTCTCTTTCTTTTGTTCAATTTCGCTAGAAAACATCGCTGCTAATAAATGCCGAAAAATTCACATAAAGAAAGGTGGAGGTTCAACAAAAGGCGCAAAGAATGCGTGTCGAGAGTAATTCGATTTATTCTAAGCGGTAACGCTAGACCGAGATATTTTATACATATATTTGGCAGATTCAATTATTCGCGAGTGGCAAATTCCTGCCAGGAGTATGTGAACGTGAGCGACAATAATATAAACACAGCCGAGTTATTCGAGTATAGAATCACCTCTAAACATAAACATTCTAACAGTAGCCTACTGTGTATAAGCTAATAATGTGAATCTGGAAATTCCGTTTGAAATAAATTCCGAATAGATTTTCCTTAAATCTCACCGTCTGTGTTGGTTACCAAGATATTTAAAGTTGAAAATGAAGGTAAAAGCGAATAATACCGATATAAACTTTCTAAATTTGTGTCGGTCCCGCGAGCTCTGCGGCCGGCCCGGTATGAAAAACGCTAGGTGCAACGGGGAGGGACCCTTCGGATCTTCGGAACCTACAGTTACGTAGACATTCGATCGAGAATGCCGTGAACACGCGGTTCGAAAAAGGCGTGTATAAGGAATCACCATGTGCCGCTCGCTCGCACACAAGGACGGCGCGACGGCACAAAGGAAGGCAGGTACCTGCCGTCTGGCCTTTCCCGAAAACCCGAAACGGGGCCCGGACCGACGACGAGAGGGAAGAATTGCGGGGAGTGGAGAAGGGGGAAAAAGAGACGCGGGAGTGGAAGTAATCGCACGATCGGGGGCCCCGTGAAATCCTTGCGCGATCTTTTCCGTCCCGTTCCCCCCGTTGCACGCGCGCGCACGCACGCCGCTACCTGGCGGAAAGGAACAAATCCCTAGTGCCGCATGTGATTAAGTCCTTTTCACGGAGTCGCGGATCTAAAGGAAAGGAGAGAAGGACCTTAGTAAGGGCAAGAAGAGGGGAGGGGGGCAAGAGGGAGAATGCAGCAGGAAGGCATACCACGGACCTCGACGCCGCGGGGCATTGTGCGCGTCGTGGACGACAAAGGACAGCCCGGGCGGACGGGCGGGCGGGAGGAAGGAGGAGGTTGAATGGGGTGAAACGAAGGGCGGGAGAGGTGAAGAGGGCGAGAAGGGGCAGAGGGGAGAATATCTTCGGAGAGGAGGGACCCACGCGGATATCCATCGGGAAGCGGGGTGCTCCGGGGCGGACAGGCATCGGCGCGGCTATGAATGTAGGAAACTACCTGAGTTGCATCGCGCCGCGCGCGCTCTCCTTCGCTCTTGGAAATCACCGACCCGTCCGTCCTAGAGCGCGCGGACCGTTATCCCGGCGCGGCGGTTTCGGAGACGCGTAGGCAGCAAATCGGTCGCAGCGAATCGGCCGCTTTTGAACAACGTGGGCTCTGACACGCGTATAAATGAATGAGTAATACGCATCCAACGATGAGGCGTGCAATGAGGTCAGTCCTGAAATCGTCTCGCGAATCGTCGGAAATGACGAGTACAGATCCTGAGAAAATTCTCGGGATTAAAGGACTGCGTCTGTGCAAATAATAATTTCTCGATAAAAATTAATATGAAAATCTCGCGATATCACGCGAATTAACCGAGGAGAGGCGGTTCTCATCGCGAAATAAGATATGCGGCGCGGATAGAAACGCGGGCACGCGAATATTCGTCCAATACGGTACATTAATGAATAGCGTTTTTAGGTATATGTATATATGTACGGTGTAGGACTTTCCGCGTTTTATTACCGGGTGGTGCAAGTCGTAAAACTGCGCATAAAACAATCGATGAACTGATATTTTCGCGTTGGACGGGCGCGGGCGGGGTATACGCGCGATGGAACTGGAACGAAAAGGCACGAGAGAGTACGTCAAATTGGTTCGTTTCGTTTTTGTGCGTGGCACACACGGGCCGTGATTTATTGTCACAAAATGCTCATTACTTGTTTGCACTGAAATCAAAGTTCCCCGTTTCTCTCCCCGTGGCTCCCGCTGGGTGAAATGAAAAATATTACAGTCATTACGCGTACATTGTAGATCACTTAAATGATTAATTAAAAATAACTAATAATGATTAATAACAATTTAAGCTTTACGGTCAGAATCGGACGGGGTCTCTGGGGCTCGATAATAATTTATAATTCGGAGTTTGTGAAATAAATACGTATTTATTAAAATTTCACGTGCAGTTGATCTTTGCAGGCCGCAAATTCATAAAATTGTTACTTTTTTGTGTATCATATATTTCAATATTTAAAAGTATGTGTGAAAGATGCATTTTGAAAGATCTTGGCGATCATTATGTGCTTACGATATTTTGCGAAATAAACATTTTGAAGACAGTGACGTAACATAAATATCACTAATAATCAGCATCAATTTTTTTGACTTCCACTTTACGTTACAATTCTCATGAATTGTTAGAAAAAGAGATAATAATAATAAATCGGTAACCGATATACTTAGCAAACTGCATACCTACTGTGTGCTGTATCATTCGTTGCATCTTGTTATCTCTGTATAATAATATCTCTCTCTTCCCGCTTCTCTATCTATCTATCTATCTATCTATCTCTCTCTCTCTCTCTTTCGCAAGGCAGTTTTTTTTCTAGATTAAAAATGCTCACCGTGTTATTGAAAACTGACGGGAACGCAGAATCATTGTTGGATCCTTTCTATCGGTCTATATTATCTCCTTCTCTATTTCTCTTTCGTTGGAAGAGAGCGGGGTCGGTGACGCGGTGCGACGCGACGCGACGCAACGCGACGCGGCGCGTAGCGACCGCACAGCGCTTTCTCGGAAGCGGCAGAGTACCAAGAATTTTTGAGGCAAGCCGAGAAGGGACAGAGAACGCGGTGCCCGAACGAACGAACGATGCCCGGAGGGTTTTAGGAGGCGTGGTACGGTGCAGTCTCTGCGTGGGACAAAGAGTGGAAGAGGGCGACCGAGTTAAAATCTTTATTAACATCGGCCGCGCACATATAGCCGGGGGGAAAAAAATGTATCGCGGTCGACAGTTTTTCTTTTTTCGCCTTTTTTCCGCCTCAACGCCGCGAAAGAAATCTAAACGCGATCGATTTCGAATTCGCGCGATTAATATATATGCGAGTTAAAACTTCGCGTATTGTTTAAAAAAGAGAAATGGAGTAACGGAAAGTTACTTATGCATGTCTGGACATGCGGATCGATTCTTCTGCGGCTTTTCTCGCGTGCAAATTATAGATTAGTATTTGTGTGTACAATATCAGTGTGTACTAGATAATTCGATAAATATGTGGTATGTGGAATGACGTCTCTCTCGACGCGCTACGGGCGTCGTAAGCCTTCAGGAATTTCGAGAACGCTCGAAGATTGTTTTCTTAGCGTGCGTTCGAGTTCGGGCACGATGATCGATGGATCACATTGTTTTCACAGTGCGTTCTAATTTTTAATATTTAAATATTCTGCTAACGCGCGCTGATCTTCAGATAAAAATCCTATTAAAGTAAAGTCAACTCGAAATTAAGTGAAGAATAACGTTTTTCTACTGATTTCCACACCCCCTAAGCTTAACTCTCAAACGGTCTCCCATTTTCCTACGGGCTACAAACGAAGAATCGTAGAACCTGCAGCCTGTAGAAAGTGAAAAGTCTTTTCGCTGGTGGAATTCGTCGTAATATATCCACAAGGTTCAGATTGCTTAATTTAGTAGCCGTGTACATTTCTCTTGCATTTATTTACTTCTCTCGCGTTTCTCTAATATGGTATTGTAATATCTCATTGTGTGATGTGGCCATCGGTAATTTTCGCTGATCCGTTGACTATATAAAAAAGATTAGCTCCTATAGCAAAGCCAATTGTAAAATATGGATAACTAACATTTTTTTGTAGCGAGAGCTATAATTTAGCAATAGTAGCAAAACCTTTCGTTAAAGTTTTGCTATTGCTAAATTATAGCTTTCGCTGCAAAAAATGTTTCATATTTTATGACTAGATTTGCTATAGTAGTAGCTAATCTTTTTTTTCCGTGTACGTATTTCACACAAGGTTTCAATGGAGCTTTTCCTTCTCCTCCTCTTCCATTTCCATTCCTCTTCTCTCCTTCTCTTTCGCTTTCTTTCTCTCGCCTTCTATTTCTCGAAAGCTTCGCGCAGGCAGGAATGCGTCGAGAATTCGTACAAGAGCCGCGGCCGAGTGTTAAAGGATAACGTAGAATGTGGCAGGAGCGGCGGCGGGCTGTGTGATAGTATTACCCAATAACAAACGTCAAAAGCAAAGAAATGTACGTACACTCTCTCCCGCTGTCACTCCTGCGTCACTTTCTGTTTTTATCTGTCTTGATCCGACGCGAGGTAAGGCGCCAGTGACACGAAGTACTGCGGCTCGCGAGAAGGGACGAGACAAGGGCGTATCGATAAGGCTAAAAGAGGGATAGGGACGAAGGGAAATAGGAAGAGATAAATAAAGGCAGAAGAGGAGAGATGGAGCGAGACGACTAGAACGGAAATAGGGAAGAGATATAAGAAAAGATAGAATGATAGAGAAGCGGGGAGAAGGAGATAAAAAGTGAGACAAAGAGGAGTAGGGCGAGACAGGAGGCGATAGAGAGACCAGAAGGAGGAGGAGGAGAAGGAGGAAAAGAGAGAGGAAGAAAGACGAAGAGAACAAGTAGAAAGAGAAGAAAAGAAGGGATAAAGAAACAGGAAACGAGAGAGAGACTCTCTCTATTCCTCTTTTTCGGTTCTTACCTTCTCATTTCTCTGGACATGCGAAGCGGTTTTATAGAAACAAATGTATATAGCTGTACGATTATAAAAAGATGATTACTGTTTCGGGCTGCGAAGAGCCGAGACATTAATCTTCGGCGGCTCTCGGCGCCGAGTCGATAGTACCGCTCGCAATTATCGATCACGCTAAGGGCACCCGTAAAATCGGTCATTTTATACAATATGGAACGGCATAGCGGCATCAGGAATTCGCGATATCGAAAGATTCGCGCTTACATTTCGCTCGCGCGAGCGTTCCGCCCCGTTTAATTAAAGTAACGTAATCCACCGCTACGCGGCGAGTAAAAATTATAGCCATTACCTGCATTATCGCGTATCGGGTTCCACGGGCCACGCCCGACCGCTTATTAACTTCATTAACTAATCAGGATTTCGAAAGGTGCGTGTGCGTGCGCGAAAGCGCAACCGCGACGACATTAACGTAACGTTACATATAAGTATCTGGTAAATGCAATCGATTTTACGCATCTGCATACATAGAGATGGCGGAGCAGGTATTATCGATCTTTCTGATTTCCATATAGCCGAAAGCAAGAACTGAGTAATCGTGGTCCGCTCTCTTTCTCCAAAACTTGAACGCGGTGAGGTACGTTATCGGAAAATCGATGCTTCGGGCTGAAATCTACGAGACAGTTTGAGGAGCTCTAAAAAGATGCTATAGAGATGCAGATGAAGATATTAATAATCGTAGACGATATTTTTGAAACGTGTATTTTTACATTGTGGAAATTAATATCATTAAATGTTATATTTATGTACGAAGGAAGTCAATAATAAATAGAACATTATACGCACGAAAATAATTAATATCGAATATCACGGGATGGAATTTTTCAATGCTAGATTCTTGAGCGAGAGTTTCGAGTTGATCTTTCATTAAAATTTGGTACGTCATCACTCGTCGCGACTTCTCGACTTCCAATATTCAATATCCCGACGATTGAGCGTCAAATGAAATTTTCTGTTAAGGTAAAGTCGAAGTTAAGTCTACTTAAAATTAATCGAGTGCCAAGGTAGGTTATTCTTATTTATCTTGTTGCACCCGCGAGAACTTAATTTGCGAGAGCAATTTCGACGTCGAATATATTCGTAATTAGGTTCGTCTGGAAATTTTTCGCCGAGAAGAAAATCGAGTCCAGGTATAAAGCCCACGCTTTATAAAATTTGGCGACGTAGTCACAGAATATATGTATATAAGTAATATATATATATATAACTAATTGTACTCAAACTAATTGAACTCGCTTCAATTGAACATTACCAAAGTAGATACGGAAAATTCGTTGATTAAAAGCTAGGTCTGACAAAATCGATTGAGCGTGGGCAACGTACATAGTATGGAATTTCTGAACACAGACAGGCGACTATCTTCTATCCCCACGGTATCTTGAGAATTATCAGGCGATATTTTATGAAACAGTGACACTAGGGGAACTCTGCATGCGAATGTACGAGAAAGAGTCAACAGCTGACCGACAATAAAAAGGAAGTGGTCCGTACTGCCCTTGGACCCCAATAATTTAACAAGGGGGAACCGGGACCCTGCTTCTAACGATGATTTCCTCTGGAAAGAGATCGAAGCTTTATCGTGACGTAACGAAATCATCTCGAAACGACGCACAGTGGATCAAAATGACAATCTAGCTGAACAATGGTGTTTTTTTTTTCGAAGGTTAATATTTCTTGTGTGATAAATAATTGCGTTTTTAAGAGAAATAGCAGATAGTATATTTTCTAAGAAACACTTACATTCGTATTTGAAGATGCGTTACAATTGCTCAAATAGGCCTTATAAATATTGTCTAATAAATACATTAGTAACAAAATATTAAGTTGTTATTCTAGTACCACATGAATAACAAGAAATATATTCCATCAATATTGAGGTACAGTTTGAGTTAAAATAGATTAATATTGTTTAAGTTAGATAAATATAGAGAGGCATATATATATATACTTTTTAACTGTATTAACAAATTTTACAATAACCTTTTGATAACATTGTCGATTTTTAATTATTAAATTTCTAAAGTCTGAAACTTAATAATATTTAGAGAAAATATGCTGCGAGATCGTGCTATACTGCCGTAATCTTACACGGCATACTATTCGCTGATCATTTTTTATTATTCTTATTATTTAAAATTAGCTGTTGCTTCGTAAATATAATATTTTTTAAACATTTAATTTTCTGCCATTTTTATTCACAAGTATGTAAAAAACGATTTAAAAGAAAATATCACGTGTTTACATCATTGTGGAAGACCAATATTTTTGTTGTAAACATACGTAGAAAGGAAGTGATACTGATAAATATATGTTTCACTCGTACTCACAACAGGTACAATTTTTATATTTAAATTTTATAATTAAGATGACATGATTTGATTTGACTCGCAATGGACGACAACTGACTTTCATTGGCAACCAGCAAGACGAGCAGCGAATTCAATTAAATGTCGAAAATGAAAAAAAAAACAAAATGAAGAAAAGTGATCTAACTAGAAGTTTAAGTTAGTCTTACAGTTTATTCCATTTCAAAACGGAAAAAAGTTAAATTTAAATATATAATAAATAAACGGGAATAATTTAAATTATATGTTTTATTCAATAAATAAAATTGTGTAAATTAAGTATTAATAAATGTACGCAATTTTATTTTCCTTAGGCATAGTATTACAATTGCAAGACGTTGTTTTTTCGAAGTCTGGCATGAACGTGTAGATAAATCACGTCTTGAGTTCTTCTTGCATATATGTTTTTTTAATGATAACAAACGATATATGATGACGGAGTTTATGATATGATAATGGAAAGTCACAAGAACAAGATATCACATAATGATATCTCGCTCTTTTGTGCAGACTTCCCCATTTATTTCCTTCATTCTGTATAATTATTTTATGAAAATAACATTTTGATACGATTTTAGTCCACTCTGTATAGATATAGAAATATACAAATATGTTATTTGCCGTACGTATTTCACATTAAGCTGAAATATGCATATATTATACGCGTTTATTTCCTATTTTGGAATATATACTTACGAATATTTATTTTGTGCGACGAAGTCTCGACGGATATGTTTCGACGGACTCGACACGAAAATGGCGATTTATCGCATCGCCAGATTATAATGCGCGATTAATTAATATGTCGCTATTTCATAAAAAATAAACACGTTTAAATTCTTCTCGAAAGTTAATACAGCATGGTTTACGATTTAACTCACGACTTGCGTAACTCGATATGAGGGAGTCGCGTTCGTGAGATTCAAAGTATACACATGATAAAGCGAATGATAAAGTTATCATGAAATTATCATGAGTAACGCGTTTATCGGCACGGGTAAAGTTGCTTCGAAGCTGAAAGTGTATCCAAAATGTCGCGTCGTCGCGTCGCAACAACAGATATCGAGGAGTGTGAATAACATATATGGACAGAAAACGTTGCATAAAATAAAAGACTTTCGTTAGCACAGAACGACTACAAATTGTCGTGGATAAAGAACGCGCAAATATATAATAACAATAAGATTTCAACTTTAATAATAGCGAGGGCGATTTAATCGGACATGTCAATTTTTAAGCGAGAAATCGTATACTAACAATAAGTGTACAGACAAATACGCGAACAATACGTTACATCGATTTAATCATAAAATTTGTTTATTAAAGGTACATGTATAAATAAAATGATCGACGATTCTTTTACCCAGTAAACTAATATAGGAAACACACGATACATATATTGCGTCAGTCTAACACGATCTGTTTACTATACATAGTAAACTGATAATTTCGGATATAATGGAAGTTAACGGATTCTGCAATTTTTGCCCGATTTTTCTCGAATAACCAAATAAAGCTGCAAAAATGATTTCCACGCAAATGTAATGGAGAACAATATTGCGCATACGCCGTAAAAAAAATCTGGCGTGCAAAAATACACAAGAATATCCCTTTAGGGAACAAGCGATTTAGATTGAATGTAAATAAAATCTATGCCGTTTTTTGCACGACATTTGCTTTATTGATAAACAATACTAGCTGTGTATGTGAAAAATATCCGTACGCGTAGTGTTCTGAAACTAATTTTTTTTGCTGTTCAATTGGTATTTCCTTTTTCTTAAAAAAAAAGTTTCTTTTTATTTCTAATTGTTTCTAGCAGGTAAAATTGTATCCAGATATATATCATATTTGTGGCGAATATTATAATAAATCCATCTTATGGAACACGATCTGGTAAATAAATTTGGCATTTTGGAAAATACAATCCTCTAAAAAAAATCTTTGCGTTTTAATTTAAAAATAGAAGCAAATTAGTATAATTATGTAATAAAATTCGAATTTTTTTTTAAAACGTTTGTCACTTTTATTAAAAAATATCTCTCTTCTTCTGTCTCGTATTTTCTATTTCTTACGGAACAAGCTTCCTCTCAAAATTCGAGATGCAGTAAATAATTTTAAAGTCATGGCAGTAATTTATAATTCCTTATTGGCATGGAATGATTATAATGCAATATCTTTCTTAAAATTCTTCCTCCTTTGTCTTCCTACACTTTCCTGTACACCTTTTGTACGTTAACGTTACCTTTTAATTCTGCGCGTTCTTCGTCTATGTGTAATTAATTTTATATATGTCAAACACCCAACGCTTGTGAAATTACTGTTTCAGAGTGCGAGCGTATTAATCTATTTATCTTTTCCTATATATATATATATATATATATATATATATATCTCCTACATCAACAAGCTGGAGCCATGTACAGCGAAAACTCATTTTCGACATTTTCGGAATAGTCCTTCGTGGAATGAGCGATTCGATTTCAAGCGTAGAGCGTAGTGGAAAAAGGCGCTCCTGCCGCCGCGCCGCTTCGGAGCATGCACGCCGCGGGCTCGTCCGTTATGGATCTTACGTCACTCGGACGCTCACGCGCGGCTCCCGCACATCGGCGGATATATTTCGTGGAATTCTCGTTTCTCGGCTCTCTCCCTCTCTCGGTCTCTCGGTCTCTATCCGCGTCTCTCTGTCCCTTCCTCTCTCCAGTTATCCGTCCCGCTCCATCTCTTTGCGCGCGTCTGTCTCTCATTTCCATTAACTCCGCACAGCGTTAATATATACGTACTTATTGCCCGGCGAGGAGAACGCCAAAGCTAGAGAATAGCGTTCCGCCCTGCGTTTCGACAGTTCCGCCGTACGTATATATATGTATATGTCGTATATGCACATACGCGTGCACGCGCGCTATACGTGAAAACTCGAAACGCGCTATCTCGAAAACCGTACGACGACGGTGAGAGAGACGGGGGGAGGGATATACGCTAACCGTACGTAATAACGCCACGAAAGAGAGGATACACTGAAATACACTTGGCGAGACCGAAGACCGAAACGCTGAGACACGCCGGAAGCAACGAGATGTGCTTACCCCCGGTGTCCGCGATGAACCTTATACAGGGTTCCTCCGAGACGGGTGCGGGATAATGCCGTCCTGCAGATATACCTTAAAAACAGAAGAGATGCGAGACAAACATGGTCGTGGGAGAGATATACGAAGATACGTGTATAAGCTTGGGATTAAAAGTGTGTTTCTCGCAGGCGCGGCTTGTAATTTAATGTATTTTAAGTTTCTAACACATCGGGTTTAACAAACGCGGGTTTAAGCCTGGCGAAATCTCCCCTCCTGGCCTATGACCTATATGGCAATCGCATTACTCGTTTTGACGCGCAACTAGATCCGTTTTGTCAACGCCGTTACGCGTTCGAGTAATGGGGACTTCCAACGAAATGTTCGCTGAGGAACGTATCACCCTCTCCCCTTTCTCTATCCGCAAATTATGCAGGGATCCATCATCGAGATCTCGTTTGCGGCGGTGGTGAGAGACACCCCCGCCCCCGCCGTAGGAAACCGCTTCTTTCGACGGCGCCGTCGTCCGATCGAAGTGGCAGGCTCGCGCGAATTTCCGGAGTCGCGCTCGATACGCACAATACTGTAACGTCTAGGTGACGTATATCTTTCCAAAATTCCAACAAGCGCGCGGCGTCGCGTTGTCCACGGTCGAAATACGTCCGTGTTCTTACGTCACCGTTGCGGGAACGCGAGCGAGCGTCAATTCGTGCGCGCGCTCCTCTTCGTCCGCGATTGGCAGCTACATTTTGAAGAATTCTCCGGACTAACCCGTCTATGGATGGACGGGTTCCCTTCGCCACGCTCCTTCGCCCTTCGCGCGCCGGCTACCGCCCCGTTCCATACCTTCTCGCTCTCTCTCTCTTTTTTCTCTCTTTTTCTCTTTTTTCATCTCCAACTACTCTTTTCTGGGCCTACGAGACTTCAACTCCGCGCCGGTAGGTTAGGTGCCCCTTTTTGCTTCATTGTACGTTCGTCGGTACGTTTTTGTGCACATCTTCCCCATTCCCTGTCCCCGGCCCTCTGCCCTCATCCCCCTCTGCCCCTATATCGCCGGTCCGCCGCCTCCACCTATACCTCCGGACCGCCCTCTCGCCGGTCCACCCTATGCCCGAGCGCTCGCTTTTTCCTATTTTTTAACATTTTCTTTTCTTCAATGCCTTAAAATGCAAAAATAAACGAGACCCGGCCGGCCGGGAAAGGAATTGACCGTCGCACGGCGGGCCGGGATTTTTGCAGAATTCACGCGGGCGACGCGAAAAAAGAAACTTCTCTCTGAGAATGTCGGCCGCGGCCGGCCACGTCGAACCAGAGAGAAATTTTCTTTTTGCGCGCACTCCCGAAATTCCAGCCGGCGCGCGCCCGCGGCGGTGCGCGGACAATATGAACGCCGCCGTGGCCCGGAGCCATCGTCTCTGCCCGTTCGCCTCGTGCTCTCTCGCTCGCGCTCGTGCTCGCGCGCCCCCCGCCCCACCCCGCGCCCTCTCACCCTGCCACGGCGACGGCTGTCCCGCCCGCACCCGCACCGACCGCGCCCGACGCCGCTCCTCGGCGGATCTCCTTGTCGCTCGGCATCGCCGGCCGGATAACTATTGTCCGGGCCTGCAGCGGACCGCCGCGTCGTCTCGGCGACGCCGGGCCCCGCGGCGTCGCGGCCGCGTCGCCGATCTTCGCGTCGTCGACGATCCTCGAGGATGATCCCGTCGTCGCGCCCGCCGATCGCGCGGAAACGACGCGGCCGTCGCTTCGCCCGATCGCCGGCGCGGACGAAATCTTTGCGGCCGCGCGCGGCATCTCGCTCGCGCGGCCGATGCAGCCGGCATCTCCCTCGCGCGCCGCGGCCCACCCTCGCTCGCTCTCGCTCCCACTCGCCGCCGCCGCCACTGCGACTCACGCTCCGCGCCCGCGCCCGCTTCCCACTTCCCACTCCGCCGCCGCGCTCGCGCTTCCCCATACCCTCCCGCGCTTGCTCGTTCCCACTCCCCCGGTCGCTTTATTCGTCGTGAAACTTTTTATGTTGTATATATTAAAGGGAACGTATCAACCTTCTTTCCGTTAAAGCGGATAACGCTGAATTAACCCGCGCGGCGCCGGCCAAGTCCGCGACGTTTCCGGCGCGCGTTCCACGGAACTCTCCGCGCCGATCGCGCGAGGAGATGAGTCATCGAGCGGGGCGATGGAGGTCGTCGATGATTTTTGTTCCGAGTAATTGTGCGGCTCCGGACCGCGGACCGGTCGGCGAGCCGATTCATCTCCGCTTCGTTCTCCAACGGCGAAACGAGTCAAGGTGTTACGTGAAACGGAGAGGGGAACGCGCGTGTCCACCCGACAATTGCGATTTTGGGCGCGGAGCGCGGACTCGCCAGCCGGGTGTCTCGCCGTCTCGGCGTCACGCGCGCGGCGTGTTCACTGGCGCGGACACACGGTCCGACACCGACTGTCGCACGTCGGGGTAAGATCGACGTACGCTCTCTCTCTTCCTGCACGCTTACGTGGCATATAAGTAATTACGCCGGAAGGGCGACGCAACCCTCTCGCGCGCGTCACGTTCGCCATTTCCAGCTGGAATGTGATCGCGAAGCGTTGGACGCCTCGTTTTCAATATTTCTCGCTTTTTTTTTAAAATCGCGAGGAGGGCTAAAAACGTTGCTCCTGATAAGCGCTGAAAAAAACGGTACGGGATACATTTAAATTGTCCAGACCCTAACGTTCTCCGTGCCGCCTGTCGTTGCCGACAGCGGCACGGCATGGCACCCTTGAGCGAAAGGGTTTCACGAATTTCGCCGAGTCACCACGATATTCTCGTATCTCGCCGCCGCCGTCGCATGGCCGGGACCTTAAGGGCCGGCAGGTGAAAGTACCCCCATCGGGCGCGCAAGACTGTCTTTTTTCCTCGCTCGTGTTCCCCGGTCCCTCATCTATTCCGCCTGATGTCTCCCCTCTACAGCCGCGCCCCGCCGCACCGGACCGGACGTCGCTCTTTCGCTCTTTCTCGCGCGCGCGCGCGCGCACCTCCTTTTTTTTCGGGGCGAACGATCGGGAACATGTGGCGCGAAGGTTAGCGAGTCGCGTAGCGTTGCGTCGCTTGTTTCTCTCCGTTACGTTTTTACTTTTGTGCAACGTGCTCGCCACTGGCGTAAATACGTTGGAATTTACGACACCTCGCGCGCCGCGCCGCACCGTGCCGAGCGTTAAAAATTGTTTGCCCAATCGATACGATGACGTAATAATATGTTACGCGTAGCTGACCGGCTTTTTCGAAATTTTATCCGCCTGTGGACTACTGGACTCTGTGGGAGAGCCGCGAGGAAAAATCGGAGGTGCGTCCGATCTTAATATTCAAGATGCGATCCTCTGCGCGCCGCGCGCGCGAGAAGCGGAGTTCGACCCCGCCGCTGTTTATACGCTGGTAACTGCCGGTGCAACCGTTTGCCGATTGGCAACTTGACGCGAGCGTGCCGTAATAACGGCTGATATATAAAAAGTAATAATCGCGGACGACGGGCACGCGCGCGATTGGCTGCGCGCTCGCAATTCGAGGCACATTCCCCGGTCGCGCGCGCGCGCGCGCGCGCGCGCTTCGATTCTCAACGCACCTCGTCGTAATAGCGATTTCGGGGCGATAATTCCGCATGGGCCGATCGATCTTGGAGCAATAATTCTGCCGGGCAACGCGCGCGCGAATGGCTTTTAAGTATACGTTTCTCAATTCAAATACATACGAGATAAATTATAATCGGGAGGCAAGAGCGAGAGTGGCTCCGACGCGGAAGGTATATACAGGACTGACGAGCTATTATAGTTTTGCGGCCTTTTTTTTGATCGTATCATAGTAAAAATTGAAAAGAGGAACAGATATATACGTTATAAAGGTTTATATATTAATTAATAATAATATTTAATTCTCTTTCTTGCCGCATTTTCATCCCTCACTTATTTCTATTCCACCATTTTATGCATATAAAATGACGGAATAGAAATAAGAGAGGGATGAATAATAATTACATATATCAATAAATAAATTGAAAAGGGCACAGAGCCGCAACAAGATCGCACAAGATGTCAGTGTCGTAATCTTTAATTAGTCAAAAATTGACAAACGTTTCAGTCTGACATTAGGCCATCTTCAGTGTAATAAATTAAGCGTTACATATATGTAAAAAAATAAATATTAGAGCCGCAGTATACGCAAGAAACAAACAAAATGAGCGAAATTAAATCTAATAAAATTGAAGAACCGCATTTTATATAATTATATAAATAATTATATATATGTTGTATTCTTTTATTTCGTCGTATTTTAGCCCCTAACTAGACGCGACAAATGGCGTGATTTTTCGGTGATGCACGCGACGAATCGTTGCCACGAAATTCGGCAACGTGCGCGCTTTAATCTTCGTCGCGAACTTTCGATACGTGGCCAGCATTCCTAATTCCGATCGGTCGCCGATGCGACGCCGCCGCTGGGGCACAAAAATTTCTGCGCGTCGTGCGTTTTTATTTCCTCTTTCTCCTGCTCCGCTCGCTCTGTTTTTGCTCTCCCTCTCCGCGGGGCGAATGGCGAGAGTCCGCATTATAAATGGGGGGAAGGAGGGTTGGGGGAGGTGTGGAGGGGAAGAGAAGGGCGCTATTTTAACAGCGGCGCAATTCCATTTTCCTCCGCTTCGGGATACGAAACTTTAAAGACACAAGAAAATAGGAAAAATTCGAGAGCCAGTATTTTCAGAGAAGTATATTTCCAACGAAAAGCTTTGTCGAATCTGCCTAATTTCGAGGCTCCATCTTTTCCGGAGCGGGGGGAAAAAAATAGGAATTGCGATAAAGCAACGTTTTTACCCCGTAAAATACAAGGATATTAAAATAATACGAAATATCTTCATAATGCGAAATGCTGTTGCAGCTTTGTGTAAATTCTAGAATTTCTCTTAGGCAAATAGAATGGTATGACTGAAAAAATATCCACTCTGACTCTGCTCGGGAATTAAGTACGTTATCGCGAATACGTTAATTATTATCGGAAGATATTCTCGTAGGGCGTCCCACCGCCATTGCTGCTGCGTATTATCGTTCATCCGTTGTTACGATGTTTGTCTTCCTCCTTTTAATATCTCATTTTATACTCGGCTTTGTGCTCATCACTGATATATATATATATATATATATATATATATATATATATATATATACGTTATATATATATACATATACATATATACATATATATATACATATATACATATATATATATATACACGTTTTATATATATATATATATATATATATATATATATAACGTATAAGATAATAATTTAAAAATATAAATATAATTTGTTATTGTTAACTTATATCACTTATTCACATATGCACGCATATTCCTGATGATTTTCAGCATAAACTTTTTTTAACATTAAAACTATCGCATCATACCTTATGAAGTAATTACTTGAATTAGAAATTCGATTATTTCGCATTAACAGATTTCGCAATTTTAGATTTCAATAGTTTTGTTCATTTTTCCGGATTCTAATTTTCTACGAAATAATATTCGTGTCACACGCGAGAAATTACGAATTTCATAGAGTTAAATTCGTGGAAATCCAAACATTTTGAAAACTGTAATTATTCCGGAGTATTCCGAACGCATTAATAGATTTCGCGATTTATATTTTTTCTTTTGCTTTCCTAGTTTTATTCATATTCTCCTTCACTTTCTCTCTCTTCAATTATAACTATTTTTTAAACAAACTCAAATTTTATGTCGGAAATACATTGTGTATGAAATAAAATCATATAAAATATAAAAAATTTTCTTAATCAAATTCGCAAATTTTGTTTTACCGATACATTTTTGTTAATGATTGGATATATAATTGTTAAATTATTAAATTTGTTAAATTCGTCGCAAGTCGGTGAATTTCTCGTCGTGAGTGTATTATGTCATTACATGAGGAGTGCAATCGACGTGGGACGACACACAGGAAAGCTCCTGAATCGCTTCCGACTACTGTTTCAGATGTGATTGCAGCGGAAGATGCATTGGGGAACGTCGAGGGATATCGCGAAATGATGAGTGATAAATTTCAATTAATTTTACCGTCGGCGTGTTTTCTTTTAGTCACGCTCTTCTGCATTTCGCTCTGAATTTCACGTTAATCACGTTATATTTTATACAATCAAATATTGAATTATTAGAAAATCAATGTTAATTGTTTAGGCTCAAAGTAAAATCCTCTTTTGAAAAGATTGCATAATCAAATCTATAGCCTGACATTTCACACCCCGTGCCTCATACTTCCTCATATCTCCATATCCACGCGTCTCACGTCCCCGCGCTCCACACTTCACAGCCCACATCTTCATACCTCACATTCCGCATCTCATATTTTCATATCCCACACAACTACATCTCGCCCTTCGTATCCCCACACCACGCATAACTTATACGCACACATACGGAGAGAGGGTTTTTTTTTATTCGGCAGCAAAGCTCTTATTAATTTTAATTAAGTCCGTATACCTTAATATATTGACTATTAATTGAGTTAATAAGTAGAAGCTAATATACGAATTCTTTTATAAAAGAATCAAAGATTTTTATTTGAATCGTAAAATGGATTGATTTTTTAAATACAGGTTTTTAAGACGGAGATCCGTGAAAATAATTTATCCAAATGATTGAATAAGCTATAAATATGCGATTCTATCTTTTTCTACGCTTTTAAGTGATCATCGAAAATGATTTATAATCGTTTTTATAATGGATTTTGTTGACATTATGTCACTGTAAAAATAATCTTTCGATTTGCATTGAACCTACAAATTAACTTGTTGTAACGTCAGAATAATCTTTTCTTTCAAAAAAGGACTAAATTTGGAAACTTTCAATGATATTCCTACGATATCCTAGTTGTAGTGAACGTATACTTTCTAAAATAGAATGTACACAGGATAGTGGTTTAAGTAGATGATATACAAGGTTTATCATCGGCGTTAAATAAATAAATATTACGATCGAAATTAAAATTATATCGAGTGGCCGGTCGCCGAGTGAACGTGTAATAAGGTCACCCGGAATTCATTTCATTGCGTTGCATATTATGCAAGTTGACGTGCAGTTTGATAAAGAGAGCAAGAAAGCAACGGCTATATTTATCATCGGCGCGCTACCGTTGTGCAACCGTTCAGGAATACACGAGACCTAGAAACACGCACGTATAGGGCAAGATACGCATTTTTTTTCCAGTCGCACACCGGGCGATTTTATTAATTCGCGAAAATACCGCTTAAGAATGTCAAAAGCATCGCGTTAACTCTTTCATTATAGCGAAATATTTTTTGAAAGAGAAATATTATACACATAAAATTTATTATACTCTGCTTCAAATATTTCCAAAACACGTTTTCCAACAATTCCAACAGATTTTACAAGTCTCCCCGTGTGTTAGTCCAAGAAAGTTAAGGACCTCGCTACAAAATAAATAATGCATTAATTCTGCATCGCCTGTATATTGTTTCTCTGTTATACACGTATTTACTTTATAACGTGTAATGATATTACAGATCAGTCCTGTGAAAGTTTGACGCGTCACCTTAAACCACGCCGCTGACATCGACATTTTCTAGGGCACCATTAACACATTCTTCAATATTATAATTGTTTTTACGCGAGAGAGAGAGAGAGAGAGAGAGAGAGAGAAGTTGTAGAACGTATTTAATAAATTATCAGCGAAAAGTACGCGAGATTCCGCTCGTTGCGTGCACATCCCAAAATAATCTGTGCGTACACTGCGACAGAAAGAGGGAAAGAGAGAGAGAGAGAGAGAGAGAGAGAGAGAGAGAGAGAGAGAGGGAGGGAGAGAGAGAGAGACGGAACCACACACCGGATCTAAATTCCGTGAATAAATGATATTTCATTAGGGCGGACGAACGAAACCGGGGCTTTGTTACGAAAACGTCACTGCGCACTGGCTGGCTGGCTGTCTGTCTGTCTATCTGTCTGTCGGTCACGCAACGAAAAAAAAAGAGAGAAAAAGGAAAAAAGGAGTGTGCGTTTAACACCGAAACCGATTTTCGCGTTCTCCGCCCGCTCCGAAACGGAAGGCCGGCGACCCACGCGCACTGGATTAACTTTAAAAAGTACACAAAACCTCGTTGCGCGGTTCTTTTTTTTCTTTGATCTTCAGGGAAGAGAGAGAGAGAGAGAGAGAGAGAGAGAGCGTGCGCTCGCGCGTGACTCCATCCCCTTTAAAGCGAGTTTTTATTTTCTCCGCGCTACGCGCGCCTCCACCCTCTTTCTCTCTCTCTCTCTCTCTCTCTCTCTCTCTCTCTCTCTCTCTCTCTCTCTCTCTCTCTCTCTCTCTCTCTCTCTCTCTCTTTCTCTTTCTCTCTCTGTCTTTGTCTCTCCTCTACACTTTTCCTCTCCCTGTGATTTGCATTCGCTTCGGAAAAAAAAGGGAAAACGATTATCTCCTCCGTCACGACAAATGATCTCGCCTGATTTCGAAAAACGGCGGAGGTGGAGGGAGGAGAAGGTAAGACGGGTTCATGTTTCGACTTTAATCCATGCAACTTTAATCCTTGGGGTGCAAATTCTAAAGTGCGACTTGTTTCAAAAAGCTCATTTTTTCAAATTTTCGCTTTTTATACAAATCGCTTTACCTCCTTCTTCCCCTCTAACAAAAATCACGAAGCAAAATATTTATTACCAAACATTTTTTTCTCACCTTATCTAATTTCTTTTCTAATAATAAGTTTGTCCTTTTAATAATGACGATTCGCGAGAAAGCGCATCGTTGTGGAAGAAAATATTAGTTAAGAGTTGAACAAAGCGCTTGTTCCGTTCCCTCCTCCCTCGCTAATTCCGCGTAACGCAAAAATTGAAATCTAAAAGCCGCGAAATTACTTCGCGTTACATCGTATTATCCCGGTGGGATACGCGCGAACGAAACACGAACGGAGTCGTGAATTTCGCGTAACTCAAATTATTCGCCTCGCATCCATATACATTAACGCGTTTTCGCGTTAGTCTTCTTTAAAGTTAACGTATATGAGTCGTTATTGTTATCAAAGTGGCATAAATCAAATTTCGAAGTATGCGACGAATTTAAATGGGCATTTGTAACTGGCGCCTTTTAGCCCTGATAGTCATTGATCGGCGCTATTATGATTTTTTAAAACGCTTATAAATAATAAAATGTCATATAAAATTTTATTATTGAATATTTATCATTAACATCGAACGTTACGACGCTTACAGAATTTTGAATAACATAAATAGCTGTCGAGAATAATAATTATTTTCTTCATAAATAGCTAGTTAACAATGTGAAGTGCGTTACTCCGCGCGTTATCCCAGAAAATATAGTCTTATTTAATCATATTACACGATATTTCATCATTATATGTTTATGACAATGGGAATTCTACCGTGGCGTGCACGGTAAGGGATATACCGAACGCGCTCGGTAGACCAACGTGTTAATTATCTCCCACGATTAACGAATGTAAATTCATCATTTCTTTTATCGAAGCAAGTATTTCGTGCAATTTGTTTCATTTCACCAAATCGAAGAGACAATAAGGGATGCGAGTCACGGATTACTGTTTATTGCATCATATCAGTAAATGCGGGCGATATAATAATTTTTTTAACAATTCGAATGTATCTCGTAAAACGCGCTTTGAATTTGCGTCATTTTCGGACCGATTGTCGGCGATTGTGAGAGCGCAGAGTAATACGCAAATCGTCAAACGTTCGACGTTTCGCTGGGCGGGATTCGCGGGTGTCGAGCGGATCGGGCATAGAGCTTTGTATTTTTTTTTCGCGTTATTTCTCCGTCGCGGTGTTCAATAATAAAGTGTGCGTCGTTCGCGATTAACGTCACGAGAATGCCGTGTGCAAAGTGCCGTGCGATTATCCTATTCCGATGATTAGTACGCGCGGTCGTAATTAATCATGCTCTCGCGTGTGTTGCGTCGTCAAGTGCAGCAAACGAATTGTAAGAGGAGAAGAAGGTCTGGGAGGCATCGAGCGACCTTGAAACTAGTTCATTTCTAACAAGTGATAAGTAAAAAGGGGACTCTTTTCGCTCAAGTTATGACTGTCATTTTGATTTTGATTATGTAATAAAACTATGATCATTAGCCAAGTTTTACTTGGATTTCCTCGCAGAAAATCACGCTATTTTTAGACGACCAAAATTTGAAGGTACCCGCCGTTACTTATTTCTCGCCGAAGAACGTAAAATCATTTCGATTTTGTTGTTATACTGCTGAAGATGGCTCAAAACGGAGTTAAAACGTCCGATTTATAGTTATGTATCTTATTAAAGATCGATGTAACGTCAACTTACGCACCGTCAACTGCGTTGAACTCTCAAAGCCACTTTTGACTTGTCACTTATTAATTTCATTATCTCGAGACTCTTTCTTGTGTTAATTTGTTATTTATCCAATTATTAGTTTTTTTTCGTTATTTTATTTGTTACTTGCAGAGTTATTATTTATAATTATTTTATGTGCAGGCAACAATTTTATTCTTTTAGATATTAATTATTCCGGGCATTGTTACAATTTACATATATATTTTTCTGTTTTACAGTTTCAATCTAGTCACAACTCCGCCGCTGCGTGTCGCATCGGTGAGTGACATATTTTTTTTTAATTTTATTAAAGTAATAGATCTGTATGAGAATTATATCATGTACCTATACAATATGCGTGTTTGTAAAAGTGTGTATATATCAAGTTAAAAATATAAAAATATAGATGAATATTATATCTTACTGCATTGCAGAGATTTATTACTTTAGAATAGACAGGCTAGAACAGATTAACACAAATATCAACAAATATTGATGAATCTTGGAAATATTTTATTTTAGAAATCGTGTAACCATCAATTTATTGAACACATACGTGAATTGTCAAGCGCGAGTAAAATTCGTCAAGAAACTTCGATTGAGAACACTATATATATATAAAGATATAATATATTAATAAAATTTTAATTATATTTTTTTAATATAAATTTTTATACTATGTGTGGATTATAATGGATATAATTTTCAAAATAAAATTACGCTAGATATAGAAGCGGATGTTGTGATGCATTTTTAGAATATAACAATTTTACTTCAATTTCTTTATGGCGTTTATATTTCATGGATAATGAAGATTGGAACAAGAGATATTTATTTACACCGTATGATTTATGGCGGATTTATGCGAAATAAAAATAAATTATCCCTCACAGTAAAATTGTTAATTTAGTTGTGTATTACTTTCATTTTCCCCTTTCTAAATATATTTTTAATAGAATGTGAGATGTGTATATATGTTTGGCCTCTTCATATGTGCTGCCAGAATTAAATATTATATAAGCTAGGGCACAAAAATATATATATATTTAGAGATTCTTTTTTATATTTTATAAACACAAATAAAAGACGCACAGGAAATATATTATTGTCAGATAGCATACTTAATTAATGAAAAACGCGCTAATAATTATTGATCATTTTTATAACAAATAAATCCTAGTTTTTTCATAGTTTATCTACCTTCATGTATTATATTTACTGATGTGCTTTTTACATTACTTGAAACCTTGAAACAAATTGTTTAATATTTAATATCGCAAGATCTTGTAGATGTCTCATCACTTTTCGCGATATTCGAGCAATATTTTAATTCTACAATCAGCTGAGGACATACTCTCAATTGATTTCTAATCGAAATATTTATTAAGCCGTCTGTATCTCAAGATACGAAACTTCCGAGTGTCTCCCCTGATACAGTTGAGATTCATGTAACGACTATAAACTACAAGCCTTATATGTTTTTTTTTCATCGAATCTTAAGAGTATAAGACTATAGATAAATATATAAAATATAAATAGTTATCCGTAACGTTTTCGTTTGCTGATTCCGCAGCCACGCGGAACGAAGGGGTTGGCAAGCCGGTCTTTCCCTTCCTCGACTCGGGAAGGGAATATTCAAACGCGACGTCGCTTCGCCGTCCTCCCCCATTGAATTCTCCTGTTTATAATTTAGTTCCGCGTCGGTTCCTAGGTACCTGCGGATCGAAAGAGAAAGGGAAATAGAGATGGAATTCATAAAAGTCACTATTTCATTTTTTACAATATTAACATGTACGAAAAAATATATTCGTATACGCACTGCTTTGCGTTAATTTATTTTCGCCGAAATTGTTTCCCCTAATTACCGTATTGCCGGTGCAATAGCATTTAACAAAATTAAATGAATTCATAATATTATGCCGCGATGGTAGCTTCAACGTCGATTTTTTTTTTATTTTAAATTTTATAACTTCTATTGTATTTTGAGAAAAAAATATTCAAATTTCGTGTGATTATTTTATTCTCGCTAACAGAAGCGGATTTCAAAATTTCGCAAGCCTCACTTCTTTCGTCAATCCTCGGACGCTGCTCGCGTAAAATCAGTTTAAATCGATGAAACGGTGTATTTGTATAAACGGGCATTTCAAAAAATCACCGGCTGTATTTCGATTACGATCCGCGGTTTGCGGAGAGCGCGAGATAAACATCGGGAATAATTTGTCTCTTTCGGACCAAGTAAACTTCTCTCGCGACAAACACAATCGTCACTCGGGCAACGTCGTGCGCATACCTGATCGATCATAGGAAAACATAATTTCATTACGAGCCGGAATATTATTTCCATTAGAGCGTACGCGCGCTCCTATTTACACGGCCGCGCGCTCGCTCGCTATATAGCATAACAATAACAACGCGGTGGAGCGCGTATACGTGTGCATCTGACAATGAGCGTGTGTGCGTTTATATATACGCGAGCTCGCGCGTCGCGGATAATCCAAAATTCAAAGGAAAGAGAGAAATTTATTAGAGTAGGATACAGCATGCGCCATTCGTGCGCGTTAAATTTTTCAATTTCCAGAAAGTTGCGCTGTGTTGATAAAATAAGTATCATGTATTTTACGCTACGCAGTCGCGAGGTAAAACCCTAACGTGTCAAAATACGCGATCTTTACGGTGACACACACGGTCGTTTACGAATAGAAGTCACGCACAGCGGGAATCAATCGAGAGAAAGAGAGAGAGAGAGGGAGAGAGAGAAACGAGCGACAAAGAAATCCGTCGAAAAATTTCCGTGATTTCGAGTTTTTAACTTTAACCCGCGCGTCTCCTTGGTTGGGGATGTAAAATCGGAGTTTACAATGTTCGCTTCTCGCGATTTTTCCGTAAGGGGTAAGATCGATAAAACTTGTCACGCGGGTGTGCAGGATTTAGGGTAGAGTGCCCGAATGTTCTTCCATTTCGAAATTATATTAAAAATGCCGGAGCTAATTTTGTTATGTACTTTTGCCCGGAAACGAGATGCGACAGTAAAATATAAAATAAGATTCTGCCTCTCCTCTTCTAACTCAATATCGTACAGAATTGAAGAACGTCAGTTGCGCATCGGTATCACTCGGATGCATTAGACTGTAAAAGCGACAGGCAAAGGGTCTGGCGTTGGCGCGACTGTAGGATGAATAGTTTCTACAAGCTTAATTAGGTTTTTACAAATCTACGTGTTCCTTGAAAATAGACCGTAAAAACGCGCAACATTGTAGCCTATTTCCTCACGAAGAGCTCGCCGGACGAGCTAAAATTTTTGCGACTAGCCCGTATCAAAAATTCGCAAAGGCAAAATCTCGCGAGCGAACGACGCAAATTAACGTCCAGCGAACCACGGCGGTCTCATTAAGGGAGAGGGTGTGAGAGATAGAGAGAGAGAGAGAGAGAGAGAGAGAGAGAGAGAGAGAGAAAAAGAGACAGAGATAGATAGATAGAGACCGAGAATTCCGTGTCTCTCGTCGGCCGAAATAACCGATCGATTTTGCACGTAATGTAACCCTATATATTATCCTGCGACGGTGCACGAGGGTGCCTTGAGATTTTCAATTGAATGCGTCACAGGACGTCCTTCTGGGCTTGGCGCGCTCGGGCTCTCCCCCGGCCGCGCCGCTCTCGACCGGAATAGTATTGTCGCGGCGCGCGACCTCTGCGATATTTTCCATAATTACCATGACGTCGCGTTCGCGCCCGATCTTCCCGACAACGTCGCGTCCGCGACCGGAGCTACCTTTTCAGAGATAAATTTTTAATTTTCGGCCCATCGCGGGGCCGCCAGGCGAGCTGCGGTCGCGACGCTCGCGGCGCGACTTCGGCCGCCGGCTCGGACAAACATCGTCGCCGGCGAATGTTTCGTCCGGCCGCGGGCGACGTTCGCGCGCGTTTCGCGTGCGACGCGATCGCGACTGGACGGCCGCGTCGTCAACGCGTCCGCTCGACGTCGCGGAGGACGCGACGAGCCGCGAGACGTCCGCGGCGACCCGCCGCGCGTCGCCGAGCGTCGCCCGCGGCTCGCGCGCCGCGACAATACTTTCCCGGCCGGCGCTACGTATGGTATATTAGGATTAAAGTGGATCTCGCGTTGCGCTCCGTTCCCGGAATAAAGGGAATGCCACGATATTAAAACCCGCGAGACAGGGCGAGCTACGACGGTGTCCCGCCGGGTGCACGGCACCCCGAAATACCCGACGGTCTTTCGTTCTCTTACTTATCTACCTGCCTACCTATGCGACGACGCCCTCGCCCTCGCCCTCGTCGTCCGCCCGCAAAATTCCCACCCGCCGCTAAAGGGTTCAGAAACGGGCAAAGACGCCCGAGGTGGATGTCTGGCGGTGCTCGGACGGTACGCGAGCGATCCGCTTCAGAAATATATTTAAATTCTAGATGTTTATTTTTTTTTCCAGAGAGAAAGAGAGATGAAGAAATACCATATATGTCCGCGTTGTATTTTAATTAGCGTTAACATCTTCGAGCGTCGTTAACTTCACTCGAAAGATGAGCGAACTATAATAATGAAGACGAAATGACTGAAATACGAAACGTAATTGAAAGTTACTAATGCTGCATTAGGAAGATACTTATGTCAAGTATAATGAAGTAGTTTTATATGAAGGGAGAAGCTTCTCTCTCTTTATGCGTATAGATTCCCAGCAGCCATTTCTATCACAGACTCCGATAGATGGTTCTAGACGGTTCCATGCACGACGGCGTACCCGCATGGCTTTGGAGAAAAGATAATGAACGTGGCGTTAGTCGGCTATGTAGGGCCTGCATGTCGGAAAGTTAAGCTTCATTCGGGGAGAAGTAGTCTAACTCCCAGACGACCATAAGCGCGCCGGTAAGCTCCGGGCGAAACAGCGGCCATCAGTGTATCATAAATAGATCGGTGCCGCGTCACGTGTAGGTCGTAGGTTACTAATGGGCGAATTAATTAATTATTAATTTATTCCCGCGTATTAATGGATACTGACGCGATTACGCGGATGTATATTTGCGTTGCACGATTAAAATCCGTCGTCGAATGAAAATTTCGCGCGGATTTACAAATCGATAAATACTCGCCGATTGATTTTACGGGCGCGGTTAATTTTTTTTTTACGCGCCGCCACGCGCAAATAGAATTTTCTTACGCGCGCGCGACGATCGCAAACCGGCTGTCTAGCCGGGCCGCGTTTTTAAACTTCGACTCTTACGAAGCGACGGCGAGCTCGCCTCGTATAAGTAAATTTCGGAGCTTATTGGTATCGCTGATATAACGTTACGCGAAATTGTAACATAATTTCGTTAGTATTACGCTGCATAATTATACGCTAATGTAACGCTGTTTCCTCCTATAATATAATGTTACAGCGTAATAAAATTCTTAAGAAACTTGTACGTACATCATATTACGCGTGGCCGCGCAAGCCGGGAGAGAGAACTGGTTTATTCTACCGTATAAATAATTACGGTACTAGCTAACATTCTCGCCCTGAACGTTATTATTATAATATACGGGGAGAAAAAGAAAAGAGAGGCGGTCCCGTTGAGTCGGGCGCGATGAATTTGGATAAAATACGATTATAAATTGTCGCGATGTGTCCACGTCGAAATTCTGACAAATGCTACTTTCCGAAAAAAATGCGTTTCGCGCACGGTACGCCCTCCTAAATTTTCATTTACGATCGTTGCGTTTTGATATCGCGCTATCAGATGAATCGATATATCAACTGAATTCTTAAGAAGCTCGCATGAACCAAGTTTTATGGTGCAAATGAGTAAAATGGTCGGTCGACATTTTCCTTATCTTCGACAAAAAAAAAAGCACAATATGTTTCTCCCTTCGAAAGCAACTTTCGAAACGCGCAAGAATCGTGAAGACGATCCCCAAGATTTGTTGACACTTTCTCTGACAAGAAAGTTAAATTAAGTTAAAATACTCTTTCTGTCGGCGACTTTCGAAACGCGAAGATAATCTTGCGATTTTTGTACATTTCGAAACTCATCGAAGAAAGAAAAGTTTTGTAACCTTTCCCTCAACGACGAAATGTACCTATCTAACTACAATGTGTGAGCAAAGTGGTCGTTCCTTATATGCTAATTACTTATGCCAGAGTTCGCGTCAATATTCGATCGTATTGTCGTGCAGAGACGCGATCGATAATGGCTGGCAAGTTGTTTAACGTCGATACTCGCCGTCCGCCGACGCAATATCGCGAAATGTAATTTTTAACGGGGGACTCAATCATTTTTCGAAACGAATATCGGGTTACTGCCCTCCCTCCGCCTTCCGCCCCTGGTGTTTCCCCGGCGATTGTTAGAATATTTCGTTTACAGGCGAAAAGTCGTGCTCTCTAGAGGCGAATGGGGTGTGTATCTCGTGAGTACTTTACTTTACGATACCACCACAACATTGAGAAAACTTTGTCTCTCCCTTTCTCCCTTTCTCTTTCCTTTCTCGAACGCGAAATATATAATTTAATTCTTAATTTTTTTTCCTTTTACATTACTTACATAATCTTACGTATAACATTACCTTTATACCGATCTATTTTTCATATTTGCACTCTTTCATTTTTTTTCTTTCGAAAAATGGCTTTCTCGGAGAACTGGCGTTACTCAAAACGTTCAATATTCCCTCTCTGCAACCTTCTATAAATTCTCTCCATAAATTATGTAATTTAAATTTTACTTATTCCTGCCACATTTTTCTCTGTACTTCTGTTTACATATCTCTCTCACTCTCTCTCCGAAATTTTTTTTTCCCGATCGGCTTTCCTCAGGACTCGCGTTGGTCATGTAAAATACACATTCCCTGAGATATATAATTTAGATTTATTTATTTGTTGATATATTATAATTTTGCATATCTTCATTGATCTACTTTTCAGTCGTATATTTTTACGCGTCTTTCGTTTTTTTAAGGGGACCAATTTAACCCTCGCGGCGTGGCATCGGTCGCAAATGTCAATTCCGAGACTGAGGATACGCGCGCATATGCTGCGCGAGAGCGCTATCGCGCGCGGAAAGTAATTTCGGCAATACATCTCCGCGGAAGTTTCTCCGGTTTTTGTCGCTCTCTGAAAAATGGCCCCGACTGATAACGCACGCATACACGCCCGCACCATACACACACATAGGGATGAAGATATTATTTCATTATATTCCGCGTCACGCTCCTTCTGAAATTACGCCCGGGGCTACGCGCCATTCGTCCGTTTCTCTTTCCCTTTCTTCTCTTTCTCTCTCTCGCGCGCGTTCCGCATCACACGGCGAACGCGGAACAAATACGCCGCATTAGATATACACGATATACATGAGCAAGGCGTTTGAGAGTTTCGGAGTCGAATCGGACGTTAAAACATTATAACGTTCCCCGGTATTTTCGACCGTTTCGTTTTTCCGCGGTTCCTGTGACAGATTTTTTCCGATCCGATCCGATTTTTCTCAGTGAGGAAAATTATCGGCGTAGAGCCGAAGTTCGTATTTGTCGCGATTTCTTAATTCTCGACATTAGATATCTCTTGGCGCAGCTTTAAGTTAACTTTATTGCATTAAAGTTAACCGAGAAATAATTTTTCGGCAGCTATTTAAATTCTTGCGGATTAATTCGAGGTGAAATCTTGCAATTCTCGAAAGAAGATCCATTAATTTTGAATAATTCTTCGATAAGATTATACAATTCGCGATATAAGATATACGCTTGATACATATATGTGTACAACGTTTGAATTTTGCGCGGATAGGATCATTTGAATCTACCAGTACGTATACGGTGAAAAAGAGAGCCGCGCGTAGAAGGCAAAAATGATTAAAACGCGGTAGGCGCTATTTATCGACGAACACGCGGTAACAATGTTCGATGTCGTCGATAATGCGTTGTTACGGGGTTACGAGGTTTACGCCAAAATACGATAACAATAAAATCACCCGTGGTTACCGTATCGAACTCGATTACACTCTACATCGGACATTGTGCTACCGCCCAATAGAGCCCCGGCACAAATACTGATTTCGTGGTGCATATGTTAATTGATCTTCTTGTACGGAGTAAAAAAAAAAGAACACACAAACCAAAAAATATGTTTTTAATCGGAAACGTGGTAGAGCTTAGTTAAACGATCAGAGTTGCGTTAAAATATTTCATACTTATATGCCAGCATTATCGTCGAAGAGCGATTCGCATTAATGTCCGAGAAAAAGAAAGCCTAAAAATCACGTTTTTTTTTTTCAGAAGCAACCAGTAAAGGTGGAGAATCATGAATATATGCATTTTCAAATTAAATAAACGATATACGAGTGATAAATCCGATCAAGTTTTGAAGCTCGTATACGTATAAGCAATTCTTATTTCAAAACAAGCTTTTTAACGCAATTTTACGCGAAACTACAAGTGTCTTATTCAGTTATCGCGTTCTTTATTGACTGATTGAATCTACCTTCCTCATTACAACAGCGTATAGATGCGTGAAAACTGATAATGAACCTATTTCCGTCCGCTTCTCAGACACTCGGGTGTAAGAAGCAATAAGAAGCGTTCCCGAGCAGGGAGCTCAGTGGAAGCTCCTCCGCGCGGGCGAGCTATCGCGAGTTTTCGCGCGACGATTTTAATTTCGGCGAATTTCAAAGGCATTTTTGCGAAGGATGGGAAGCGTCAGTTAAAGAGCAGCAGGGGGTAGGGGGGTACCGCGAGGGGGGCAGAGGAGGAGGAGGAGGTGGAGGAGGAGGAGGGTGGTGGGATGAGGCGGGAGGAGGAGAAAGAGGAGGGAATCGTCGATTGGCTTACATGCCACCTGTAGCACCGCGGGAATGCGGTCGACTCGCGCTCGTTGTGATATCGCTTAGAGGTCGGGAAGGGATTCATCAATAAAGTTTACTATTTTTCCGATATCGTTTTTCCAATTCTATAAATCGTCGTGTGCTCGGCCCCACGGCTCGTACGCGGCAACCGTGCGCGCGCGCTCACATATACATATACACACGTGCGTGCGTACGTGCAACGTATCCGCGTACCTACTCGCGCGCCTCGTTCGCGCGCTGCCATATACACACGGCCGCGGCCGTGGAGCCCAGTTATGAATGGCCTACGTCGGTTGACGTTAATCTGCCACTTCATCTCTCTCATCCAACCTCCGCGCGCGCTCTCTGTACCGCGCCAATCTCACTCCATCCCGCCGTACCCCCGGTCCTCCTCCTCTTCCTCCTCCTCTACCTCCTCGTTCTCCTCATCCGCCACCCTCACACGCGCCCGCCTCGAGCACCCCACACCGGCGCGCCCTTCCGCGTGCACTCCATCCCCCAACCAATTGTTTCGTCGGGGGAGCAAAAAAAAAGAGCACGAGAGAGAGAGAGAGAGAAGGGAAACGACGGGACGGAATGAAAAAAAGGCGAGAGAGAGAGAGAGAGAGAGAGAGAGGGAGGAACTCTGTCCCGACGAAAAAATGCTTCGGCCCGTCCGTCCGTCCGTCGCGTTACATACGCGTGGTCACCAAATTAAATCGCTCGTTGTTTCGGTCGCACATCCGTCCGTTCGTCCGTCGGTGTGCGAGAAAAAAAAAGGTGCGGGCGGGCGAGCGAGGAGGGGATGGCATTCATGCGGGGTATCTTGAAACGCGTGCGGACCGTTTTGCAGAAAACGCCACAGGTTTTCCGCGATCTACTCGTCGCCGACGAGTTTCGCGGTCGTGTTTCAGTGACGGATTTAAACTTACCTTAGAATGTAATACGGATTAGTCGCTCTTTCTCTCCTCTATCTGCGAAATAAACAAATGACGAAAAGATATTTTTCTACTACGTCAGGTCCATTTTTTACAGTTACATTTAGTTCGTGTGCGAAATCAGTCTTGGATTTTGCGTGAGAAGCGTCAGATCGTAAAACACTATGAAGATTCTCCAGATAGCTTATTATAATGAAAAAGAGACGTTCATGATTTAAAGATAAAATTGTTTATGACGAATTTATTTGCAAATCATATGCGACAATGTCGATTTCGTTTACAGAATCTATACCTTGCCTAGAGCACAATATTATCTTTCTTAGAGAGCCATGATCTCTAGGAAAGGTAATATTTGCCATGCAGAATATTATAGCGTATCTATATCATATTACTTATAATTTTCCACCATTGCACAATTCTCTCTATATATAACTGTAAAATTATTTAACATTTAAAGTTTCAAAGTTCTGACGAATTAAGATTTCTGTAACACAATACCGAGATAATGAAATCTTATCCTTTTCGTACCGTACATTTCCAGCCGGCTCTAATAATTCTTCGCGAAACTTAATTTGTGGCTCGCTTACTAAAATTAATGTCGAACATCCTAAAGTCATCCGCGCGACAAACTCTCGTCTGAGGCAAAATCACTGGGGCCCGTCGTTAAAATTAAGATCGAAGCTTTCGGTGATATTCTGTTCAGTGCATTCGTTGGGCGATCAAAAATTTAAGGGCGATGTCGCTGCAAGCTGCCGAATAAGAGCGTTTTCGCACGGCCCGGTTTTAGCATCGGGCTGCGGTGGCAGGTCCAGTAGTCCGCTCTCCCGACGATGCCGAAGGATACCGATCGCTGTCCTGTAAGATTTATTTGACGACACGAGGGTGGAAAACGAGGGCGAGGGAGGAAACGTGGGAGATTTCAAAGGGAGCGCGATCATTCATTCGGTGTAAGGTTGAACAAGGGGAGAATTCGATCGAGAGGGAAAGAAACATTTTATTTTTAACTCTTGTATTTTATTCCCTTGTGACAGACGAATAGTTATATATACTATTTTGTACATATGGAAAGTATCAAGATAACAGAACGAATTCTCCGGATCATACATTTCACGAGCCGCGCATAGCGCGATAAAAAAAAAGCGCTTTTTTTCCATTCCATATACAAAATTTATATATTATCTATTTAACACTGCGCGCGGACACCGTGCTTTCGGAGCACTCACTTGGACACCCTGGGACTTTTAAGTCCAAAAGGTTTTTGAAAGCGTTCCTGTGTTACAAAAAATCTATAAAAATTCATGTATCGTCCTTAAGGTTTCAAAAAGTGATTTCACTTACGTAGGCCGGAACTATTGCATTTTTTCCATTCCCGTGGGAATCGTATAAATGAAAAATCGACCGTGCCTTAAAAGGCCTACGGTGTCCGCGCAGTGTTAAATTTATGTATGTAATTTATGTAAAAATCTTAACATAACGACGCGTAAGTTCTGAATCATCAAATATTCACTAAGGAGTAAATTATTGATCTCAGGATGAAAATTATGAAAGAATTTAGAAGTTTAAAAATGTAAAAAATGTAAAAATACATATTATTATCTTTCTATGTATATAAAACATTTTTTCGTTTTAATCTTACGAGCACTCTCGGATTTAGTTACGGAGAAATATATACATATATATATATATATAAATTCCGATGTTTCATGATCGCGAGGCCATAAAAAAGAGCGCTGCCTTCGGACTGACAGCTTTAAAAAATAATCTTGAGTAAAAAGTAAGTATAGAGCATACATATACAGCGACACGCGCACGTGCGTACACGATCGCGAGACGTATCACAATCGCGCGGAAGGTCGGCGCATATAGGCTAATTAAATTACATATAGTAATTACAATCCCGGAGTCTCTTACGACTGGCGCCGCGTTCGCTCTCTTTAAAAATACGATATTCTCTACGATATATGTACAGCACCCGCGATTACAGACGGTGGCGGAAATCAGCAGGTGCATTAAATCACGCTTCTTATACGGCGGTATAAGACGTACGTTGCAAGAATAACAATCGGCAGCGTTAAAGCGCACTCGCGCGCACGACGTAATCACTTCAATTTCGCGTAACTTACCATCATTCGTCCGCGTGGCTGCATCGTGGTATATAAACACTACTTGTATTTATGGTCCATAAATTCGACAGACGAACACTTCGTGTTCTCTGCGTGCATATACGTTTGTTCAATACCATTGCGGTATTGAAGCACGAGGCTCGTCGAAGGATGCGTTCTTATCTAATAACTTTTCACCGATTAAAAAGGCCGATGTGAAAATTTATTCCGTACGCGATTAAAAAAAAAAAGACGTTCCATTAGCGACGTATTAACGTACACCTCTAAGGTCTGAAGATGATAAAACGAGACAATAAAATTATACTATACGTAACTGTAAATAATACTACTGTTTATAATACATGCCCCCTTCCGAGCATCCGTATAAAGGCACTCCTTTTGTAATAATGTATAAATCTCACTGTTACTCCTCCATCTCTTACTCGCGCGCAAATAAATTAAAAAAAAAAAAAAAAGAGAAAAATATTTTCGCAAACACACATTAAAAGTATGTACACTTGAAAGCTACGCATGGAATGTGAATACAAAAATTCTTATGTGTACCTACGAAAATATTAAATATTACGCGAATACCTAAATTATAATTTCCGCCCAACGAGACTTATTTTCCAATTATTCTCTCGGCTCCAATTATTCTCTGACTCAATCTTCCTGACTTTATTCAATTTTCATTTCGCTTAAAAATCGTGCGTTACGTGACATAAAAATTTAAGCAACTGAATTTTCACCACGTTACAAAATTTTACATACGTGTGATAAAAAATTACGCGCGACTTTGCCCTCGTTTTGGGCTCCGTCCGCGTTCAAAGTGCATCGGAAGGTTAAAGCTACGGTGTTCTTAAATAATGTAATCAACCGCGGGAGCGGAAGTGTAAATTACTGATAAGAACGAGCGGAGCATTTGAGACGCCGAGAGAGAGAGAGAGAGAGAGAGAGAGAGAGAGAGAGAGAGAGAGAGAGAGAGAGAGAGAGAGAGAGAGAGAGAGAGAGAGAGAGAGAGAGGAAGAGAGAGAGGGAGAGAGAGAGAGAGAAAGAGAGAGAGAGAGAGAGAGAGAGAGAGAGAGAGAGAGAGAGAGAGAGAAGTCGGCATGAGAGAGGGGGCGAGATTAAATATCTCGGGTGGACGATTACTAAGTTATCTCCCCCGTTGGATTATCATCCCGTGCGATGAATTGGCTCGATACTTGTAAGCCCCGCGAGTTTCTTACATTATATATCGGATCGGTGCAAGTCGGTGATAGACAGTTCCGCGCGAATCGCCTGATGGCGAGCGTTCTTCCGACCCTCTAAGCTCGTCACGCTTCGCACCTGCATCGATGTGCGAAGAACCTCTCGCGATCGATGCATCCGTGACTCTGATATGTGCATTTCTTGTTTTTTTCCCCCCTCTTTTTTCCAGTGGAATGTAAAACGTTCGTACTCACTATTTCGTGCTGAGCAATTTGTACGTTAATACGAAAATAAATCTCGTGCGTTCCGGCATTCGATCGCGGCTTCGAGGAAAACCACCACTAGGAGCTCGCATGTTACACATTCCTGCCTCCCCTCCTGATCGAATCAATCGCCTCGGAAAGGACGTTACTCCGAAATCCTTATTTCTTGGGAAACGCGAGGGCCATTTGCCAGCATCGATACAATCGTACGGAGCCATTCTGTCGCTGTCTCATTCCGTTATCGCTCATTTATCAATGGCCGCGACGGAGCCGGGTTTGTTGCATAAATGCGCGCCTACTCACACCGCGGTGAAATATTGTAATTCGTTACTTCCTAGCTGATACTCGCTTGTCCTCATCTCTCTCCCATTCTTTAAATCAGCTGTTTCTCTATATACCTATCATTTTTCATTTGCAGTTCTGATGTATTTACTTTATTTATTATCATTTCGTGTTATTTCTTACTTTATATCTACATTTATCTTTATTATATTCTATTATTATTTGTTTTCGTTACCCCTCTATCTATCTATGTATAATTCTTCTGTACAGACTGTATTTAGAAATACGTGTGCGTATCTACGCCCGTATATGTGTATGCATACTTTGTATATATGTACATCATTTAAGCTAAGAGAGTGTTAAAGGTTAAAAAGCATTGAGCCAAAACAAGTTAATACTTATTTTTATATTGACGTCACCGGGTTAAAAAATTTGTTATTATTATACTATTATTAGAGTATCTTTTCCTATAGTATTTCTGCTTTGTTTTTTAAGTCTTACCTTCATATGCCCGAAGGTATAAAACTTCAAGTTCATTCATATTGCTTCCTCATAGAGGAAGCTTTGTGACGGTGAAAAAATTTTTTTTCGAGATTTTGATGGAAATAGGTTTAGAATGTTCCAAAATGTCGAGAAATCGTATTAGTAAAAAATGTCCGGAAGTATGTATGTATGTGTGTGTGTACGGATTTTTTGTACACGCATCTACTTCTACAATTTTTTAGATATCGGGATGCATTTTTTTTTAATCGATAGAGTATCATAGAAAGTATGTTCTCCTCAAATTTTATTAAAATCGGTTGACCGGTATAGATTTTATTCGAATTTTTTTTTTTAGAAAAGCGTGTTTTATCCTATAGCTTTCTCAATATTTGATATAGCGATCTATATCTAATTCTATTAAATTTTTCAGTTTTTTCTACCCCTATTTCATATATAATTAATTAAGATTTGGTTAATTAGTTCTGGAGTTACAGACATTTCGTACATACATAGAACCTTGATAAAGTTTAGTCTAATCAACCAAATTTTTTATATATGAAATAGGGGTGGAAAAAACTGCAAAATTTGGCTTCCTCTATGAGGAAGCCAAAAAAATGAATATTAATAATTATACATTAAATAAAATAAAAGCTTCATCCTGATGTAATAATGAGGAAGCAATGTGCAAGTTTGTAATTTGCACCCTTTTTTGGAATTTTAGTATCATAGCTTTAAAAGCGGTATCATTGCCCTCGCTCGTTAGTGTGCAACTTTCTATTATGCTTCTGCTCCTTTACGTACGACACGTTACGACTACTGTACTCGGTAAAATTGATATTATTATTATTATTATTATTATTATTATTACTTAAGAAAAAATCAGGTACAGCGAAAATATACCTATATTTTTTGAACGGACGAGTGATTCGATCATTTCCGAGACGAATGACGCGATTCCATATATTCCCCGCCCCTTTTGAAATCGCTCTCTTATCGTCTAGGTGCGGAATGTGTCGCGCTCATTCCCTCCAGGTCGCGACGTCCTTCATCTCCCGGCCCTCCGAGACGTCGACGACGGCGGGATTGAGCAGCTTCTTGGCGCTCTGCTTGCGCCGCACGTCGTAGCCGCCGATCTGGCCGTTCTCCAGGGGCTCGTTAAAGGCGTGGGTCGCCGCGACGGCGGCGGCAGTGCGCTCGAGGCAGAAGTGCCCGCACGGCACCGTCACGACGAACAGGCCGAACAGAAGCCCGAGAACGTCGCCGGCGAGAACGTCCCACCAGTGGTGCCGGTTGTCGCCCACTCGGGTCATCGAGCACGTAACGGCCCACATGCCCATCAGGCACTGCAGCCACGGCTTCAGAAACAACGTCCGGTTCGGCAGACGGTTCTGCAGGTACCACTGTACGCGGATGCGACAAAAAAGCGAAGACGTTTTTACAAGATGAAAAAAAAAACGGAACTCTCGTATTAATATTATTTATCTGCACGACTGGTTCTATTCTCGTATCATTATAATAATATATTTTTATTCGGCGGTGAGAAAAGAAAAGCGAGAAGAAACCGATCCGTAATATATCTTCTATAATCCGAGCGCTTTGTTTTTTTGTGTTCTCTCCCTTCTTTCTTATTTAAGAAGCGGAGTTATATACGTTCGTTTTCGAGACATTTCGCGGCTCTCTCGCATTCGTCCATCCGTCGCGCGCATCCGTTCCATGAAAATCGATATGCCGTCGATGGATTTTTTTGCGGATTCTTTTCCGTCGTTTAGATACTGACTATCGATACCGGACGGAAGTACTCGACGCCGACACCGCAGTTCTCTGTATTGCCAACCGGCAGCCGAGCTTTATATACGGATAAATTAATTGGAGACATTCTGCTTTCCCAATTTTTTTAACGGTATAAAAGAATGATTTTCGTTAAGTTTTTACGTTTTAAAAGAAAATTTTCTCAAATTCTTACCACCAAGAAGATGCTCGTGTAGACGGAAAGAGCTGAGTGACCGGAGGGGAAGGATTTGCTGGAGTCACTGACGAACCAGTTGGAGAACTCGGTATTCGTGCACGTGTAAGAACTAACGTATCTACAAACAAAATTCGGAAACGTCATTATTTTCGTTGTCTCGGATTAGGCACGGATTAGGATAATATTTAGGGTAAACGTTTTTAGAAAATTCGGAGTGATATTTCGAACAAAATTCTGATGCAGCTTCCATCTCGATTTTACTAATAATATATGGACAAATGGATACTTTATTTGACTGCGAGGATATTTTTGAATGGCATATAAACAAATATCGGATAATCCGACAAGTACGTTGAACGTGTTATAGAACTCTATGTAACCGACCGCATGTAGCAGCGAGCAAGTTTACCTTCCTCGCGATTGATAAATTTATCTTCTCTATGATTAACTAACTATACAATGTATTACACTCTATTTTATATTTAAAAAAATCCATCTAGTAAAAAAAAGATAAAAAGCTGTCGATTTATTTTGCGATAGAGCGTGAATAATAAGTCCGCTCCTCGTGTTATATTCCTCGGCAATCTCAGCATTGCTGAGGACTTACGCAATTATCGCGTCTTATACGTAGGTGCCTGGCATGCGTATTTTTCCGTATTTTTTTGCCGGAGCCCGTGTCGCGGATACAATGCCCACGAACACCACCATTCGCGTCCACCATCAGGCTACCTACACGCCGACGACATAAAGGACGACCAGATTCGGCCTAGATGGCAAGCCAGCCGCCACGGGACAAAGAAAGAAGCAGGTAGAAGAGGGTCGGTGTGCTTACTCATCGGTGCAGTTGTCCGCCTCGCGCGGTTTGCACGTGTCGAGAAAGTGCGGCCGCGGCTCGCCGATCAGGAGTTTCATGATCTCGCAGACGAGCGTGAGCGTCGTAATCCCCGCGCCGTAGTGGCCGTACCAACGCCAGATCTGTCTACCCCGGGTGCCGTAACACGACGCGCTCTCGTAACTGTCGGCGGGATAACAGACGTATTCCACGATCCATATCTGAAATCGACCAAAAAGAATCCTATAATATTACTCTCGAGCTGACTCGTTTTAACCGAGCTGAATCGAGAAAGAAAGATGGATCTCCTTTTCTCTGTCAGAGAGTAAATTGTTGTTTTTTTTTTGTTTTTTGCATACTGCCACTCGTTTCGGAGTGGAGATTATTGAAATATATAGGAGATACATCTATCTTCTTTTAGTTTTCTTATTAATAAATAATTCAATGGTCTTACTGGATTCTTGCATGGAACTTTTCAGTTCCAAGACAAGAAATAAATTCAAAATTTATGAGCGTTCACAGCGCAACATTTTAGAAAAGAATAAGAATTACATTATACGACATAACAGTCGTCGATTTTATCGAGACTAATTTACATTTCCAACATGACTTACATGATTTACATATGATAAAGAAAATGTAAATGTATATCGTAATATCTGGTTGAAGTAACATTGCATAAAACGTATTCAGCTTCAAGTATCTTTTGTATAATAGGTGACTTATACAGAGCTTCAATAATAGTTTTTTCAGTTTAGCATAGAGAGCAAAAATACGAGAAACAAGAATACTTACCACTACTAAAGGCAGGCTTATACTGAAGCCTATCAATAGGGCCATGGAGATTGTGTCGCCTGTGAATTTGAACGAGATCTTCGGGTCATTGCAGAAGAAGCCTATTTGCTGGTATGGTGTCACGTTGAATTCCAGAATCGCCAGGAGTACGGCCACTAAAATGTAATAAACAGTCACGAATCAGAATAGACAGGTAACAATTTATTCCGTTTAGGAGAGATTATAACTCTCTGAGATACAATTAATATTTAGAAAAACTTACAACCTAATCGCAAGTCAGAATATTGACCTTATACACGAAAGAATGGTTTTGCAAAAAGTATCTAAAAATCTAGCTAGATACAGACATACAGATTTGAAAATAATTTTGTTGGACCATCAAAATAATTATGTAGGACGCTCGAGCATTGATGACGATGCAGCAAAAAGTTTTGACATTCTAGCAACCAGCTTAAACGTCCTACATAATTATTTTGACAGTCCAAAAATATTATTTCAGGTCTGTATCCAGCTAAATTTTCAAATATTCAGCAAGATCGTTTTTCCGTTAGAGATGACGCTAAGGCTATTCGGCGCCTGCAATACTTAAATCAGCACTTTGTGCATGTGAAGAAAATGATTAATATATTCTGAATAACTTAATGATGAAATCTACTTTTGTTATACATTGGGTACTTATTGTTATTCTATGAAAGATACCAATTCAAATCGTTTGATTGAAAGAGTATTTGAATTGGCAGAATCTTTCAGTCATTTTTTAAAAGTTTACGAAATTTCCTCAGCCTATCTTATTATTAATTACAAAAAATAGTGATCTAGTGAAAGCGACTTAATTAGGGGGAGGGTGGAGTTTTTAAATGTTCCAACAATAACTGTGTTATAAGTCCGACAAAGAATTGACGCGCAGTTTAATAAGTTATAAAATATGTGTACCCCTATATATGTTATGCTCGAAACATGGGCACTCCTAGGATTGATTAATCAATTCTGCTGAACGACCAAGCGTCTTGGTCAAAGTCTTCATAGTCATTTGCTGAAATGTGTGTATAGACAGTACAATACCGCGGCGGAGTCCATCCTCTGCATAAAACAAAAACTAATCCAACTCCAAGCCTATATAAAAATTGTTTTAACCAAGACGCTTGGTCGTTCCGCAAGATTGACTAGTTAATCCTAAGAATGCCGCGTTTCGGACTTGACCGTAACATATAAGACACACACACGGGAAAAAAAATAAAGTTGCTTCAATTAAACATCGACGTCACGGGCTGCCACAAGCATATGTATATGTATATGGTACATCTTTTTTTTTCCGTGCATAGAAATAATATTAGGTTATTACTAACAATAAGATCCAAGCTGGGGATCGTGAATGGCATTCATGCGCATGTGTGAAGTTTAAATGAAAAACGAATTTGATTTAAAATGTGAATATATATATGTGCAAAGTAGATTTAAGATAATCTACCAGTATATATATGTATATATATATAGAGAGAGACGGCTTTTCTTCTTTCTCCATACATGAAACGTTCGCGCATGGATATTTTGGCAAATTTTTTGGACAAAATATTCTGTTATTTTAATAAGCATAATAACGAAAGAATTAAATGTCCTGATAAACACAATTTTTCATGCTCAATGCCAATTCTTTTGCATTAAATATTTTATTATTCTTTCTCAAACCATACAACAGTTTGTTTCTAAAGATTTATTCCTACTTGGTGCCAATCATACTTTTTGTAGATAGAATATACAACAGCTTCTTTCCAAAAATTTAAAATAGGTACAATAGCTTTTTCCTTAAGATTTGAAATATACAATAGTTTTTTTCTAAAGATTTTTATGTATGATAGAATATAGCAGAGATTAAAACAACACGGTTTCACACACATAATGATATTTCGGCGCGGACACTTGACACTCCTATTTATCATTTTTTAAAAAGTATGCGTGTTATGCCGCCCCTGCTTTCCTCGTACATGTCATATGATTAATACAAAGTCTAATATGTGAATCAAAAGCTCGTGCACGTGTTTACAGGAATCATCATCGCATACGTGACCGAATATATGTCGCGTAATCGAGAGATTGGCGACTTCCTTATTGATTTTTAGCGCCAATCGAGAAAGATAATAACGGAGAAAATATTTGCCAAGCTTTTCCTACCATATTTCTCGCATTTTAATACCCTTCAAGTATAATGCTTCCGACAGATGAAACGTTTCAGCGTATGTTGGTAAAGCCGTTGTTTGACGACCTCTCTGATAAGAATCATCGGTCCTTCTGATAAATCAATCTGTGTCTAGAGATGAGTAGTCACTATATGAATGAGTCGTCTAAATTCCGACGAGTTGCGTAAAGATAAATAAGATTTTCGGAGCCGCAGGTTGGAGCGCGCAAATGAGCCGGAACGCGAAGCCGATATGCCGCCGATGCTTTCCGCAGATCGGCGAAAACATTTTGGCCCGTATTCTCAGTTAACTTTTATCGATAAAAACGCGCTTTTATTTCTGGAGATGCCATTAGTTACGTATACGTTCACGCATACCTCATACGTTCATATACTTCATACATTACATATACTACAGCATTTCATAGATAAAAGCGCGCTTTTATCGATAAAAGTTAACTGAGAAGACGGACCATTCTCTGCGTTTCGTCCACGTCAGTCGCGAACATGAAGCTCGCATCTTCCGGAATCCGGAATTAGCGCGCAAGATTGAATGCGACGCGTTCCGAAGCGTACATACAGCGATATATAGCGCTGAAAATCTAACATATAGCTCACGTTATGTGTATATGTGTACTGTCGAATACATTTTGGAATGCGTCCCGAGCCAAGTCGCGATTGCAGCACGATCGAATGAATTTGTAATCAGATAACGCGCGCGCGGTATATATGCCGAGCGTTTTATCTCTCACGTATACGTATATTGAAAATTCTACGTTTTTTTTCCCCGCCTCGTACGCACCAACGGCAAAGTGATTGCGACGAGACCACTTGATCAGCAGACGCGGCGTCATCCTTCGTCTCTCGACGGTTCTCTCTATCTGTCCTTTTTCTTCCTTCGCGACAGAAGGATTTTCCACGTGACGGTGCATCGTTCTCCGACGAGCGGACGATCGCGCATCCCCCGCGGCAGGAAGGAAACGTCCTTTCGACGACACCGCGACGTTACTGCTCGTTCGCTCGTCCGTCACGCGAACGGTTCTGACCATACCGAGGCGCTCGCATCCTCGCATGTCGCACGTCACGTTGTCGTCAATGTGATTTAGCGCGCGTGCGCAATCGAGATACGCGCGAGATCACATTCCAATCGCCTGCACACGAGAAAACAATTTCCTCCTTTCGGAGCAGTGGGAAAAAGTGGCGGGAAAAGAGACAAAAGATTGATTCGGATCTATAATTCGTGTTATGTATGTATACTCGTCCGTTATGCATCATATATATATATATATACTGTTAAATATTAAAAAATGAAATTTAAACCAATAACCTTAATTTAAGTAACATTTTGTTATTAAACCTTAAATTAATAACAGAATAAAAATATTATTTAACTTAAACCTTTTATTGATCTTGAACCTTAAGTTAAATAACATTTTGTTATTTTTAACTACCATGCGTGTCAAAATTTTTTATTTTGACACAAAACAGTAAGATATTATTTTAAATTTTAACTCCACTGCAGTTTACTTAAATTAACGAAATATTTTGAACAGGAATGGCGACTTATATATATATATATATATATATATATATATATATAAGAATGGTTAAAAATGACTCAAATGGAATATAATTTGACACTACGAATTTAACAGTGTATATCACTTATCGATATGTATGCGAATTCGATTTACGAGCAAAACAGAGCAGAGAACTCGCAACCTTAATTTTAGCGAGAAATTTTCTGAAGAATACATTTCAAATCGAATTCTTTCTCAAGTAAGATATTCTCGGGTAGTATATATATATTTTATTATAAAATTTAAATAAATATAAACCATTTAGTGTGTAAAATACGGTAAAATGTTTAAAAATTTTATAATGTAATTCTCCTCGAGGAGATTCAATTTCTATATTAGGACTTGTATATTATACGCAATGTATTTTTATTTAGGATACTATAGGTCTAATCTCGCGTATAATATATATCCTAGTATAAGAAATACATCTCATATTTGCATATTGCCGGGAAAAATTTTTTTATATATAATTATGTATAGATATATATAAAATATGTTCGCATACGTTTTCTCTCTCTTGTATAATCTCTGTTCGCTCGTCATATATATTATAAGAAAAATAATCTTTTGCATTATTTTTTACAACAAATAAAATTGCAATTAAATTATATATTCTTATATTATACATATATAATTATTACATATATGTATGATTATATATAGGCAATTTTTTTATTTCTTTAAACATTGTTTTTTTTTGTAAAGAAACAACGCAAAAATTATTCTTTTAATTGTTTTCTATAATTTTTTTTTCATTACTTTTCTTGTCTGTACGAACGAGGAGATTATACGAGAGAAAGAAAACATATACGGACATATTTTATATATAATTATATGTAAAAAAAATTTTCCCGAATTAGGATATATACAACCAAAATTATTAAGCACTTTATTAAAATAAAGTTTTTTCAAAATAGCATTTATCTATTTTTGAAAGAAATAAAAAAATTAACATTTATAATAATAATTAATAAACGCTCCAGTAAACAACTTTTAAACAATAGAAATCTTCCCTGATATTAAATTCAGTACAGCATAATGATTGTAAGGGTGCCTAATAATTTAACCAAGGTTGTATATTATGCATCTCGTATTTCTACAATATTAGGCTGTGTATATTACACGCTAGAGAAACCAAATTTAGTCAAATTTCAATGTATCCGGTCATAAATATTAGATACTCAGGAAAATTGGCTCGGTGGGTAGGGTTACGCGAATAATATTAATAACGCAGTCGTTCGGTGAAGCGAACAACATGGTTTAGTCAATTATCTGAATGATAATTCTACAAGTAAATTATGCAATATACGCGTCAACGCATATACGCATCTGTAATTTTATTAAACCGTTGACGGTGTATAATGCGTCTATCGATTCGCTGTTCGCATTTGTTGCAATTGTAAAATTTATAAATTCGAAAAAGACAGTACCTGATATAAAGTGTATGGAATGCTCTATGCAGACATCGTAAAAATACAAAAGGTAGATTTCCCATTAAAATTTAGTACGAACGACATACGGAAGCCTCGTATCACAACTATGATGCATTCGAATAGGAAATTTGTCAATAAAAAAAAAACACAAGGAGGTATATGTCAGATTATTCATTCTAATGCTGTTGTTTCCGTACCGCATGTCCTATACCGCAAAGGGATTTCCATTGTGGTTACTTTAGATTGCGAACAGGATTTTCTAGTGATATATGATTAGCAAAGTGACAACTCAATGACATTGTGCAATAGATAACTTATCGTAGGTAAATTACATAAACTCGCGCTCTCTCTTTTTCGTACAATAGTTTATATACATAATACATAGCATATAAGAGAACAAAGATCACAGTAAAGACTTGAGTGAACTGGAGTAAAGAATGCAAAGCAGATGTAAAATTCGCTTTTGCGAAGATATCACTAAACAGAGATAATATTGGAACACAAAATGTTTTTAGCCAATGTTATATGTGTGTATTTGTGCATATAAATCTAATAAATTTAAATAATTTAATTATTATTCTGAAGTCTTCAGAATTCCACTAGAACTTTGAAAGGTCTCAAGATTACTGATCAAATTATTTAGATTTCTTAGGCAGCCTCATACAACGCACGTATGTATTTACACATATGCAATGTAATTTGATAAGTTACATCGATACAACGAGTAGATACGCTGTTCACTATATTATAGTAATTTAAGTTTATTCAAACTTTGCTTTGAAAAATGATGTAATGATTATATGTTGTACAAATACAAATTCTTAATAGTCTGTGGTTTTTTTTAAATATTTGTAAATTTAAACTTTAGTCGTAAACACGTAAAAAGAGATAAACGACGAGACTGATAATATAATCCTCCAAAAAATTTTAAAGTCTCTCTTTAACCAAATTACTCAGAAATCTTCATAATGCTTAAAAAAAAACGGCGATTTATCTGTAGGTTTGGAGTACGTTTTCCACGTGGAAACCTTTATAAGTTTTGGCTCCGTCAAGCGTGAGTGCGCCCGCCACGTGTCGCTCGTAACCTTTTTTGTCGTTAGATAAAACGCGCACGTTTGGCGTATAATCCAATTAGTCGCGCAAGGCGTAAAAAAAATAATGCGCTACCTCACACGCCGAGTACCACGTGATAATTACGATTTTCGCTTACGTAAAAAAAAAAAGAAAAAAAAAAACGAGTGACACGAACGATCGTGACGCTCCAAAGCGCGACTTATAAAAACATTTTACGGCTTGTATATTATCAATATAAATAATATAAAATATATGCCGTTTCTTTCTACATAATGTGACATTAAATACAACATAATATCGTTGCATCGTTTATTACCTTGAAAATGACTAATTTTTTTACACGTCTATAACATCGGTTCCATTTTTTTTTAAGGCGACTATTAAGTTAATATTCTCATATTATTCCATTAAATCGTAAATTCTCATTGTAGAGATTATATATTTTGAATTTATATATTTAAAAAAAAATAGCAATTTTATTCGCTTTATGCAGAATTTCTTATCAACTTGCCGTCAAAGAATGAAAGAAATCGCAACATGTCGCGAATTTGTACCGATGAGTGTTACTTCGTGTGGTAGTCACATGTTAACACATGTATTTAATCACGTATAAATAATCGTGAGTGTTTCATACTTCGACAAGTGCTAACAAAGTGATTGATGATTACGTGCATGAATAATTTCATTTAGGGTCGGTTGTTCCAACCTATTGGTAAACTAACCAATAGTTAAATCATATGTCTATCTTTGTATAATTTAAAGGAAAAAATTTATTCGTGTTTCGCAGAATCTTTCTCGGAGATTTTAATTACTTAAGGATGAATTTGATATATATCATTTTATTTAGTTCTTGGATAAACATTTCCTTTTTACGCATTTTATCTTTGATTCTAGAATAAATAAAAAGTACAACCTCACAAGTATAATTAGACTTCAAAGCCATAAATTTTTCATAAATAATTTTATAAATGAATTAAGATGTAATTAACCCTTATACTCGCATGGAGTATAAAATACACTCCAGTCTTATAGGAATCTACTAAGTTTACAGAGTAAAAATTTTTTTTTATTAAATGCACAAATTGTTTTTCAATTAAAGAAGAATTTTTAAGCTTATCTTTATCCAGAAGATATATAAAACATTATCAACCTTTATATGATTGTAAATCATCAAAGAGAACAATGAAAATTGAGATATAATGTTAGGATGTAATGCACCCCACGCGAGTAATTATGTTTAAACAACTACGCGAGAATAATGTAGAGTTATAAACGTCTAAATCTCATTTTAGTTTAGAATATTTTACAATTTACACTGTATGTATATTATAAAATAAAGTTATGCGTAAGACAAAACAACAGTTGCGCAGTAAGATAAAACAAAAGTTGCGCAGTAACAGTCAGCATCAACTGAACAACAAAAATTAATAATAGAATACTAATTGGTATGCCTATATCATCCGTAAACATATTCGTTGTAAACATAAAATCGAATGGAAATAAAATGTAAATGAAAAAGCAGTGCCAAGTCTTGTAATTCTCGCGTAAATCAAGGCAAATTTTTATCGATTATTTTATTAAAAATACATATAATTTAATATACAATTTTAATATAACTTTTTGTTATAATATTATCGTATAACATAAAGCAATATCACAGCGTCAATTATATAACATTTTGTTTAGATATTGGTAAAATCTAAAGAATCGAGAATAAACGCGCTTAAATTCCATCGTGACGTTGATGACGTGATAATGGACTCAAAATTGTCAGAGTTAATTTAACAATTTAACGAAGCACTACGCATACTGAAATTGACGACTTTCCTATTTATCTTATGTAAATTTGGCCTGACTCATCTTATCAAGTCACGGAAAATATTCTGCGTCACTATATGAATAATTAAAATTCATCGAAATAAATTCTGCGAAATTGGAATAAATCACATTATGTTTCACGCGCGTATTTCTCTTTGCGTTAAAAAAGAACCTTATCGATTACTAAATCGCCGAAACAGTCACACTTGAACAATCCGAATATATTCTCTGTTGATACGTGTAAAATGTGTGCGTGTCATCTTTTTTCTCATTTTTATATGACAGATAAAACTCATTAAATTTGCTCACAGTGAATGAATCATCTTCGATGTAGAAGCAAACAAACTATCATATTAAATATCACCCTTATTAAATATCACCTAACAACATATTAAATATCACCCTTGTTTTTTCTTTGTGATGCACCTCCGGATTCGTGGCAGCCTTGATCTTTCGTGCTGAGTGACTATTGCTATCATATATACATATAGAGATGAACGAGACGAGCAAATTACGGAAATTAAGTGCCCTTTGTCACACTTTCGCGACGAGGGATATCTCATCGCGGCGGAGGGAAAAATGAGTAGACGAGTAGAGAATTGCAACATGTATCGTGATTCATTCCTAATGCATTTCAGCGTGCAGCTATGTAAACCGGGAAACAGTGAAATGCCTTAACACCGTTGAAAATGTTTTTCTAAAAATTTAATCATAATATAAAAAAAATATTATGTATATGTATTAATATAATTATATGTAATATGTATTAATATATATGCTGAGCTGTGGCTTTGAAATCATCGAAGTACCAACATTTCTTATTGATTTTTTTATTATCTAGCAAAACCAATATTATCATATTTCGCTATTCTAATAATTATAAGTATGCATCTTATATACTCCATGAATATTATTTTATTATATTTATTACACTTTATTTTGTAATCATATTTTTTAACACATTTTATCGGAGAGATCACTCTTTTCTCAGTTTATATTCAAAAAATTATAATTCAGTAGCTCGTTACATAATTTTCCATTTCGCGGATCTTGTGTGCTTATACGTACGACCGTTAAATCGCACGATCCAGCATCGGTTTCGTCCGATCAAAAAGATTGACCGGACAACGTTTTAACTTCCACGTGCATGGTCCGGCGTCGTACGTGTGCGCGGGCACATTTACGGCATTTACGCCCCTAGGACGATCCCTAAACTCAAATTAGCCTTGAGTTCTCCTTAATCCGTGCCTGACCAACCGTGCGTGTCACGCTCGCTGCATATGTGCGAGCCGGAGAGGAACGGGCGATGAGAGTGGCACACATCTGTAAGCCACAAACGTTGCGGGGGAGAACACAACACCCACCAGTGTGACATACATGGCTGCGTCGTAATCGTTTAAGAGGTTAAAGCCCCGTTTCATACTTCGGGATACATATTTTTCTCCTTCTTCCTCTTTTCCGTTCTTTCTCTTGCGAAAATCTGCGCAGAGTTCATCCACGAGACATGCATGTGATTAAGTCGGCACGCGGATAGAAGAAGAGGATAAAGAAGTTCAGTCATCCCTCCCTTCCTCCCATCACCGGGAATAACATTAATCTAAAATTAACTTATTTAATTTTTACTTAATTATACATGGACATGACTCTTGTGTGTCAAATTAGAATCATTTTAAGATCGAATAAATCTAATTTAAAATAATTCACTATAGATATGCATGCGTGAAAAGGAAATTTATTTAATTGTAAATTTTATTGTTTTTTTTTTTACTTTTCGCCGTCTTTTTGCATCAACATCTCGTCAGTCACGGTGACATATCTTATCAAGATAAGTATATTTTAGTTTCTTATATACGTAAAGATAAATCTCAGTAAATGCATCGCAAGATAGTCAACTAATTTGATTATAACTCGTTCGAAATGAATATTAGTCTTATCACGTTCGTTATCTTGGATATTCTTTCTACATATAAGAGAGACTTGGCTCATTAAATAACATTCGTATACGCTTGTATTGTCGGCACGTATACGGTGCTTAGAACGCGAGATCGCGCAGCTCATTGCCATCATTACGCGACAGATGCACAGGGATATTTAAAGCGACACGCTCGTAAAAATTCTAATTAAACACCCGCCCGTAATATATTGCATTACACAAAGCGGCACACCCGTAAAAATTCTAGTCAAACACTCGTCCGTAATATTGCATTACACAGTTCGTGGTTTCCCTGTCAGGCTTCATTACACGCGTGGTTTCACCCTCGGCGAATGCGCTCCCATGCAAAAGACTGCACTCGTACCGCATAAGCGACAGGAGAAAAAAAAACGAAGAGAAAAAAAAAGAGAGAGACAAGCCACCTCGGTCAGAATTCGATTCTCGCGTTTCTATTCTGCGTCTGTGATTCGTCTGACGTATCGAATAACGATTGATTAGAAGTGACCGAGAATCTAAAGTTAAATCTCGGTAGATGCAAAAGCTTCACCTCTCTTTTTATCGATACATAAAATTATTAAATTATTAAAAGTATCAATTATAAATTTTCAATTTAGTTATCCTATAACAAAAAAATCGTCAAGTGTAATAAATAATAGAAGAAAAATAGATCTAAAAATTCTTCATTTTTTATAAAAGCATTATAAATTATAAAGTGCCGAAACGAGTATAGTCCAAAAAATTGTGGAAAATATAAAACAATAATAAGATTATATTACTTACATTTTATTCAACTTCCCTATTATGACTCTTCTCCTCGTTTATAAATTATATAAATATATCTCTTGATGTGTTTTTTCAATCGAGAAGAAAGTTAGATCACAATTTTATAAACGAGATAGTTGTCAGCGAGAATGCAATGCTCGCGATTAAATTAACCATAACAGCGCGCCAGTTTCCGCGAAGTTTCGCGCTTTTAACTGTTCAGGAAGAATGCGCGGCATGTACTTCCGACTATTCACGGTTTGCTTGCTAATGCAATAACGCCAGACGCGCCAGTTAACAAGCTAACACTTCCTCCCGTCGCGGGCGTAAAGACATGCACATTCGCCGGTCACGAATATTTATATGGGGGCTAATAAAAGCCATGCCGCGCTCAATTAGCGAAATGGGCTTTAAATACTAGATTCGTCAAATTGGCTATCAGAGACGGAGTAGGCAGTATGACTTGCATCGAGGAAGTAACCGCAAAATTCAATTTGAAATTCCCTATCCGTGAGAAGGATATATGTCTGATAAAAGGGCAACGATAGCGCGAGTCTTTTCTGAAGAGAAATCCAACCATGCTATGGATTCATATAGCGAAGCCGATGAGTGTATCAAAATCTGAAAATTGTCAAATACATATAGGTATTGCGGATAATCATCGAGCTCACTTTATGGAATTTCGGTGCAAACGCGTAAAATTACATTCACGGCGGGAACGCACAATAAATGAAACTTCAAAATTCAATTTACGGGAATTACATGACAAAATGATTATTTCCGCAATCTTTAATCGCAAATTTCTTAATTAATGAAATACTGAGAAGGAACGATTAAAAGCTTTTGCCCCCCCCCCAAAAAAAAATAAATTAGTTTCTTCCACGCGGAAGACAGCAAATAAACTCGACTTGAATATTTGTAAAATTGCTGCGTAGATAATACACAATTTCTCTTGCGATGACTTTTTCCTCTTTCATCGTAATTTTTGTTAGATAACGAATTTTATTGGATATCAAGACGAACAAGGATAAGCCAAAGAATAAAATAATATATAGATCGACATAAATGCGAGAAAAGTAATTATTATCTTTCGTTATATCGAATTTGTACCTCTGTGAAATTAATATCCCATTTTCAAAATTTTATTATTATATTGTAATATAATTATTAATTAGGTAGTTCTGATTCATTTCCAAAGAGTTCTAAAGTAGCCCAACACAGTTCGAGAAGAACTGAGGTTAAAAGCAAAAAACAATTTAAAGAAAACGGGACGCCAACTCTATGTTTCCGTTATTTGGAAATTGATCTCACGACTTTTTTTCAATCAGAATATCGATTTAAATTATAATATTTTTAGTTATCCATCTTTTCGGATCCCTATCTTTTGCACTTAAGAACTCTTTTCGAAATTCTTATCGAGAATTATTGAACGCTTTAAAAACGAGTAAGCTGCAGAGGGGAATTGATTATATCGAAATTCTGAAAATGGAGTAGTGCTTAAATCGCAGAGATCAGAGATCAAATACGATAAAAATCCGGGACTTACTTCCCAACGCCAGGGCCAGATCCACCATGTATATCCAGCGTAACGTTTTTCTGCAAACACTCATGATCTTTTCGGTGCGGGACGCCGTTATGTTGTTGATGTCCTCCACGGTTTCCTCCGCCAACGTTACAGTGCTGCACCTCGTCAACTGCTCTGTGGATCTCTGAAAAAAAAGGAAGGAAAGAATTTGTTGAAAGATTGACACACGTTACTTGTGTTAATATTGACACAGGTTTAAACACTGCCAGAGATATATGAAAAATACGAAACGTAAGACGCAGTAATACACAGATTAGTTAACAGCGCGCGCATTCTCTTCCGAAATATCATGCTTTATATTATATTTTATTATATAATAGATAATAGCATTATGTAATCCTATAATCTCGAATTTCCTTACTCTCGGTGCACTATCTAGATTTCTAGATGATCAAATTGATCGGCCGGCTTGATTACAATTTATAATACATCGAGTAAACTATTACCCGCTGAAGTCACGCTTATGTGACTTCATATCGAAGTCCAAAAGACGGGGTGAGTTTTGTTAATGACGCCGATGACGCGTACGTGTGTCGACGGATTGAATAACATGATACATGAGTGTTGCTACATGCCGAATGCCGATCCGCGATATACCAGTCGCCTCGGTTTTCCACCGCAAGCTGCAGTCGCGCGAGATGCAAGCGAATTATTTTTTTTTTTTTTTTTTTTACGTGGCGGTGCGTTTTTCGTAAAGTGATCCCCTGTCAACGGATCGTTTCGACAACACAACTTAATCGAATTACGCTTCGTCGGAAAACATAAAGCAACTCGTTTCGTTGACCGTATTATCGCTAAATCGGTGTTATCGCTAACGAGAGCAGCGCAATAATTTTCTTTATCGTGGCTTGCGTATTAAAAATCGTTAAACGATATTGGGAAATATATATATATAATGTTTTTGTCGCTAATATAACAGCGGTTAACAGATCGCAGATGTTGGAAATTCTATCAGGCTGCTTGAACGTCCAACAGGAACCAACCTTTTAACGGCTTCTAGCCGCCCTTGGCATACTTGTCGCCCCCAAACATTAAGCTTTGTTATATCTAAATGTTCTAATGCGATATCACGAAACGATGGCTTTACTTACATTAACATGGATATCAATTTTCGCACGATTATACCAGCGTGAGAAAACTTCGGAGTTTTTGAAAAAATCTAAAATTTTGAACGTATTTTAATAGTATTTCAAACAGCATAATATATTTTATTCACACATATTATTCACATATTATTCACACATATACTATTTTAATAGTATAATATACCTTAAATTATACTATAAAACTTGAAAGAATAATGTTGTTCGTTCTCAAAATGAGAGGAAAAGAAGATTTATATTCACAATTGTTCATTTTATATGAAACGGCCAGAGCAATAAATATATATACCAAGTTACTTTTGAATACCGATCAAAATTATTGAAGTAGATATACTTTAGCATGCTTGTGAAAATAAAATAAGTGCGTAGGTTGAATGGTATATATATTTATCTCTCTTCTAAATCTTGAGAAACAGTCGCGTATACAAATAAGGTACTTTGTAGCGGGACACGAGCGGGACAAAGACGAAAATGCAGTCGTTACGCACGTGAATCACTATCGTTCTCAAAGAACAGAAACATTGCCCTTAAATTTCCTGCCACCAACGTCGCAAAGAAATTATTTCGACCACCTGTTGGATCTACGGCTTTCTTTCACGGCCTACTCCGGTCGTGGTATATACGTGCAACTCATCTAAATCACTTCAACCCGTGTTTTCTACTTCTTGGCAAAACATCGTTCATGAATTCGAATGGATTTGTCGTGTACTTCCGATGAAAAAAAAAAAAACAAAAAAACAATAGGTTGTGAATATGCTTTGACTAACAATAGCGGATGGGGCTAAGTCAAACCCTAATGTCACCTGGATTTAAAGAAATCCCTCTGTGACTCCCCGCTGGTTTATGAATTTAAGTCAGTTTCGGCCCAATGGTATGCACCGGACTTACGAGACTGCTCACCTTTTCTTGGACCCTTAGTTTCAAGCAACATACAGTCCCAGGATCCGTATCTTTTATGGGCTAATGCAGGACAGTGGACATAAAAAATATAGGACATAAAATGTGTATTAGAGGCTGTCCTCACCTTCTGTCCCGCATAATCGCGGCAATTCTTTTGCTCAGTAAGTTCGAGTTTGAGCCTTGAAGATCTTGTGAGGTCAATTCCAATTCTCAGTTTGTCTCTATTCATTGCCAAAAATTCCTTCGTCCTATTTGACAAAGGATTCTTAGCGGTTTGGATTGTTCGCACAGCCACCCACGGCCTCTGATGAGATCAGGTGCTTCTACCCCAAGTGACTCTTCATGGTTTTTTTTTTTACCAACAAAACAAGACATCGACAATCTGTTCAGCCGGGTCGATCTGAGTTCCTAGCTGTGCCAGCATATCGGTATGATTTGATTAATTTTACTCATCGGAAATTGTACATGTTTGCTTATACATCCTTAATATACAAGACATCTCATAAAGTTTGCACGAAATCTTGAAATTCTCCGTTTTTAATGAAAAATCCAGAGCGTAATATAAGCTTTCTTGAATTTTGAACCTCAATTATCTTATAATGTATTGTAATGCTTAAATACAATTTCTAACATTAAGGTCAATTTAAAATTAATTTAAAAATTTTGTAATATATTACGACTATTCAATTTTTCAAATCTTAATCAAAATTTTAATTTAAAAAAAAGTTTTTTTCCTTTTTTTTTTAATTTAAATGAATGCTTCTCTCTATTCTGTTCAATGTTGCTGAAATACAATGCACATATAGCGAAAACGTATAACTTTTAGCTGGCTTTTCCATCGCATTCGAATTTTACCGTAAATATATCCTTATACTTTATACAACTCGAACTTTTGCTGTAAATCCAGGATGCAATCTTTCGTCCATCGTAAAATAGAGGTAATAATAATCGAGCGTGTTCCGAGCGGAAAATCCGGCGATTAATCGGACGTCGTCGTAGATTGCGGTGCATCGATTAACGACACTTGTGCTCTAAAACGCGATAATATACATCCGCGTTTCGCGGAGGGGGACTAGGTGCGCGCAGCGCGTCCAACTCGGTCATCCACTATATGAAATAATTAAGGGGAAAACGACCGCGGGGCCCCGTTGGACAACATCAAGGGGTTTCGCGTATAACGCGAGGGGGCCAAACGTTGCGTACGCGTTTCTGCGACTTTCTGCGCATCATTTTTCATTAATCGCGTCAATTCGTGGCTCGCGGGTGTCGTTATTCCCCCTTTCCCATGATAAATTTTAATCTTTTTACCGTCCGCCGTATATATATTTGCACAATTCCAATCTCGCGCGAACGTTGCTCACCGATAAAATACGACCTATGCACGAAATCTTCTCCGTTTTCTGAATAAAAAATTCAGAGCGCGATATCTTTCTTTTTAACCTCAATTCTAATTTTAAACCTTAAAAATTAAATTAAATTAAATTAAAATTAAAAAATAAAAACGCAAAATGCAGTTGCAATACGATCTTCAGATCAATCTTCGATCGGTTTTCCTTCTGAATTTATCTTCCGTCCGAATTTTAATAAATATAGCAAGATAATTATAAAAGAACCTGTACACAGAAAAAAAAAGAAGTATCAAATCAACACTGATATACTTGTATGTACGCAAGAATATATAATCTTTTTATAAAAATTTCAACTTTTGATTTTAACTTCTTTTTTATTGAACTATATAAAACTTCGTTTAACTATGTAAATTTTTAATATAAATGACTTTATTCAAAGTTTTCTTCGTTTAACGCAATATAATCTCATTTCAAGATTATATATTGCATATATATACAAGCATATATCAGTGTTGATTTGACACTTCTTTTTTTATGTGTACGATTACATATTACAAAAAAATTAATTATTTTATTTATCGTCAAGAAGCTGATTATTAAAGTATCGAATAAACGAATGAACTTTGATTGCAATTAATTGGGTGCGAAGTATTTGTAAGAAACATTTTGTAGATTCTCTCATGTGCGCCGACGGCAGTAAAGAATTCAACAGATAGTTAAATCTGTCTTGAAAGCGATATTGCTGCACAATAGCGCAATCAATTTCGGCAGATCAGCGAACGACAGTTCCCACAATCTGATTCAAAAGTTTATAAATTGGAAAAGTTTTCATTAGCCTTTTAACGCGTCACGCGTGTATACGTATTAATATTAATAAACTGTGGTATAGTTTGATAAATTATGTAATAACTACTGCGTCGGATATTACGAGGTAAAAATTATCCGAGATACGACAGATAATGCGTTTTCTATCTATTGATAAATGGAATTATCTCTACAACTTAATGTGCAAACATACAGGTGCTATCGGCACCATTATTCGATGCATCGAATATAGTGCATGCACATTCCGACTACAGTCGTTGCTAGGAAAAAAAATGAATATTTACGTTCGGCCGCATTCGTAATTTTTCGACGCAGCAAGCGTAATAATCATTACGGTTAGCTATCTTTTCCAAAAGCTGTAATTTTTAGATATATGCCGATATACTTTTTCGTTATCGAGAATATCCGTTTTCACCGTTAAATAAAGTATGTTTACGGTCGATTTGTCGGTTCAATGTTCGGTGAAATACCGGCAACAAAACTGCCGTTGCATGTTGCAACAACGTGAAATAAAAAAAGAAAGAAGAAAGATATATATGACAATCGCGCCAGACAGAGATATTTTAATTATATAATAGCTGGCAAATGAAAAATTCGAGCCGTATTATGTTAATTAGTTACGCATGAAGCTGAATTATGTATATAAACGTGGTACATGGGCGTGCTAGAGGGCGAGATAAACAATACTAAATTTGCATATTTACCATAATTGTATGTACATTACGTTCATCTCTTACATTTTTTTACGGGCACGTCGCGTTTCCTTCTCTTCTAATTTTTTGACACGTAACTCTAAACTCCGTAAAAAAAATAAACTGAAAATATATTATAAAAAATATAAGAGAATTAGGACGCGACTATGAGAAATGCTCGTTATTTTTTGTTAATCTGATCTTCTTGAAATATATCGCTTTCGAAATTAGATTTTACGACAATAAGTCGGTAGAGGTACGTATTTTGCACTACCCCTCCCCCTCCAAACCTGTCAACGTTTTCATTGAGCTGTTGAAACAGGTAGACCGTACACAAGAGATGTGTACACACGTCCCACATAGAATCCAACCCAGAGCTAAGTTTGGAACGAAATGTTACAGGTCACGAGGCGCACTAAGCGCACGACAAATTATCATCGACTATTCTCAGCGATAACGCGAAGGAGTACCTGCGTGAGCTGCGCTCAATCCCAAGATCTAGAACTTATCATCGCGCATCGTTGTCGACTGGACTGACCACAGCTCGCTCGTCGGAGCGAACTTGATTGTCGCTTCTCACCTGGGCTGCTCGATAAACGTGGAACTTGCGAATTTGAGCGCGACAGCAAGGCCGATCGGAGTCGGTCAAGCTCATCGCCGAAACTCGTAAAAGGGCTTTAAAAAAAAAAAAAAAATAGTTTTGCACACAAAAAAAAATATGCACACGTGCGTCCGCGCAATCGATCGCGAAATCAGGATCGCGGCGGGTCGCGATCTCAGCGAGGGGATCTTCCGGAAGGTCTAACGAGACCGACGGTCAAGCTGCAACTGCTCGCCCGCCAATGAGCCGTACCTCGCATCTCCAATCAACTACTTCCTCGCAAGCTCAAATTAAATGTTCTCTCTACCCACCCTGCTTCCCCACTACCATCGCCAACCACCACCATCGCCGTCATCACCACCAACGTGGTTTGTCGTACCGTTGTCGCGGCTGCCGAACGGATTCTCCCGCGTGTTCTCGCTCTGCTCACGGTTTACGGTTGCGTCGCGCATTGTGCGAGTAAGACCCTCTCTCTATCGGGGGGCCCTTCGTATCCTCCGGCCCCCTCTCGGATCGTCGGACCCCAGGGTGAACGAGGTTCGAGTCGGTCGGATCCGAAAATGCGCCGCGTCGCATCGTGTGCAGATGTGCTCTCTGCCCTCATTCGACCTTTTCGGGGTCTTTATGTTGCGGAGACGAAAGGAAGAATTAATTCTTGCTTGTTTGATGGATTTATAAATGTATCGAGTTCGCGCGATGTGACGTTAATTTAGCTCGCGTATACATATATAGTTTATCAGATTCAATATTTAGTAATAGGAAATATATTGTAATAAATTATATAAATAAAATTTAATATAAAATATGAGAGACCTCCTTGTGTATAAAAAATATACTTAGAATTTCTAACTTTTTATTATACTTTAATTCCTTTTGAGGCCTTTTATATTGTGAATAAAAACATAAATTGTAATTGTTATTCATTACTAGACTTATATACAATAATTAATTCTGCGTTTATTTGTTTTTTAAATCTAGTATGTAATAATTAGATTTAACAATAATTATAGTTTAAATAAAGCCGACATAAAATGTCATATTAAGCAATATTTGTAAATATATTTTTACTTGTTTTTATTAATGCAATGTGCGTGTTTTTAATACAATATGCAAGTCTATTTTCAACATACGGCACAATATAAAAACAGACGGATGTAGAAGAAAATATTGTTTTGATATTTAAAGTAATCAAAAATACCGAAAATTCTTATACATATATAGTATAATTCTTATATAATAATTTAATTATTATAAGTCAGTTGTAATGTAGTTAGTAATTTAATATTTATAGTTAGCGCTGATCTTTTACATCGAAATAAGTACATCGTCACATAATCTGGTATATTATATAAGCACGCATAGTTGCACAATCGCAATCGATTTAATAATTGAATCTGATTTACTCTCTATACAGAGACAACGTAAGCTGTCCGATTTCATTTGCTCTCCCATCAATCGGATAATTCATTTCTAACAAAATAAATTATAGCGGTGCATTCATGTGTCAAATAGGTATATGAATTAAGTTGAAAAAGTCAGCAAAATCCAGTTTCTTCTAATTTACTATTTCTGGCAAGCAGAGCGATACAACAAGACCCAACAAGCTATCTTTCTTCGTAGATTTTTTCGCTTTTGTTGCAAATGTTACATATTATACCTTACACTTTATCAAACCTGAGACTAATGATATAGTTGACTCAAGTAAAATTTCAAGCACATTATCAATAGATATTTCTCGATGTCGTTTGTATATAAGATAGAAGATTATTATTTTATATTGATTAATGTGCAAACACAGAAAATTGGGAAAGTATCTTGTAATTCTACAGGAGTGCTTCTACCTCATTTGTTAGGAATCTCAAACAAACTATTTTACGTTTTAAATTGTTTACCAACTCAGAATTGATCTTTCCTTCAAAATGAAAATATTAACCGAGTTGCAACTTTACAATTTTCAAGTTTAAGCTAAACAAGCATATGAAAGTACTCGAATAACAGTATGTTGTACATATGCATTGCACAATAATGTTTGTACATGATAGCATGAGTTATATACATGCATGATCGCACGTCTAGATTAGCCGTATTGTCCTCTGAAAAGAGGCAGGAGCCAAAGAAAATAAAAGAAAAGTACAGCACGTCTAGATAAAATTTGTACATTTTTTAAGTCAACATTAATAGTGCGCACGCGCACGCAGATACACACATACGCAATAGTGTATAGAAATTGTTTATTAAAGTAAGAGATATATTACACATTATATATACGAAAGTATACAACAGTCATGTTCCAAAATTAAAATGTAAATTTTGCTCAGTTAATTTCGCCCAATCACTGCACGTGCCATACAAGTTATTTTCCTAATTACATCAAGATAAATCGCAAGAAATCAAAGACGTGTGAAGAAAAAGTAAAATGGAAGTTATAGTAAAATGGCAAGAATCATATGCAATTGCACAACCTATATATAGAAACAAATCTACTATGTATTCATTATATATAAAATGCAAAAAAAAAGATAATACATAACGTGGTGTATGGTCAATAAAAACAATTAACTAGGAGAAAAGGGTAAATATATTTGCTACACAGCAGCATTAATTATATTGAATTTTTAATATTCAGATTATTTAATATTTAACTATTTAATTTTTAATATACTTACAAAAAAAGTTTATCCAGAACAGTGCCGCGGAATATTAACTCTTTTATTCTCAAATTATTCAATAGCTACAAACAAAGTATTTGTTTATATTCTTTCGTTTAAGAACTTTTCTACGTATTTTATTTTTACTTTATTATATTATATGTATAATAGTTTGCATTGTGAAATTATTGTATATAATGAAAACCTTTATTTTTAACTTTGATAAGTCATAAAATATTTCAAGAATGTTATTTTGCAAGACTTTATTGTATTTATGATAACTCTTATCATCAAACCGTAACGACAATAACTAAAACATTCTATTTTACCTTATTTTACCGAGTTGTAAAATACGTATCAAGATACGTACATACGTGTTATCTATACAAACGTAAAATCGTGCGACAGTTGTAGAGAAGACTAAGGAACTAAAATATACATATATTTACCGATATGAGAATATAGACAGCAACAATATTTTATTTCATAATTCTAAATACGCAGCCATCATATGATGGCTACAATGGAAACGAAAAAGTTAAGAAATAATATAATTTTAAAATTTATTGCAAGGAAGAAAAGGTGTTGTATGATAAAATGGGCTAATTTCGTATCAATTCGATTGTTAGTAAAATCTAATTAAAAACTAATAAACAAAGTGACTCAGGCAGTAGCTGTATAATTTTGGCAAATTTATTTAATTTAAATAAGTTTCCGCGAAAACTTGTTTGTTTGCGATAATTTACGTGCGTAAAAACTTAAAAACTACTGAGATAGATGAGATCAATTTCAAAAAAAGAGGCTGATTAAAAAATCTATATTGTTTACGTAGATTACGTTCGTCCTTAATTCTAGAGTAGATTGCTAATCAACAGTCTTTTCTAACTAATCAGCAGTTTGAGGTATAATATGTATGATTATTAGGGTTCATATGAAACTAACCATTATTCTAATTAACTACTAACCGTTACTTCCGTAGACCAACCTCTTAATTAACCGTTAGGAGATCAGTGATTAGTAACGTACAGCGAACAGCGTATCTGAAGAAATATTATATATTCAAGAGAAGATGCTCATTCTCTCGAGAGCTTAAAATCGCGAAAGACGAAAGAAGAACTGAATCAACATAAATAAAAAATGAATAAAATTGATTTTCTCCGTAAAAAGTGGATTGAAATAAATCGATAAAAATTGATTTTGCGAAATCATGACAGTTCGAATCCCAAAAATTGGAAATTCTTGAGATTATCAAATTTCTTTTTCCATTTCCTCTATGGAAGATAAAAAGTATCGAGTATCTCATGGAAAACAAGTATCTATATATTTCTTTCTGTTGGCGTCTACCTACATCGTTAAATCGACGACAGAAAGATATAAAATCAGAAATTTCGAAACTAATCTCAAAACGTTGAAGGAAACAGGTATATTAAGCTATCTAAGCCAAATAAAAATTTTATATAGAATTAATTTGCTAATTATTTGCTATTTTTTGCTTTTAAAAGTAATTTTTTTGCTCCAGCTATTAAAAAATTACGAAGGGCTGGATAGCAAATAATTAGCAAATTAATTCCATATAGAATTTTTTGTGTTCAGAGAGGGTCGATTACGGTTCTTGAAACAAAGTGAAAATTACAAAAGTGAACAAATTTACTAGATTTCGACCAATAAAATCATAGATACCCTAGTGAATTTCCTCACTTTTGTAACTTTCACCTCGTTTCAAGAACCGTAATAAGCCCCCAAACTGGGCTTTTAGATAGCTTAATATACCTGAAGGAAAAGTGAGAGTATAAGCATTATTCTTTCTCGTTTATTTGTTAGATTAACGACATAACTCAGAAATCGTCATTTTTTAGTTGTTTGCAAAATTTTTATAATTAAAAACATTGAAACTTATCTTCTGGAAAATTTCGTTTTCTGAGTTGTGTTATTGTTGCAGCAAATGAGCGATTTATTGTACATAACTATGAATTTTTTTTTCCATTTAATTATGTATCTTTCAAGACTTTTGTTCAACATCTTTCAGATTTCTCTCGGAATGTCTCTCCTGTCCGCGGTCGAGCCATTTCATATATAAATCCGATTCCTTTTGCTTTTTATCAGCCGGGAACCGGGAACTCGTTCGCGCAATCGTAACCGCGCGAAGCGAGGCGCGAAACGGGAATTGCGGGAAATTCCAAAAGCACGTCGCGTTCGCGTCGCAGCGTCCGCTGCATATTCATGAGATGCAGCTAAATAAGAATTCTCAATCGCGCGCGTTCAAGGAGAATCAAGAATCAAGAGAAACAAAAAGAGAGAGAAAGAGAAAGGGAAAGAGAGAAAAAGAGAAAGAGAGAGAGAGAGAAAAGAAAAAATGACGTTTCCTCGACGCGTTTTCGATCGTTTCTCTTTTCGATCGACGCTCTTTTCTCTCGACTCCCTCGGGCGCGCGTAAAAATATGTGCGGAATCAAAAATTGAAAATATTCTCACCTCCATTCTCGTAAGCTTCCCAGCGATCTTCGAGTATCGCGAATAGCAGCGCGGTCAGCAAATATATCTCGAGTCGACGATATCCAGTCTACGCGGGACACCTGCTGTCCTGATCGCCAGAGGTTATCCTTCCTCGCGAATCGTTTACACTTTATCGGAGTAAAGTGGACGCGAAGTCCGCGGACGACGGTCCGGACGTAGCATGGGACCGAACCTGGGTCACATACGCATGACAGCACGCTGACACACACCGACTCAATACTGACACTACACTACTCGTACAGCACACTCGCAGCGTCCGCGTCACTCGCCGCGCGGTGATTCAACCACATCGGGAGGTGAAAGCGGGGGGGTCTCCACCCCCTCGAGTTCCCGTCGCGTCGCTGGCGCTGCGCGCTGCTATACCCAGTCCCAGTCCTTTCGGTTCCTCGGTATTCGCGGCATTCCGCGAACGGTCGGTACGGATGATATGTTCTACTCTCGCGTACCGACCATGTGTGCTTTCACTTTCTGCTTTCTGCAATTTTATATAAAAAATAAGACAAACATAATTAATTTTGAAAAACTAGATAGAAAAAGAGAAGAGTACAAAAAGGTTCAACGACAAAGCACAAATAATCTGCAACAATCAATAATGTGAAGCGCTTTTAAAAAAATTACAAAAAGAGAAAATATATGAATAAAGAAATATATACATATTTTTCAAGTAAACTTCAATTGTATATATCTTACAATTAATTCAAATCTTATTTGCAATGTATGATGTTATAAGAATTTCAATTGTGAAGGAATAAGATATTATTTGATGTCACGAAATTTATTCAAAAAGAACAAATCTGCTTTTTAAGCCGCTCACTTTGTGCTTTCTTCTATTTAAAATAGCGAAAGAGAAAAACTTTTCTCCTGCTCTTTCTGTCTTCTCAAATGTTAATTTAGTATACATTTATATCAATTTAATTTTCATATTTTAATTTATTTCAAATGTATCTTAATTTAATTCGTTTTTACGGAAGGTGGATATGATATCGAACCTGTGCAATTATCATATGCGTTTTACTTTGCATTTTGAATCTTTTTCTTTCCTCCCTTGCAAAATCTGAACAAATACCCATCTAATTATACAAAATAAATACAGAGAGAGAGAGAGAGAGAGAGAGAGAGAGAGAGAGATGACGAATGAAAGCGTTAATAAAACCATTGCAGTTAAAACGCATGCAGAGATTAAAAAACAGTGCAGAGTATACACATATAAAAAATATAAAAGAGTTCCCAACTTTTCATATTAAAATTTTTGTAGTAACCGCGGGGGGCCGGAAATTTTATTTCTGAAAATCATGTAAGAACAAAATATCTTCGTTAAAAAATTTCTTTACATTTATAACGTTGACATTTCTTGGCAAGCCGGATAAAAAAACCTGACGAGGTCGAATCTCGCTCGCGAGGAGCCGATAGATCGGGAGCCCCTGGTGCAGAAGATTATACTAACTGGAATTGCAGGAAACGCCTTTAAAAAAAAACGAACCTGCGGCGCAGCTACTCGCCGCGTTGACACTTGACACGCGGACAAGTGGGATGTGACAATAGGATTTCAATGAAACACCGACGGACGTCACCGACGGCCCTTGTTCTTCGATCGTTAGCTGCGCTATTTTACACTTTCTGTACTTGGGATGAAATAGGCGCGCAATTAGACGTGGGAGAGAAAAGGAGAAAAAAGGTATAAAGTGCATTTATATACATCTATACAAAGGGACGGGCCTCGCTGAGTTGCACGCTGGTTGCACGCTTGCGAGTGCTGTACAGCCGCCGGGCCGCCAGGCGCCGATCGTCGATACCGACAGCGATAATCGACACGCTGCGTAAGTGCGTAATCGTCATCAGGGGGGCCGATCCCTGGCGGCCACGACGAGCGTAACCGTCGCTGCTCGCCCGCTCTCGCCAGTCGCCGCCGTCGCTCGACTTGACACTCACTGACAGAACCGAGGAAGATGGCCGATATGACGGAGTCGCCGCCTCTGTTCGACACCAACGAGACGAAATTGGACGACCTGGAGGACGACGACGAGGATATCTTCGCGTCCGCGCTGCAGGTATCATCAGCGACCAGCGATTAATCTTTTACGAGCAAGAGCAAAAAAAGAAAAAACGTATATATATTGTAATCCCGACGAGCTCCTGTTCCGCGATGCTGCGAGAATGATCTGCATTCGTTCGTAGTTGCGCGTAGTTGCGCGAGATTCGATATTAACACTTCACAAAAAACATACATAATAAAAATTCACGGGTCTCTGCGAGAAAATTGAGCGTATTCGCGTTCGTTTTGCAGGAACAGAATCAACTGGAGGATGCGTCGCCTTACAACGGAGTGTCCAAGGTCCAGGCGGAATTGCCAAAGCTGTCCCTGCGAGACGTGCCAGAGGAGAATTCGTTCTCCTCGATGTCCAGCCCGGCTCCGGGTCCCCTGAGTCCTCCGCTAGGACCGATGAACACGGATATCGGTGATCTTCACGATGTTCCTATCAACGACAACGCGGACCGTCTGTCTACAAACGTTGTTCATTCTCGATCTTTAGAAGAGGTACGCATTGGATTGCGTAAAATTTACGATTGTAGCTTTACATTGTGCTACTTATTACGTGCTGTATTTGCACAGGTCCCGGCAGACACGTCTGAAGTTTTCCTGAAGATTACCGTTACCTCGCCTCAGAAAATAGGTGACGGAATGGGTGCCTATGTCGCGTACAAAGTCGAGACGAGAACGAATATGCTTATTTTTAAGAAAAGGAACTTCAGCGCGATTCGGCGTTTCAGCGATTTTCTAGGTCTTCACGATAAATTGACGGAGAAGTATCTCAGGAACGGCAGGATAATCCCACCGGCCCCAGAAAAAAGTGTAATTGGTAGGAATGTGAAATTTATTTTTGCTCGGTTTATTCGCGGTTGTAGAAAAGTCGTCGAGAAACGTGAATTATGTTAACAGGAACTACGAAGATTAAAATGTCCGGCGACAAGAGTCAGGAACAAAATTCGAGTTCCACTGAATTTCTCGAGCGACGTAGAGCAGCCCTCGAGAGGTATTTGAACAGAACAGCTGCACATCCAGTTCTGAGTATTGATCCTGATTTCAGAGAATTTTTAGAAGCTGGTAAATGATAATTGTTAACATGCCAAGTTACGTGCCACTTTTAATAAATGATTAAATCCTTTTTCGACTAATATCAATGATTCTTTGTTTTTTAGATGTAGAATTGCCCAAGGCCACTAATACGTCTGCATTGAGTGGTAAAGGAGTAATGCGGCTTTTCAACAAAGTCGGGGAAACGGTTAATAAAATAACATACAAAATGGACGAGAGCGATATGGTGAGATTCCTTCAATGTAAACATATTTCTTCTTGCATGTATTTTCTATGAAGTATCGTGAAACAATTTTTTGTTGCTTGCAACAGGAGGGTAAGGTACGTCCATTTGAAATCATCGTGTGGAGATTCGTTGTTTATCGCGTATTTTTTAAATTTAAGTCCACAAGGCTATCGATCAAATTATCATTGATTCTTATCACAATATAATATCGTAAAAATATATATTACAATAATTTATATCAGTACAGTTCAAAAAACAACGATATATACCAATTGTCATGCGTGATTATTTGTTACTTGAAGAGAAATGAAGTGAATAAGAATCTGTATTCTTTTGCAGTGGTTCGAAGAGAAAACATCGCAGATAGATTCCCTTGATATTCAGTTACGCGCTTTGCATTCCGCGGTCGATTCCTTAACGAATCAAAGAAGGGAATTGGCAAACTGCACTGGTGCTACGGCGAAGTCGATTGCCGTTCTTGGTCACGGCGAGCCGGGAGCGTCTCTTGGCAGAGCTTTGGCGCAACTGGCCGAAACTCTGGAGAAGGTGGAAGTGATCAGGAAGACGCAAAGCAACAGCGATCTCTATCAATTTGCAGAAATGTTGAGGGATTACGTCGCGCTTATTGGTGCAATTAAAGTTGGTGTTTATCATTTACGATTGCATTTGTGTTTTTGATGTTTTTATATTTTTTTCTACACACAACGTTGCTTTACAGGATGTTTTTCACGAGAGAGTGAAAGTCTTTCAAAATTGGCAACACGCCCAGTTGATGTTGAATAAGAAACGAGAACAGAAGGCGCGACTCGAGCAATCAGGCCGTACGGACAAGACGAGTCAAGCAGCTACCGAGGTCGTAGAATGGGAGGCGAAGGTGGATAGAGGCCAGGAAGAATTTGACAATATCTCGAAGATGATAAAGGAGGAGGTCGAACGCTTCGAATTAGTCAGGGTGCGGGATTTCAAGAAGCAGCTGATTGAATACCTGGAGTCGATGCTGCAACATCAGAATCAACTCGTTAAGTACTGGGAGAGTTTCTTACCGGAGGCACGAGCGGTGGCGTAAAACATTCCGTTGAAAGCGAAAGGAAGCGATTATTACGATAATAAGGCCGATACCTACCGTGTAACGCGAAAGAAGAAACTTCTGTGATGTTCGTCGGGACAAGTTACTCGTTCGGTATCAACGATTGCGGCGTATCTTATCGAGAGAATTCTTGGGCTTCGTCAAGAAAGAAGCTCTTCCTCTGTTCCTGCTTTGTTTCAGTTTACATATGAAATGAAATAAAGCAAGAACAGAGGGAGAGCAAACGTGCGGTTCGGGGGTATGCCGGTTCACTGGAAGTGCAAGAAGCGAATTATATCCTAATTAGACGAACGTAACTAGAAGTCTCAAATTTTTATTACATTTCAATTATTGTCAATATATAATATATTCATTCTTTATGATTACTTTATATCCATATTATACATACATTATACGTAATATGAAATATTATACAATTTGTTAAAGAATGTTACTAAATAATAAAGATCAAGTATGGTTATATAAGTGTCTCTGTCTGCGTTCCACGCGTTTAGCAGGATAAGATATGTATTTACAGGCCTGAAAAATTAGAACTCTTACGTTTGGTAAAACAACTTTGCGACGAGTGGGACGAGTACGTTTAAATTTTGGAAGAGGAAGGGGAAACGTTTAAGCGTAGAGTTTAAAAATTGCAGCTAAGAGGCTAATTCGTCATTTTATTGGGACGCAATTGAAAAAAAAAAGAAGGTAACGCAACAGGTGCGCATTTTCGAAGAGGGAAAGAGGAAGAAATAAAAGAATGCGTAACTAATATGAACAGACTGTATTTGTAGTTGCATTATATTTTCTGCAATTACAATGAAATAATTGAAGAAGAAAGATAAACGGTTCAAATGGTAGATCTTTTCTTTGTAATTGGACTGTTACATTTTCAACACTCAAAATAAAATAGATGTATTCGATTAGGCAAAAAGATAATTAATTTTAAATTAAAGAGAAAAAAAAGTAAAAATAAAAAGCACGAAAAGTCCAGCTGAAAAGAACAGATCACTTGGCAGATGTTATAACATATGTGTTTCAAACAGTATTTTTTCGGTCAAACTCGGTCAAATTTTTCAACATGGTTCTTTTAAGTCGACGTTAGGCTCAAAACTTTTCAGACAACCCTCGTATGTAAACAAAAGTAAACAAAAACTTCAAATTATCAGTCTCAGTTGTTATACTTGTACCAAGAAAGTTTATATTTTCCAAATTATTTAGCCCCTCGAAATACCAAAAACCTTCGTCGTCTATGTAGTAGTAGTATATATCCTATATATTTATCTCGTAAAGTGCAGAAAGTACAACAGTGTAGCCACAAAGAACAGTGGAACAGTAAAAGCAGATAACCTCAACGGTGTGTTTTTACGTCTTACGGCTTACGGACCGCATACAAAGATCCTAATTTATCGATAATGACGAAAAATCAAGCAGTGTAATAAAAACGATGTCGTCCAACGAGGACGCCCAAATGCAAGCGTACAAAGACGATCCGCGAGTTCCCTGCCAGTACGGTGTTAAGTGCTATCAAAAAAATTCGCAGCATCAGAGCAAATATAAGCACCCGCCAAAAAAGGAAACGGTAACGTGTAATCTTCAACTGATGAAAAACGTAACACACTTGCGGTTGATATGCTAAGATTAATTAATATATTAACATATGATTAACTTTCTCGGTGATTAATTTTTACAATAAACCCGTTTATAGTTGATTAATATGTTAGCGTTTGATTCACTTTTGTTTGGTGATTAACTTATAAATAAATAATACCTGTACTGTGTGTTTTATTAACTTGGATAGAATTGTTAGTTTTTATTGTACATATGGAAGAAATGATTAGGGGAAACAACGAATTATATAGTTCGAAATTTTGCTTTAAACAATTTTGTCAGTTGAATTCAGTCGTCGATTAAGTTGATCGGAATCGCTCGAATGCACAGTCGTTACTTATCTCTTTTCGATTTTGCAGGTAGAAAAAAAAACTGAGAAGGCGACTGGAGAGAAGAGAAAAAATTCTTTTAAAGATAACGGAAAAGCGCATTCAAAAAGTCCGGAAAGAAAATTGCAGAAGACACAGGAGCCTTATGAAAGAAATTTACATAATCTTTCCCCAAGTCCAGAGAGAACTGATGTCGTTAGAGATAACAACGAGAATGATAAGGACATTTTTAGTGATAAAGTAGAAGCGTCGACTGAGGGAGAGAAAATATCGCTGAATAGATATAATTCACATAATTCAACCAAACATAACGTATCTGAGAAGAAATCTGATGCTGAAAGAATTATTATGGATCTATTTCTGGTCGAGATGCCGGACGATTTTTTTAAATTCCACGAGTTTTGTAAAAGTATATCAAAAGATAATCCTCTTTCGGCTTGTAAGTCTGTTCGCTTGAAACTTGTGGGTCCGTACGACGTGCTGGATGGTAAGATAAAGATATCCTCGAGCGAGAACGATAAGGAAAAATATTTGACACACTGGAGATATTATTATGACCCTCCGGAATTTCAGGTATACACAATAAACTAATATCTACAAATGACATTGTATTAATAAGTATTCTAGAAATGTAGATTCAGCACAAGAATTATATCCACAGACTATTGTGAAATGCGATGATAAGGAAGGGTTACATTTTGGTTACTGGCGAGATGATGCCGCTGAAAAACCAGTGTTTGTAGCGACGAATCGAGCAAACGTGAACGGCGTGTTTGAACCTGTCGCAGAAAATATATTCGGTGCTATCGAGTAAGTGGAATATGAAAATTTTAGAAAGTTAATATAGATCTGTGTCTATACAGGTTTATATCAGTCTTTTATATTATTTCTTTATTATCTATATTATTTAAATTACAGCAGTTATTTGCAAAACAAAGTGAAATCGGCCAATCCCTTCGAGAAGACCAGCATAACGCGTTTGCATTCGCAATTGAAGAATTTTGCCAAACAGCACGATATAACTCTGGAGAAAAATACCGCAGACATGCGAGCGAGAGAGAGACGGGTTGTAGCACGAACCTTTCACAGAGCAGGCATCATAGTTCCTTATGATAAGAAGACTCAATTGGGTTACAGAGATTTGGCAGCGACAGACAGTAAGTACGATTAAATGCATCAATGTGGTGTTTCATGCGCTTAAATTTAATGTTTTAATAAGTGTTTTTCTATAATATTTAGGATATTTTTATACGATAAACTGTACTATTCGATTGCTTTGTGTTTTTAAAAAACGAAAAGAATTATAGAGTCGTGTATTGTGAGGTTGCACCACATACCAGATAACTAATGTATTCAATTATACATACGGCAAAAAGTATTTCAAATCATTATTTTTTAATTTAACTTCAATTTCAAATCATTCACGATTATTATTACATAAATTTCGTGCCGTTATAGATATATGCGATGTAAATAAGTATCTCCCTGGTTTATATAGGTGATCTGCAAAAGATATTGAAGCAGATAGAGGAAGCTGGTACTCCGGAAGAGAGAAAAACGCCGATCGCGAAGCTGGACGAGATCGTAAGGTTGGCGACGATAGCCGCGGACGAATGCGACTTCGGTACTTGCTTAGAGCTGGGACACGACCTCTTCTCGAACGGCAACATTCACGTACAAACTACAGCTCTGCAAATGCTGTCTATCGCTTACACTCATTTAAAAAGGCCACATCTGTTGAAAATATTCGAAGCACATTTGAAAAACAGGAAGAAGGGTTGTGACTTGGGTGTGATTTAAAAAAATATATTTAAAGACTACTGAGACTTTTTCATATATATATTTTTTATTAAATCTTGATTGCATAACGGTCTTTTTATGGAATCTGTCTGATACCTTATTGCGAACAAATTACTGCATTTTGTATGTATATGTTATATGTGTGTGAATTATTATTTAATATTATTCAATACTTTTTGATTCAATGTCAAATTTTTTGAAATGGTATTTATAAAGTGATAATTAGTGATAATATGAACACAGTAGGATCAGAGTACAGGTGTTGTAATATTTTCCAGTGACAAAATAAAGATAAAGAATAAAGGAAAATGATAAATACGATGAAAGATATATCTCAATGCACAGATAAACACATAAATTTTTCATATTAAATTAAAAAATATCTGAATATAATTCACCTAATTCAATCGAGCATAATACAATTGAGAATCCGGACAGCGCTAAATCTGTCGAATACAAATTTTACCAAGTCTACGACAAATTTTGTTGGGAAAGATTACAATTTGTTATGTCTAGTGGCATCAGCAAAATATCAACAGAGACGGACACAGATATCGTTATCTGGATACTTCTGGTCGAAATGTCTTCTTATACAAATTTTGTAAAAGTATATATTTTGAATTCTCTTTTATTCGAATATATGTTGCGCTTACATACACTCACGGATAGAAAAATTGTAGTAAAACTCCTTTTCGGAGTATGCTGAAAAGATCATTTTATTAGGAATAAATAGCCGCAGTCTCTGTGTTTACAAGTGCACACTATAAAAATCAATTCCCAGATAAAATTGTAATTAAATGTATCCCGAATCAATAGCCTCTGTTTGAAAAAATATCCGATATAAGTCATGCGTGCATATAGATAAGAGGTAAGAGTATGAGAGGCCATCGAATTCTCACAGGCTTTTCCCCTTCTTTCGAAGGAAAGAAGAAGCGAATATACCGACATGAATCGTGCGTGTGTGCAGCAGATAAGAGGTGAGGTGCCGGTGCCATCAAAACAATCCGCAGGCTACATTTAGCTTGTTTCAAGAATTCAAGCGGTGTGCCGACGAATAGTTCCACCTTCGATTCCACCTGATATTAGGTATTTTTGATACAGGTAACAAAGCAATAGGTAAGGAAGTTTTTCATAAACTTTATATACCCGAATGGCTAAATCTGTCAAAAACAGATCTATAACAAAGTGCTGTAAATTTTGTCAATAAAAATACACCAAATCTGCTAGCAGAATTATTATAATGCATTATAGTATAGATGAATGGCAGAAACCGAGTAAATCTGTAATTTCGTAATCATTTAAACGAACGTAATCATTTACGTTCCACTTAAATAAAATTTAATGAAATGACGAATTTCGCTTAGTTTCTGCCGAGGTCAATTTCAACGTGTTTATCGATAATAAAATGTTTACTGATGAAGCATGGGATTAATACCCAAAAACTGACTATCATTGTGAAAATATTATGTCGGATAAACAACAAAATACGATGAAACGATTAACTTGATAGATATTACCAGGTATCCAAGGATAACATTTCACTCGACATCGCCAGTCGTAGTGGATCAAATAATAATTGTTTGTTACAACAATTTGTACAAGGCCTTGTGCCAGTTATTATTAGATGTTAAAGGAAAAAGATGTTGTTTTTCATTTTTTTACCGTTGACTTATTTTATATTATTTTATTTTATCTTATTAAATTATTTCAATTTATTGATTTATTAGTATTTATTATCGAGTAATATGTTTTGTTTCAACACACACACACACGCGTTTTTTAAACATCTGAATACTGAAGCGAAAATGGAAGAAATGTACATATGTATGAAATAAAATTTAGGTGATAACTTTATGTTAAACTAAAATAAAGAATATACTAATATAGAGAGAGTTTTATCAGTATTGAAATGAAACAATGAGTTACCTTGTTATTTCCCTCCCATATTGATGTGAAAAATTATTTATTATAATTTTAATTAATCAGCAGCATAAGAGAATTATAAATATTTATTATTATATCAATTTGACTTTTTATAGATTGGTAAGTGAATAAATTCATATTAATTTTCTTTAAATAAGGAACCTTAGAATAATATTTTTAAAATACTTTCGGAAAATTTTTTCAGACAAATCATTAACGCTGTATGTTCTGAAATTCTGAAACAATTGTATATAAAATTAGTAGCTATTTACTTGAATTTCTTTAATACAATTTTGGTTTACTTAACTTAAATTTGAATTTAAACTAATTTTAATATCTAGTTTAGGTATTTATCGAGAAAAATATTTCTTGAGATTATTACAAATTTTTTACATTAATTGTACTTTATAATGTTGAATCTCATTTTATATAATATCTAATCAAATAATTTAATTAATTTTTAATATATATATAATGCTTAATGGGAGAAATGTAAAAATAATTCAGTAAAATGTACAAAAATACAAGTAAAAATAATTCAATCTCTGTAAACAAACTGTTTATGTCATGTACATACCTTTATATACGAATATTATTAAAGTGCAACTGAGACGATGCTCGAAATAGAACGAATAGCGAACGAACAGCGAACAGCCAAAAATACTTTACGCTTCTGCTTAGTCGTCGATGTCCAGTCGTTCCGGTTAACAGCGGTGTTTCGATGAAAGTGTTTTATTTTATTTGAAAAATATCATCAGATATATACCCGTGCACTGTCCTTTCTGGTAAATTATCTTTGACATATCGCAAACCGTTCATGATCAGCAATGAATTGTTCTATTTAGAATTGTGGAATTCAAATGTTAATATTGGAAACATTTCATTAACACAGTCATTAGCTCTGATAATTCATGACATACATATTGAAAGTTATTATTTAATATTATTATATATTAGAGGAAGAGAATTAATATTATTATATTAAGAATCTAGCGCGTGAAATTCTATTCGCTTGAATAGAGAACGTAATGTGAACAAAAGAAAAGTATCAATCGTCTGTTTTTTTTTAAGTCAACCGTCTTTCCCTGCTGTCTTTTTCCATTCTCTTCGTGATTCGGAATTACCACGTTGAATTGACCGTTACGATAAAAATTACAATTTTCATCACTCTTGTAGAAAAAAAGAGAAAGAGAGCGATGTCGAAAGTAGAGGAATCAGATCTCACGGCCGGCGGAGACGCGCCCCCAGTTGAAGCGATAAAGCCCGATTGCGCTGACAATACAGTCGCAATTATCGCGGTGAAAAGCACCGATGTAACGCCGGAAGATGCAGCCGCATCCGCGGGAGAAGTTGTAAAAGAGGTATTAAACGGGCAGGCTGAAACCGAGCGTTCGACAGAAGCAACAAACGACGCGAACATACCTGTCGGAGAAGAAGTCGCCAATCCAGATCTACCCACTGCAGAGACTATTAATATAGTCACAGAGATCCTTCGTGCGCCTGCGGAGGACGTGGATGTAACGCCAGCCGAGGCGCAAGAGACTTCCACTGAAAAATCCAACAGTTCTGCGATCGTTCTTCAAAGCGAAGAGACGTCACCGTCAAAATCTGCTAATGAAGAAAAGGTGTGAAAGCAAAAGCAATAAATAACTGACAAATTTCACTATTTATTATTATTATCTAACAAACTCTGTCTCTAGGCTGATATGTCAAAGCAGAATGCAAAGGGTAACAATGCGGCGTGCATATCCAAATTGGAGGCGGAAGTGCGGGTGAGAAAATCCTCCGGGAGCGCGGACTGTCCTGAAAGAACCGAATCACCTCAGCTCGATAATAAAGTTGAATCTCCAGTAAAAAAATCAGTTTTTCTTGCGGGGTCGTTTTTGTCGTATCTCTTTCCACAGAATTAACGCTGAAACATATATAATGTATATTGATGATATCTTGGATTTAATTCTAATTATTATATTTCAAGTGTTATTGATTTTTAAAAAACAACTCCTACAACTCTTTCTACAATAAATTAAATAGTTGACTTTGCGAGCGGAATCTTGCCATTCCTCATACACCTTATATGTTATTAACATTAGTGCAAAGTCTAACAATCCTCATATGACCGACAGAAAAGAACAAAGGAGTGCGACAGTTACCGGAAGAAGTTGGAAGACACGGAGACGAAGCTGGCCACCTTGCAAACGTCCTACGACGCGATAATGAATCACGGCGGCGACGAGGATATTCCTCTGCAACAATCGGTGGAACAATTACGCGGACAGCTGGTACAGACGGCATTGATGTACGAGGAACGTAATCGCGTGGTCGCGAATCAGGAGAACCAGATCAACGCCCTGAACAATCAGGTGACCTCGTTGAAGGAGGTGGTATCGATCACGCGGGATCTGTTGCAGATCCGTAACATGGAGGTGAAACAGCTGCAAGTGAGCTGATGATTTTATTCCCTTTCTACATGTGCGAGTTACGATTAATGGGAAAGATACCCCAAACAGGCTCTTGCTTGAGAAGAAGAGATTTCGCATTCATCATTTCTTTCATTCATTTCTCTTCTCGAGCTCTCTTCTGGCTTTTAAAATAAGAAGAAATTCGTAAAGGAACTTCGGGATTTTAATTTCGAGAATTAGAACTATTCATATATAGATTGTATTCCGAATTAATTCCTCTCAATTCACCTGCTTCCTTCAGCATTCTAAAGTCTTTTCTAAAAATTATCATTGATAGTGTGCATCATTAGTTTTAGAATAACTGTACGTTTAAACTAACATGTGATTGCAGGCTGAAGTTGACAATATGGAAAAAAAGATTTCCGAGGAACGCGATCGACATAGCACGATGATTAGCAAGATGGACGCGGCGATGCGGCTCAACGCCGATCTTAAGAAAGAATATGAAACCCAGTTATCTCTATTTCAAAGTCTTCGTGAGAAATACGGCGAGAAAATTACTCTATTGACCAAAGAGAAGCAAGCCCTCGAAACGGCCGCCTCTGCACCCGAATGAAGATAACTTTCGCATGTCCTCAATATCATTAATAGATGTATTTGGCGAATACTTTTTTATTTGTCTATTATTCAATGTGCAATTAATAAAAACTATATTTTCTTCGTTGTCATATTTGGGTTTTATTCCAGTAATGTAATCTAATCATAGTTAATTTCGCCAGTATTCCATAAGAACCAATACTTCAAAAAAAAAAAAAAAACGCTATAGATTTGCATTCTGGCAATTTGTGCGATGGATGCACGATATTGGAAATGCTACATCAACACGCAAAAAGTAGTCCGCACAAAAAGTCGTATACTGCTGAATATTTACAATCGTCCTAACTAAATAACGGTCTATGGACAAATTAAAATAAAAATTAAAGTTGAAGAAATTAACTCGTGAAATTAATTTTCAAGAATTAAAATCTCAAAGCTAAACTATTAGAGCAACAATTTTCTGTTTTTCGATATTATACTTAATTCCCAGTCTTAATTACACTTCTGTGGAGGACAAGATCGAGCAAAAAAAAAAGGAAGTCTATCTACTTTGACCATTTCATTCATTTTCTGTTAAATAAATAAATATTTACAATTACCGTATACATCGTATGTTTTACGTCACTGTCGAGTCAAAAGGGTAATTGGCACTACGCAATAATATACGTTGCGGATAATACGGAGAAATGATTTAGCAACGAAATAAATGTAATAAAACAGCGTTATCGATTAATAGCAGTGAAAAAATCTTATCGCCGACGTTATAAAAAGCAGCTCGAAGAACTTACTCCTCATAATTTGTGTCTAAAGTGAGCATCGACGAGTGAAGTCACGAAATAAGAAGGTATTATCGCTGGAAGAAAACAGGTGAATTAATTATCATTCACTTTATAAAGTTATAAATTTTTTTTCATGATTACAGATATTGTTCAGGAAGAAAGAACAATTTTTTGAAAATTCATAGAACTCTTGTGTCAGGATCACTTCATTCTTGTTATATTAACACAATTTTATTTTTAAGCTCGTGGAAAACTGATTTGTAACTATAATATTCGACGTTTTTTTTTTTAGTAGATATTTAATATTGCGACGGTAAAACGTCACTTTTTATAATTATAAATATGTGATACGATTTTGCAGAAATAGAAAGAAAGATGAAGACGTTGACAATATGCATACTTATGTTTTGCATCGTGGCAGTATCCTCGAAACCGTGGATATGTGGATATCATCCGCTATCAAGGGTCAGTTTATACATAAATTAATTCCAAAACTATTAATTAATCATTGCTGCAATTGAAAGAAAAATGTGTTGGCTTCAACATGAAAAAATAAAAGCAATAAATTTGTTAAGTATTTAAGTAAAGAAAAGATATATCTTTTTTTAATGTAACAAAATGTACACGTGTGTGTGTGTGAGACAGACATACTGAGTAGGAAATATCTGTTTTAGGGGTATATAAGGTGTATTTATTCAAACGTAAGTATCCAACGATAGATCGGTCAGTTCAAGATACATAGGGCGCATCTAAAAGAAATTGGCAATGATTTAATCGTACAACATATTTATTATTGTTATTATTCGATTCGCAAACTCCTCTATGTATAAAGTTAATTATAAATTAAATTGAACTCTCGTGTGTGTACTTATAGCAACCGCGCTGGGACCGGATCGACACGACGAATGATAGGCAAGGCGAAGTAAAAAAAGAAGTAGAAGAAGAAGTCAAAGATAATATCATGCCACTGGAAATTCAAGTTACACCAATACACAAATTAACGGATAACCGTGATGGAATCCCGATAGTAATCCCGATAAAAAGACGCGTGGTGAGTTTTAAGACGTATAGACTTATTATTTATAATTTTCTAATTCGTGTCATGTGTCAATGAGATAAGCTATTAGTGTATTTAACCTTTTGATGATTTATAAAACAATAATTGCCATCTTCAGTTTCTCGGTAGAGTTTCGAAATACTTTGTTTATTTTCACATTCAGCTGCGGGTTATGGGAATGGAACTATTTGATCTTTTCTCTCCCGAGATTTCTAACGAAATTAGAAACTCTACGTACATAAGATTTAAACAAACAGCCTACATCTTGTAGAAACTAAATATTAGTTTTATTAGAATATAATGCACAGAAGAAATAGGATAATATAGGTATATACACATAAGATGCTAATTCAATGTCGAAAAAAATATTGTAGAATATTTCTCTCCAATAATCTTACATCGTATTGTAAATAGTGGAAAAAAGCAAGCAATACGATTTTGTATTACACACTGTGTGAATTTGTTGTTTTCTAGTTGTATTCTAGTCGTACTGCTAACGAGGAGAGCAAAGAGATTAAAGAAACCAAGGACAGCATGGTAGTTTTGTGATAGTTACTGGAAAACAAATTCTTATCTACAGGTTGAGAGGTACCAGCACGTTGTACTTTAGTTAGAAAAATATAATATACGTAATGTACTTCATTGAAATAAAGCTAAATCAACCAGTTTGTGAGGAAAAAAATAAATATTTTAACTTGGATGACTAAAATTAAGAAAATTTTTATAATTGATTAGGCGTATATATTGTTAATAATATTGTTATTGTATATCGAATTTAGTGAACAATTAGTAAGATTTTTTTAGAAGCCTGTAACCAATTTTCTGTATCTCTAATGTTAATTAATAAATAAATAAATAATAAATAAATTTTAAAATAAAATAAATCTCACATATTCAGTTATTTTATTATACTATAAAGTAAGTACGTAGCGAAAAGGCCTCCCGGTACATGTTTCCGTGGTGTAGTGGTTATCACATCCGCCTAACACGCGGAAGGTCCCCGGTTCGATCCCGGGCGGAAACATTTTTTTTATCCTTCGAAAAACTGTTTTTTATTACTTAATAACGTAATTACTATAATAATACAATTAGTACAATTATTATATAATATAAATTAAAGATTTATCAAAGTATAACTTTTAATTGTTAATATTTTCAACTGTACTGTAACTTTGTGATTTGAAATGACTATCAAAGAAGTAATTTCAATTAAAATAGTAAAATTAGTGGAAGAGAAAGAAAGGATGATTTTGGTGTGGAAAAAAATCAAATAAAATTCAAAAATTAAATATAACATTGATCAATAAGAACTATAGATAGTTATATAAAATATTGGAAGATATGATTCACATTTATAATTATTTATAAGTTATGTAAAGATAACGCTGTTGATTCGTACCTCATGAACGTTATTTATTTGCGTTTATGCCAGAGTTACAACAACAGGCGCTTCATCGTCCGCCTCTTCGAGCAAATTCGAAAAGTCCCACAGAAACTTCGCGGTTAGTCGGCCCTGCAAACGCTTCGCGTACGATTTCAATCGACCGTCCACCTCGGAATTCGACTCGATGTTCCCGAATAACTTGCATAGACTGTGATACACGAAATTATTGCTCGCCACGATGTCGCACAGCACTTCTTCCGGCACATACGACAATTCCACTTCCAGGGCTTGCAGAAATTCCATATAGATAGAACGATACTGTGGAATCGCGTTGTCCGCGCCACAAATCAATGATACAAGTTTCTTCCATTGCTCAAAAGCGTCCAAGCTCTGACCAGCTAGGAAACAGACGAACGTCAGCTGCATCTCCCCGATGATCTCGACAGGTCTAAAAATTTGCAAACAATTACTTTTAGACGCCAGCGATCAAATCACGCCGATATACAAGTTCTCAATTACTTTAAGACATTCACACACAAAACCCGCTCTTTTCACGAATCACATCTTTCCGCCTTTAAGCCTTTAAAGCTCTAAAGTTTCAATTCCGAACTTACTCTCGTAATTTTTTCAGAGTGGTGTCCAAGACGTAACTGGTGTCGAGAGAATGCCGCGTTATCTCGCTCGGAGTCGCGTCATCTGGATAATGCTTATCTGGCATTTCCGTGAGCCTGAGTTCTGTACCAGGCCTCGGTTTCAGATCCGGCAGCAATTGCTCCTCCTTGTCTTCCTCCGTGAGCCTACTGGATCTCTTTCGTTTGCTCTCAGGTTCTCTGCCACGTGGTCTCAAAGCGTCGCTGCAGTGCTCCAATTCCAAAGCAGATCGCACGTAACTGAAATACAATGTTCCAACAGCTATACATTCAGTTTCAACGTTAGGTAGACAAGATTTCGCATTTCGCTTACTTACCCACATAGTGGCGAGCATCTCGTCACGAGAGACGCGGTGATCCCGTTTGTTAATTTCGCCCATGGTTTTGATATCTCGTATGGATACGGTCCTAAATACCTGTCCAACTCTTTTATGTTATCTCTCAACCTCTGAACTGTCTCCTCAGGTACAGCTGTTTGAAGATTTCATGTAATACGTTAATATGGGATCTCGTGCTATATTACCAATAATCCTGATAGCTTACATTCCGAGCTGAAATCTTCCTCCTTGTTATCCCATCTCTTCACTAAGAATTCACCTTTCTGGAAATCATGGAAGAAGCCAACTCTAGGCGCCAACTCGCCAAATTCGTTCACCGCGCTATAAAAAATAAATACTGGATCACATTCGGCGAATTTAAACAGTCTCTGTATACGCAAGTATTTGTATAGTTTGATAATTGTGATTTAAGGATTCGGAATTGCGCTAGCACGTGTGTATTACCTGTAATGTACAAAGTGAATCCCAGGTGGAATAATCTTGATCCCTTTAAAATTCTGTCCTACATTCCAGGACTTTATATCAATACCGACGTCGGTGCCCCGCGGTACGTCTAGCAAAACCAGCGTGGCACCTTGCGTCAATAGAGCTTGTGCAACATTTTGATCCACTTCCATTTTGCGTCACTACGTTCGTTACAAACGCACTTATGCGCTCAATATAAATTATCCGAGCAAACACTGCGTCGTTGACATAACAATAGGAGATTTATAAATGACAGACTCGCGTTATCGCAAAGGACCTAACCTTTAAAATCACTGTACAAGCATAATTTTGCATCTCGAGATAAAAATATCGATCTGTATTACAGACAAACGTTTAATATATTGTGCTGGGTCTTACAATAAAACGTAGCGACCGTTTGTCACGTCTATATTGTAAATTAATTCGCGTATGTCATTCGAGAGACAGGATTTATTTATTGACAGAAATTTATTTCTCGCGATCAGCGATGTCTGCGCCGTCTGCGGTCACGCTTCGAACTTCTTCTCTCTCGGCGCGATTTTCTGGTACATTTAAACGTTGTACTTAGAACACCGACGCGTTTTATCGAATCTTTTATGTTTATTTGTATCAATGCAGATGAACTTTATATAATATCGGCTTAAGTTACTTTTTATCTTATCTTTCTACTTATTTTTATTAATTTCTCTCAGTTCTAAGAATTAGAAAAAGATGGAAAGTAAGAAATATTAAAGTTAATCTACATCGGTAGAAATAATGGACATTAACGAATTATTTATCGCGAAGGTATTATAATCTCTTAGCAAAATATTTTCCGACATTTTTTTATACTTATACTTTATCTGCGCTCATTAATCGTCGTGTAATTTCCACGGCTGTGGCGATTAAATTGCGAAATACTGATACCGGCATATCCGGCAAGGGAAAATCGTCGCAGGGCACCCAAACTCGCGTACCGTCGTCCGAAATCTTCAAACATGCCGGCTGTGAAAACACTATTCCACTCGGAATACCGAAACTGCCTGTAATGAAGACATCATGGTTGAAGATTTTACCTTCTAATCGTACCCCAAATGAGTATTTCTAAAGAATGGAGAGCGTGCGTTAAAGAGAGCTCTTCATTGCTTCATATATAATGCATGATCTTAATTTTTCTAAAAATGTGCATTCAAGCTTAAAAATAAAATTTAAAAATGAATTCTTCAACTACGCAAATCTTATTTTCATCCCAACTTTTTTAAAAGTTTAAAATACACATTGTTTACCATCGGACGAGATTCCTAGAGCTATGATTTCATCGCCGACGCTTTCCTTGTACCATAATTTTAATAGATCGCATATGGCCCTGCATTTTCGCAAATTTTCTTTTTGTGGATTAGCTTGGTGTTGAGTAGTGACCTAAGATATATCTGATTGTAAAGTTCAGATCTTTTTTTAGATAAAAAAAAAATATATATATATATGCGCCAAGTACACGCGGAGCGAGACCGACCGTGACTCTTTTACGCGACGCGACGGGTTGCGAGTACCCGAGATGTTGAGATCTCGATAACGAGTGATATATATAAACGCAAAATATGCATGGGCACAATGTCAAGAACTTTTAGTTACCCTACGCCGTAGATAATCCTCGTATAGATTTTTATTATCCTTGAAAGAACAAAACCATTTTAATTCGGCTTGCTCGACCCCTAGCAACTTCGAAGTCACGCTCTCCTTTGCTTCTAAAGTATCGCCGTTCCGCATACTATACGCATTACACTTCTGAACCATATGGCACACATCTACAAACTGACTGACGCCTATACAATTCACAGTATTGTTCAATGTATATCGCGCATGTTTCCATATATATTGTCTCAACAGATCAAAGGTATATAGTCGCGGATACCGCACCCAGAAATCCCCATACCGGGGGACAACCGAAATCCCGCCGGTCCGTGCCCAGAGACTCCGTGATATCACCTATCACCTCTAATCCATATTGAGCGCTAACAACAACGATACTCGTTTCGGGTAGCTTTGCTACGAGATTCCGCAGGATGGTAGCGCAGAGGCACGTCGCACCCATAGAGCAGAATACGATCTTAATGTGACACGAGGCGTACTCATTAATTTGCCGTGACAATGTTTTCATACGGTCGTAATTCCTCTGATACCAAGTATCGTGTTCCTCACACTCTTCCCTTAAAATATTATTATCTCATAACGTTATCAAAGAATGAAGCGTTTATCTTATTTCTAAATCTCGAAATAATGCTTATTTTTAGAATAAGCCCTAGTTTATTATAAGCTTTTTTTATTCATACCTCGTTATATCCTCGAGAAATAATAATATATCACAGTCGCGTAATCCATTTGATATATCGCGTATGATCGTTATTGCATTTAAACTTTCATCGACGTTCTTTATATCATTCGTTATCCTTTCAAGCTTAGACAAATTTTCTGGCTCATCGTACAAACTAAGGACAATTCCGCGTGACAAATGTAACTCCTTTACCGTCATTAATTGAGGAATTAGGTCTAGGCATAGCGATCTAGCGGCGCCTACAATAGTCACGCGACGATATTCGTTCTCTGATGTCTCTAAACGGCCAATTTTCCGTTCTGCTTCGTGTGCCTGCATAACGAGAGTACAAGAATATAAGATGGAATTATTGTTAACCGTGCTTTTTTCTCCAATTTGCTTACGCGCAGCAGATCCGTTTTTAATAATTCCAATTCCTCTCTCGTAAGGTCAAAACGTATATTGTAATATTCAAGCAAGAGTCCGCGAAACTTGTCGACATCACCTATGTAAGTGACTTTGGTACCGCTTATTCCGCATTGTTTCCATATCAAAGGAGGTTTCACGTGTTCCCAGCCGTGCAATTTGCAAACTGCACGAATCCAAGCCTAAAAATAATTAGAGTTTAAAGACAATATAATGTTGTCAAGAAGAGATCAAATTACAAAGATGTTTCTGTGCGCACCTCCCATTCTGTGGCGTCTTTACAAATTTTTTTGAAGTGGAAATTCGGCAATGACCTGGAAAGATTCATAGCGATAAAGCAGGCGTAGTGAAATGATAAATTATCCATAGTTCCTGCTATCACGATAAAACATTTGTCCGACATTTTTACAGTCAAAAACTGACACATACGTTATTTCGTGTAAATGACGTATTCATATGAATATTGTTTTATACGTGAAAACAAAAAATCATTTACAAATAAAATGATTTATTCATATATAAATTTACATTATAAGAATAAAAGAACACTTATTGTTAGTAATTAAAATGACTGCGAGCTCATTACATAAAGACTCAAAAAGCACCCAAATTATGTTATCTTTGTTATACATATATAAATATCGTGATGTAAACTACGTTTGTCAAATCTTTTTTTTTTTTATTGATTTAATGTAACTTAATGAGTATATACTTAATTATATTATAGTGTGTTCTAACGATATAAATACAAAAATACATATCAATTGCAGAAAATAAATTATTATAATACTAGTTGGGTCTTGAATATCCACTCTTACAAAAGCAATTATGAAATTATAATATTAAAAAATAATTCTTGTTATAGTTATATCACTACAGATTGTCGTTGTCAGATATATCGGACACTTCGGCTAAGTCGGGAGAGAGAAGCTCTTCAATGGGAGATTTATCGACACCAAGTTTCGGAATATCTAGCAAGAGCACGTTTTCTGAATCTAGAAAAAACAAATTGATATACTTAAGCAAACATATAATATTATAAATATTACATAACATTAAGCTTTCATACCTGACGCAAGCACATTTTTTTCGCAAGGCTTTATGTTTTCTTTCTCCTTAGAGAGCATATCTTTAAATTCTTTTTCTACAGCCTCAATGTATCCGTAATCTGTACGAAAAATTAAATTGTAAGTGTTTCAAATCTTGATAGCGCAATTAAATTATGAATTGTCTATTTCTCTATCAAATAAGGATAATTGTTTACCAAAATCATGCTGGGGGTCACACCAATGCGCCAGTGTTTCCGATTTGGGAGTTCTTCTAATATTCTTCTTAAGGAGCAATGGTTTCTTAAAAACACCATCGTTTAATTGCTTTTTTGTAGATTTATTAGTAGCTTCTTTCAGCACGAACTCTTTAAGCTTGGGTGACTGGGCAAATAGTTTCTATAAAGAAAAATAAATATTACTAATAATTTGCAGCAGATAGACTAAATATATTTAGCTTCCTTCTAAAAATCTTTTAAGACTTAAAAAAAAATTCTATTTTAATCGCTTAACGTACATTATGTTAATATATACAGAAAATACATTTGTACGACAAAAGTAAGTTTCACTACCTTTGCCGGCGTTTGCTTTCCAGGAGATATCGGAAGTCCGTGATAATCTACTTGCGTTACTTTCAACTTTGAACAATCCTGTTCTTTACCACGCATACTTTTCTTGGCCGAAGATACGCTCGATATATTCATATCAGAGGTAGATCTTATTGAAAGCCCCTTTGGTTTAGTACCTCCCATCGTCTTTAAGGAATTCAATTTAATCTCGTGAGACGTTTTGGATCGCGCCATGGGCTTTATCTGACCTATAAACAAGATACATTACATACGTTTTTTAACTATGTTCTCTATCCAATACAACGTTTTTCTCATATATTACAGTAAAACATCATTCTTATTCAAAGTAATATAATTGCTCAGTTTAGAACGTTCCTCAAAATCTTGTAAAATTATTCACACGCAATTACTCCCCTTCACATACAAATCATCTTATGCCAAATATTTTTAATCTATCAAAAATTCATGTATTCAAAATAAAAATGTCCCACACAGAGGTACGATATATATTTTATGAAAAACTAACCGTAAAAACACATTTTGCTTACCTTCGTCAGGCTCGGCGAGTCCGCCTAACAAATTGAATATGCTGGACATTTTGCGACTGTATTAATATTTAGAATCGGTGATCGAAGCCTTCGCTTTCAGTTATTTCCCCGCAATCTTTCAATCTCTAATTAAGGCACGTAGACACGGAGTAACCTCACCGGTTCGCTCGACATTTGAAAACAAAAGCAACCGTTTACGTTTACCTCCGCAGTCCGCACGCGCAATAGCATCTTGCCCGAGTTCACCGGAAATCAGAAACAGATGGTGAGAGATGGTCATGAAGCCTAAAAAAAAGAAGATAAACAGCCATCTTGATCATCATCTTATCGAAGGGATCAACTACGAATGGCGCCATTTTAGAATCATCTATTCTACAATAGCGTGATAATTTAGTTGTAAAATCGGTTTATTTTGCAATTTACAAAAGAGAAATTTGAAATATACGTATATTAAATATTATCAAAATCGAAGATTATATTTTGAAGATGACGAGAATAATTTTTAAGTGAAGAGAAAAATGAATAAAGCGCAACGTATCTGCTAAATTTAAAATATTTAGGAATTATCCACTAGCGATACCGAATAGTTGTAAAATTAATTTATTTTGCAATTAATAAAAAAGAAAGATTTAAAACACATAATATATATACGATACAAAAAAATCGAAGATATTTTGAAGATGCTTGAGTAAAATAATTTTTGAATGAGGAAAATAGGTAAAACGCAACGTTTACGCAACTGAATTTGGGATATTCGACAGTAATCCAATAGTGATAACGAATACAAAATAAACGCATCTTTTTCTTGGATTGAAAAAACATATCGCAATTGGATGGACAATCAGGTGGAAGGACTGTTTTAGAGATACAATCACTTTAACACGTCTCATGTAAAACAATATATATCTTTATTGATAATATACTTTATTAAAAGAGACAATGTGTGCACTGTCAGTAGCAAATATCTCATATAGACAAATCATTCTTTAGGAGTATGATATATATTTGTATAAGTTTATGTTTATAATGACCTGTCGCGAATATTGCCTATAACGCATAAGCATCGTACAAAGGCCATTATAACAACGGAAAGCTACCAACTGCTTACAGTGGAATGCTTTGAAACAGATCTGTCCAATCATCGGAGTTGAGCTTACGCGCTGCCAATTGGGCAGATCTGCTTGTGGAGAGAAATATGCATGATAAATCATTCGTGGGTATATATATACAATTATTTACTACATACACATAGACGAAAGAATACATTTGGAAGAAAATATTATAAACAACCGCGCTAGCAGAAACGTCAAACGTTCGGAATATAATAAAGAATTGAGTACAAGCAAATTCATTTTCTCTCTCCCGATTCGATTGAGTTTGGCAGAGGAGGTCTCGGGACAGCATTTTTCTTTTCTTTTTTTTTTGTTGGAGTACTCTCCCTTCGTCTATGCGTAGCGCAATTAAATTAAACGCTTATAAATGCTAGGTGTTATAAATAAATTCTTTGAGCTTCTTCTGCAAAATGAAAATAATTTCTCAGCTACTGTCTAAACTTTTGCCATGTTTCCCGTAATCTCCGATCTTCTTTACAATCTATATTAAAACGGTTTGTCAGTCTCTTTCGCATATCGACGAATTGTAAACGAGTTGGTTTGTCGGTATAAAGATCAACAGTAGCGCCTTCATCTCCCCCTCATCTTCAAGCCATTCTGATACTCTGGATGATTTGAAACACGGCTGTAACAAACAATGTCGATTGAAGGGTGCTTCATAGAATAATACAAACGTATAAACCTTGAAATGGAGGAGTAAAAGCCATAGCGGTGTAAGTCAAATTTTTCAAAATATTGATTCGCGTGCATAGATGCAATCTATACAATATATAAATTACATCTCTCTATGCACATAATTCAATATTTTAAAATTTTTGACTTACACCGCTATGGCTTTTACCCCTCCAAATACAAATGACTTCTGACTGATAAGTGCTTGGAGGACAAATTTACAAATTTACATAATATCACAAACAAGTTGCGCATAAAGTTACTGCCAAACTTCCTTATCCCCAGCATACTTAGCATCTGTATTTAGCTTCTTCTCCGCCCCCATTATGTTACTTGGCCATGCATGCGTAGAATAAAAATATTTTTAGCACACTTTTGATTCATGGACGTTTCATTGTAATAGAATGAAAAGACTGGAGTAGGTATTAAAGATAGGGAAGTTTGATTGCAAACTGACATATCTGGATCGTCACACGCCATACTCACCAGATCCACAAACGACAAAGAGGAACAGAGCCAAGAGCCAGGGCCCAACGGGAGATCCTTCCTCTTGCGCTTTCTAGCGTAACAAAAGTTTCTGTTTTAGTTACAGACATGAGTATCAAGTGACAGATGGAACACATATACGTATAAACGAAAGTGAATCGGATACGCCAGGCACGTCCATTTGAGTAAACAAACGGAGCATATGGATAAACATCGCGACAGAGACATTATCGATAAATTAATTCAATCAATAAATAAATAAATTAATTCAACGTTTGTTTTGACACGTATGTATGTCTAAAAGATGTCTTTACGTCTTTTAGACACGCGTGCTGTCTGGGTGCTTTACATATGGAAGATTTCTGTGTCTGTTTACACACACGCAAGATTCTTTCCTCCGATCGAACGTCCAATCTCATTTGACAGCCATCTGTCAGGAACAAACGTCCGTCTATATAACCTCAATATTTCAGACCGACAGTTACGCGCGTGACCCGCGGGCAAGGAAAATCATCGCGATCTGCCGATCGCACATACAAATTGAATCTTTCCATCTCGACCCATTTCGACCCTCGTCCATATGTTATTTGCGCCAGGCGCGACGGACCTCCGCGAAGATATCCTCCTCTCGAAATTTCCGCCGGATCTCGGCGGGGACGATATCCAGCGCGATTTAACAACCGAATTGCCAGCCGCGAGGCCGCCGGCGATTCGGGAATTCGGGCACGGCGAGGACTCACCGTCGACTTGGGAACGTTTCCCCGTAGCGTGATGTTCTTCGTCGCCTTCTCGTTCGCGATGCGCATCCGCTGCTTCGGCGCCATCGTCCACGTCCGTACGATTCCCTCGGCAAGAGCCCGCGGCAGGAGAGACGAGAGAGACGAGCGCGGACGAGCGTGCTCCCAATGACAAATCGCCGTTAACGATAGATGTATACCGTCCGACTTCCGAGCACCGTGTCCGGCAGTCCGGCGTCCGCGAGACGTGTGACGTGTGACGCGAGCGTCGTTACGTGCCCCCGCCGCCCGCGACGCGTTCGCCGACGTGTGTGCGCCGTGTGACACGTGAAGTTGCGCGACAGCCCGGCTCCGGCTCCCTCGTGCCACACTGTCACCACCGTGGTCGATTGAGCGAGTTCCTCGCGCTCGTCCGCGAGTCCGACGGCGATCGACGTTGCTCTCCCTCGACAGCAGCTGCGACGCTGCGATATTTATTCCCGTTTAAATGTAAAAAAAAAGAAACAGCGAACGCGAAAGCGAAAAAAAGAGAGCAAGCGTTCAGCTGAATCGGAAGAGGATGGACGTCCGCCATGCTCGCGGCGGGAAAAATTTTGATTTTCCAATATGGAACGAGATGTTCCATTAAAAATATTTTACTTTACTTTAGGATTAATTGAAACATCGATCGGTTTTGATTTTGTAATATACGAGAGCGGGACGTATCACTGCCGTTAAATTTATTCATTTTACTTTGGGGAATTAATAGAAATATCGATTAAACTTTTGAATTTTTAATACACGAGATATTATTATTGTTATTAAAATAAATTACTTTACGGTCAATTAAAATACTGATTAAACTTTTTATTTTCTAATGTAAAAGAACAAGATGTATCACTACTCTGTTAAAATGTGATTCGTTATTTCAGAATTAAAATAGTCATTAATTTTTTGTGCTTTAAATATATGGCATGGAAGTGAAAAGCACATTGTGCGTCTTATATCGTTTGTTAAAGTGATAATATGAAATTTACAAGAGCAAGATTATCTTTTATCCAGTCTAAATAACTCGAGAGATATAGATGCACGTGAAAATTTTGTTACACTGCCCAATATAAAAAACACAAACTTGTCAAATTCTGTCATTTCACATCAAGAAACATGTAGGGCAAAATTCCAGCAACAAATTCGCCGGAGCGCAGGGAAAGAAACGAGGCCTGCGATCGTTGTTGTATACGTAGAAATTTTATATATATATTTTTTTTTCCAGAATCACACTACATCTAACAACAAATTGTTTATTTTCGAAGACTCCCACCAACATTAGTCTCTCGGTAAAATCACTGAAACGTAATACTCTCATCGTTATATCTCTTACTCGGGTACCTAATACCTAAATTCTAATCGCGCGTTTGCGAAATTAAACTTCTCTCGTCTCTCGACGGCGATCGATTTGCGGAGCGATTGCCCGCCCGCGGAAGAGAAACGTGAGCGTGTGGACTCATTCGCGAATCCTACAGGCAGGAAATTCAAATGGTAAAGAAAGGACAATGCGCGCGCGCGCGCGCGGCCGAGATCATAATCCATGCGACCGTCGTACCGCAAGCAAGATCTCGCATCTCGGCACTTTGCGTCACGATTCCTGTTCCCCCTCCTACTCCGAACCATTTAGCTTAACGATAAGAGCTTTCCGTTGATAATGAAACGTGTAATTGGTGAACCCGACTCGACAATCGCGAAATTAGAAAAATGACTTTAAGTCACAGTCACTCCGATACACTGTTTGTGTATCAACGAAAGACTCTGGTAAAACTATGAATTTAATAAATTATAATGCATAAATTTTCGCACGTCTAATTTACCGCGGCTTATTACAATTTTCAGTATTGCAACATTCTACTTGGCGTTTTCAAGAGTCAGGAAAAATTATTTTGCATAATTTTTTTTCTTATATTTCATTGTCCGAGCTGAAATCTCTGAATAAAAAACAAATCGAGACTTCTTGATTTTTTTTGTACGATGGCGATCAATTTTTTGTGCCGTTCGCAAGCGAGACAGCGAGAGATAAACGTATGCGATGAAGAATAGTCGCGACCGTGCAATTATATTTTGTTATATATATATGTAATAATTAATATATTATAATATTATAAATATATATATATTATATTTTATTAAATATATACATATATATATATATATATACGTTGATTATCTTTTTACGGGCATATTTGGATCAATAAAAAATGTATGACGATATATTAAATTTGCACGATTGCGGAAGTTTTGTTCGTATAATAGGTCGGACTCGCACATGGGATTCGACTAACGCTTACAATTATTATTTTATTATTGACAAGTGACTGTATTTGCGACACGCGCAATACAGTACGCGTACCAATACAGTAGGATCCATTTACAGCGCATCTTTTATTTGCATCGAATAGCGAGAAACGACTGGAAAGAAAAAAGACAAACGAACGAATACGAGATGAAGACGTTCGAATATCTAACGATGGACACGTGACGGCGTGAGTTCCCGTTGGAAGAGTAATAATACATCGAGGGACACACGTCGTGCCGCTTCTAGAGCGGATATTAATTAAGTCGATGATGAGGAATGCCCGATCTACAATAGCTGTAGTAAGCTGTAGTAAACCTCAAGATGTAAGAAATTGACCAATCACAGTCGATTATTCTCCTCACATTCGCCTGTAATTAGTCAATTTCTTACAGCTTGAGACTTACTACAGCTATTGTAGATCGAGCATAAAGCTGAAAAAACCAAGAATCGCACTCTCGACGTAACGGGCAGCTACTTCGGACAAATGAAGTATATACTTCATTTCGTTGAGAGCAGCGAGTGTCGCGCGCGCAGTTTTAGGAATTACATCGTACGATCCACGATGCGAATACTTTAATCAGCGATGTACTTTTAGTCTATCTTGACCGTGGAATATATCTTTCGCACGAATGCGTTGGTACCGATATATCCGACCGTTCCGCACATGATACCTAGGGCCAAGCTGAACAATGCCATGTAGCCGAAATAAAACGCCGTTTGGAAGAGACCATACATTCTGCGAAAGCAAAACATCAAACGAATGTTAACAAGAACTTTAAATATTTGCTCGTTCGAATTGCTTGCTATCAGAAGCGTATGTTTACTCACTTAGTTTTGAAGAAGAAGTAGTAAAAGGAATAAATGTAGACGTAACCGGCAGTCGAAGCCGCTGCAAGAAAGCTCGTCCACTGCCTGCGGATATTTACACATTGTACAAAAAAAAGAAGAAAAAAAACAAGATGTACGCGATGCGGACTTACCATCGATAGTCTTCGGCATTCAGTAAGAAATATGTACATACGATAGTGACGCATACCGTCACTATCATGAGAATAACGAACACTAGTAACATAAAACCATAGACGTAGTAGATCTTGTACGCCCAGAATGAGGTAAAGACGAAGTACCTGAAAGCGTCGACGGATGTAACGAATGACTATTAAACGAATAACTTAAGATATCAATAAAGTGACTCCATACATCTCAATGAAGATCGAACCGAAGGGTAGGATGCCGCCGAGCATTATGATCACCAGCGGTTCCATGAACCATTTCTTCTCGGGTATTGGTCGTGGCACTGCGTTCACGCGGCACGGAGCGTCCGGTGTCCCAGCGAGATTACGGCCTAGAATGGTACCTACCAGCGTCAGCGGTAATATCACAAATATGCAGATACACGTCACCGCAACCTGTGCACGTACAATTGACGTGATCATATTAAGGTGATTTGAATGCAAGGTGGACACGCAACGGGAACGATCGTCGATCAAGTTCGAATATACGGGTTACAAACCATGGATCCGAAGGGTATCGCTCTGCTAGCGTGGTAATACATGGCGATGAAATTGATGAAGAAAGCGGTGCCGCAGACCATGAGCGGCAGCATAAAAGCGCTGATGATCATCTGTTTGATCCAGACGCGTCCACCCATCCGCGCGTACAGTCCGCCACCCGTGTAACCATTGATAGGCGACGTGACGGCATAGACAAATATCGCCGTTGACAACATTGAACCGCGTTCCGTATAGAGTTCGCCCAGGATAGCGAAGATAATTACGCTCAACACCACCACGGTGACCTTTATATACAAAAATAGAGCTACTCAAAACTTTTATTCTTTTACTTTAAAGAATTAAAATATCGAAATATGTACCTGATAGCCTGCGCCTATGAGAGCTGAGAAGAGCATAGCGTGACTCGCAGGCCTGAACACGTCTCCGTGTACCTGTTTCCAACCGTACTCGTCGCCCAAATCCCTCTCCATATCGTCCATTTCCTCGTCTCTGCTATATCTAGCATAATCCTTTCTCAAAGTGCGCATCAAAATCATTGAGACAAGCCCGACGAGGAAAATTACCATCATGAAGCTGTTAAAAATGCTAAACCAGTGTATCTGGAAAAAGAATAACATTTGTACATTTTATACGATGTATACCGTTGCTCTTTGTTTTACATTCGTTATTTTAACCCTTCGGAGAACACGTGTAATTTTGCTGCTTCCGTCGAACAGTGGGTCTTTTAGGCCAGTTAAGATTTTCAAGCTGTAATAGTGCCATTAAAAAATCTGAAAAAATTCAAGTATACTTTCGAAGATTTTAAGAATCTATTTATATTGTCATATATGCTTGATTCTTGTTTGGGGTTTTTTTTTATGAGCCCGTAAAATTTCCGAAAAATTCAAAACTGAAATATCGATCGGGTCTTTAAAGCCCCACTTGTTCTGCGAAGGGTTAAATAAAGATATCTCAAGCCGTACAAACTTACCCTATGCTGAAAGAAATTAGGATCTAGATACTTGTCGAATCTATCCTCATATTTGATATTACTCTTTTTCCAATTGACTTCGTAGCTAAAAGGTATACGTGCGCCCTGCACTAGTTTCACTCTGTTGTCGCTGGTCAGATTAACATCCACTATTTGTTTACCGTTGTATCCGATATCAAACTTTTTATGCGCCCAGATGTAATAGAAATCTGATACCGCAACTCCGTCGTTGTTTTCCATCTCTCCTACAACCCCTGTAACACAATGATGTTTAGATGTCAGGTTCTGCCGGCTCAATATGCGCAATAAGAAGCACTTATGTTAATTACCCCATATCGGTAAATCGTCAATGTACATTTGATACCAATACTGATTCTTTATCGCATATGCAAACGCCTTCTGGCTCTCTTCATTTAAACTTATCTGGCAGTATTCCGTCTTCGAGATGTCCTCTGAAACATCCCATTAAACTTTCATGATTTTGTACCTTGTACATTTTTTGATCGAACACAATACTGGCCGAACCAATTGTACGTTTGTATCATTGCCAGTTATAAATATATACCGATATACATAAATGCACACCTTTAAATTCGATATCTAAGCCACTGAACTTTAGCTCGATGCCCTGTAGAGCCTCTGCCAGAGTCTCATGGTAATGATTAATGACATTCTTGGTGCCTGTACAAAAGGGTAGGGAGTAATAGGAGTACGTCTCCTGACGATTGTGATACGGCCCTACGGTGCTCATCCATAGCACGACCTCGTCGCCATCCTCGTACTGAAAACAAAATCCAGCTGATCCATGTCGCATTCTGAACTGTGGCTTTTTTTTTAAGAGTTGAAATAAAGCTACATTGTGTGGAATCGACACCGAAATTTATTGGTGCTAATTAGACATACTGATAAACGATTTTTCCAGATACGTATCAAGCAGAGCCGATATCGCGTCGATGCGGCAATGCAAATAAAAGGAGTGCAAATAAACGGAGAGCGAGAGAGAGAGACGTGGTGGAGAGGAGAGGGAGAAAGAGATAGCGTGAAGAGACGTGTCCGCGGCGGCGTGGCGTTTGGCCTTTAAATGCCAACAGCAGGTTGCTGTCGCGACCTGACACTCGGTGCCGGAGCGACGCCGCCAGCGTGGCAGATGTATATACTTACGACGTGATTGTGCTCGTCGGCGCGGGCCGCGGGCGCGAGGAGGCCGAGCGCCAGAAGGCAGAGCAACTGCCGTCCCCGACGCAGCATGTTTGTCCGTTCCTGAACGGGCGAAGGCGCGCCGACGACCGGGCCGGGCGCCCTTTACGCGCGTACGAGAGGAGACGATCCCACCAGCGAGACGCGGCGACGGCGGACAATCCCCATATATAATTCGTGATGTGTGCCGTAAGCGCCAAGCGGCTAAGCTCTGGTGACCGACAACACGCAGGCGGGGGAACACGAACACACACGGCACACGGGGACGCACGGTGACGGACGGACACGTATCCAGAGAATTGCAGAGAATGCCGGAACGAGGATGTATTTATGTATGTACGCCGCGGCCGTAGATAGGCGGCCGTGCGGGCCGTGTCGATTCGATTGAGAGACCGCCGCGCCGTCAGATGGCGCTCTCGCTGCCTCAAGCCGCGTTCCGAACTCTCTCCCATCTCTCCTTCCTTTCGCAGCTCGCAGCCATGTGGCTGCGCATTTAGGCTGCGTTCCTTTTGGCGCTCACGCGCTGTAAGTAAGCTGCTGTGAGCAATGAGCATCATTCTATCTTCGTTGCACATCGAATATCAAACGAAGATAGAGCGATGCTTACAGTACAGCGCGTGAGCGCCCAAAAGGGACGCACCCTTAATAATTTTACTGTTATATGTTATCTAAATTTTCATATCTGTAAATACCGAACATATGTCGGATACTTTGAGGCTTTATCGGCTTTATAGATAGCTGAGAAGAATAGATTTGTATAGATAGCATATGTATCTCGCGATATGTATTTTTAAAAACTTCTGGTATTTATATAATTATTATTCAAATAAAAGATACTATATTGTTATTCATCTTTACTCTTGTTGCGGTTTTGATAATAAAAAAGTTATCATAAATAAGAATGGTTATAAAATTAGATGATTATTATAAAATCGAAATTATTATAAATACAAAACAGCTCTACAGCTTGCGAAAGTGTAACATCTTTAAAATATTTCAGGTGGATTTTTAATGATCAATTAAGATAAGAAGAAAGTTTTTATCATCGGTGTTTGCCGGGTTGATCCAAATTGCAGGACACTTTATAATTAAACGCGGCGCTTCGACTTAATTCTGATTGTATAATTTAATTAAGCGACGATTAACTTTTTTATAATACAATATATATCACTATTTTGTTGACATTTTAATAAAATAATTTATTTTTTATTTAATAAATGCAAATAAAATTATGGAACAACGAATTATGTAATTTAGAAATTTTGCACCAAACAGTTTTAGCCGTTAAATTAATCGAAGTTTTAGTCGGTCACTTTTTTATGACCATTTCTACATCAATTTAATACAGATTAATCTCGGTTAACTCGGTTATTGATGGCTATCTTATATAGTTAACTTTTACCTTTTTAATTCTAGTTCTAAGAATTAAAAAAAAAAAGATAGAAATAAATAAGTTAAACCAAGATTAAAGTTAATTTACATTGATAGTAAAATGGACATTAGATTATAAGTATATATTCCATGCAAAACTTGTGAGAGACATTTTCAAGAGATCGTAAATTCTAAAAAAATGTTTACGGTCTCTTGACTGTAGGAAAAAACGTATATAATAGGAATAAGGAAAGTTTTCAATCAACCATATATAATAAAAAATAGTGAAAGGAATTTTTGACTTTCCCAGTAAAAAGATAAATATTCACAAAAAGCTAAAAAACATTTATTTAATTAATATACAGAAATAAATCATATAAGCAACAAATTTTCTGGTGTAAGATAACTATTCTTATTTTTTTTTTATTTCATATATTTTCTAATTCGATTCGAAGTCGGAAGCTCTTTCTTGCGCATGTGTCGTCGGTCATCGTCGGTCACTATTAGCTACCAAATACAAACTTCGAGGATCTCGCCGGGCAGCCGAGCACCGGCCACCGGCTGTCATAAACTGTCACCAAACGATTCACGGTATTTCGACACATGGCGACGAGTAACATAGACGTGATTCTGAGCCAGCTGGGATGGCAGGATGGCTTCCGAATTCCCGTAGCTAACGAGGAGAACAAACGTCTGGAGGAAGAAGTAAAGCGACTCGGGAGATTTACTTCGACTAAATCTTCAACTTCTCGATCAACAAGCTGCGATTGACTCAATCGCCGATTAATTAAATCGGCAGGATTGCTCACAGCAAAATTTCTATACGCGATTCGTTATTCCTAATCTAATCTTTCTTTCAAAATGTTAAAAAAAAATAATAATTCTATTTGTGCTGACAAAATACTATTATTCTTTAATGAGTTAATCGCCGTTTAAGTTAGTCGGAACTTGGTCAAAATCACCCTTATGCGAGTAGTTCTTTTCTCGACTCATTAGAAGAGTTGAAACAGTGTTCTCCAGCGAAAATATGATAGTACAAGATGCTTTAAATGATTCTGGCAATGATAAACAAATGGGCAAAATAAATTCATCAAATGCATGAGTAAAGATTTCATTAATATGAGTAAAGATTTCGTTCTCTAAAGCAACTTTGACTTGCGTAATTACTAGATGTAAACAGGAATCGTTTTCAGAACGTTTTAGAGAAATGAAAATTTTCATGGTTTTTCGAACGTATACGTATATGTATAATGTATAACGCTTGGGTATCTTTATACTTATTTATTATGACAGAATAATTATCATAAGTAAATAGGGATATACAATCTTTGGTCAAACTTTGTAGCTTAAGTGGAAAAAGTATATAAATTCACACAAAAACAATATTAATCTACAAAGCTCCAGCTTGACCGAAAATGGCATATCCCTATTTACTTGCGAGAATCACTTATCGGTCAAAGTTTCACTTATTATTAATTAGTAATTATCATATCTAATAATAATTAATATATATCCGAATATTAATTTTAATTAAATACTCGATTATGCAAATAAAATATATGGGAAAAGTAATTACATCACACGATAATGAATCAAAGTTAATTTAAATCAAAGAATTAATTTAAAAGTATAATCATGAACATCTTACGCTGAGTATACACTTAACGAACGAACAGCGAACGCAAACGTTCGTTGTCATTATTTAACGGATATAATCAAAAGTCTCAAATTGCTGGCCTGTAGCAAACACCGAATCTGGTCGAATTATGGTGTTTGGTGAAAAAAGACAAACAAAAAAAAGAAAAAAAGACCTAGGAATACAAACACGAATGTTCGCGTTCACTGTTCGTTTGCTAAGTGTTAAGTGTATACCCAGCTTTAGACACATTTGCATGGTCCGAACAGGTTGCTAGAAAGACGAAGCACAAGATTTCGTTAAATGCAAAATTGGAGAGTCTCGAAGAACGGTTGAAGATGGTCAGAAAGCATGCTGGCGATTTGGCGGTGCGACATGACTTCAATCAGAAGCTGCTCTCTGAGCATTCGGTCCAGCTGGAGACGGAGGATCACCTCTACCGATTAAGCGGCAACACCGAGTCGTCGCTTCGCCAAGAGGCGCGCGAATTCGCGAAGGAATGGACAGATGTGAATCGCAGAGTATCGAACGTGGAGAAGGAGTTACTTAAGATGATGAGGAAACTGGCCGAGGCGAAACAGATGGTCCAGTTCGATGAGGATAGTTTACGCAAGTGGGAAGAGATGCTTGCGCAAAAGGAGGAGGATAATCAGTTGATAGAGAATTACATGAAGCAGGATACACAGAAATACAAGGTGTATATACATATAGCATCTATCTGTAGCAATTACGGCATGTAGTAAAGATGTTGTACGATGATGATCAAAGATGCCACAGGAATGCATATAAATATTCCTAGAGAAGCATATTGCAAGAAATTATTATGGTTAACTCGAAATAGTATAGATATTACAGATACTACTAATTTCTCGTCGTTTTATTTTATTTCTTGTAAAGGAAAATAGAGTTCAAAATAAATTAAAAATATTAGAGAATTTATTCAATTAGGAACTTCCTTAAATATTTAGTTTAGATCACTAATTTGCCTATATTAATTCATATATTTGTTTTGACAAGCTCTAGGATCTAAAGTTGTTTATAATTTTCTAAAGTTGTTTAAAATGTATCGTACAATACATATTAGGTGCCACTGTACTGTGCTGAAGCGCTGAAAAATTATAAAGTTGGGGTTTAATAATAATAAAAATAAGCGAAAGATTCCAGGAGTCAGATTTCTCTGTATGAAAGTTGATAGATTTTAACTGTCGTGTGCGATGTATAATTAGAGAATACAATTTGATCCCCTTAGGAATTGGAGCAGAAACGGCAGAAACTCAGCGTGGAACTTGAGACTTATCGTCAAGCTATTGTCAAAAACGTCGGCGAGGTACGGGAAATGGAGATCGTTCTGGACCGTACAACGAAATTGTACATGGAAGCGTTAAAAGAACGCAGACAGATGATAAATCAATGGACGCAAAGCGTCAACGTTCTGCGCCAGAGGGACAACGATATACAGAATAGTTTAAAAGTATGAACGATGAATCCTTCTCCAATTTTGCGTCGAGTATAAAGTTACAAATCGTTGCAGGAAATCGAAACGTTGCGAGAGATCGGCAGGGAGAAAAAGAATAATCTCGAAGAAGTAGAACAATTTTTAAAGGATCAAGTTGTCAACAACAAGCAGCTGGAGGAGTTGATTAAACGATCGGAGAAGGAACTTGGTGTGGTCCAAGAAAAAAAGCGCAAAGTCACGGAGACGATTGATATCTACGGCATCGAGGTGAAGGCAACGGAAGAAAGTTTTAAATTATATTTTTCATAAAATTATAAATCTATTTTTGCATATTATTACATGCTAATTTAAATGTAACTGCTATATATATTGGCTACTTTATGTTTTAAATTTTATTGAATAATTATACGTTTATCGATAATTATCGAGATAGCTGCATACTCAGAAGAAATTAGTGGGGGATTTGGCACGTCGTACGCAACAAATCCGGGCCAATGCGAAGCGCAAAAGAATCGAGATCGAGAACAAACGTATAAAGGTGGACAATTGCGAGAAGCGAATCAGTGATTTAACGTTGACTTTAGAAGAGATTGAGAGTCAAAAATTAAACGTCGAGGAGAGAACGAAGCGTTTGGAGAAAATGATTGAGGTATATTTCTACTATATATTCAATTATTACAGTATATTTTTATTTTATTATTATTACGAGAAGAGAAAGTAATTCTCGAGCTATTAACAAATCATAAAAAGAGAATTGATTTCATTGTAATGTCTGTCATACCATTTGGAAGAATTGTAACTCAATAAAATCTGTTTCAGCACGATGAAAAGCGAAAATCCGCGATCGCCAAGGAATTGAATCGGCTGCAAGGTGCGATTTTACGCGCGACGAAAAGGATTGTAGAATTGGAGAATGAAAGGAAGATCCTGCAGATGGAAATGCAGAGTGAACACAAGAAAGTTGATCTGTTCAATACCTTGCTTACGAAGGAGAACAAACTTCTGGGGGAGAAGAAAGAGGCTCTTTATCAAGTGGATTTCAATCTGCAGAAATGCGAGATGAAACTCGAACAGATCAGAGGACACGAGCGCGACAAGAATGAAGCCGAAAAAAAACAAGCGAGAATCGAGGAGTTGCAAGCTGTACTGAAAGAGAAAACAGCTACATCTAAATTGCTGCAAAATCAGATTGTCAGTTTGGAGGTAAGGTCTATTTTGTATTTTTTGAAAAAAAATTCCATTAATCTAAGAAAAAGAAAATTTTAAAAAATTAGAAAATTAAATTTATAGTCAAATAGAACTTGATCAAAGAAAATATTTTTCTCTGGTTTTTTTATCTGCAGCACGATATGAGAAAAGTATCTAGTTGCTTATCGAGCGAAAACGAGGAGCTTGAACGCTTACGGAGCAAAAAGCAGGATCTATTGTTGCTGTTAGACGGGGGTGAAAAGCGGCTGAAAATCGCGCAATCCCGGAACGAGGAGAGGCAAGTTGAAGAAAATGTAATGCGCCTTCGGGTGTCGCAGCTCGAGAGAATGACATCGAATGTGAGCGATAAAGTCTACGATTTGGAGAAGTACCGTCTTCATCTCGAAGCTGTGAGTATAATTTCCTGATTTAGTTATTTCGTTAGAATTAATGAGATTGACAAGAACATTAGTTTAACAGAAGATTCTGTAACAAGAAATAATAGTAAATTACAGAGTCAGATTATCTCTATTTGACTGATTTGACACATATATTCATCCATTCATCTTTGCTCACAGGCGCTTAGGGAGCGCGCAACGGAGATCGCGGCACAGAAAGAGGCGCTAGCCGTGCAGAAGAGGGTCGCTGGCAACGAGTGCTCGGAGCTGCGCACTGCTATTACTGAGAGAAAAAGCAGGATACAGCAGTTGCAAGCGCGATACGACAGCGGCGTTGCGACGATGGGTGCCACCCCGGATGGAGCGCCGATGAGCACCGCGTACTTGAAGATACAGAGCGCTCAAGAGCGATACATGCTGCGAGAGCAAGGCGACAAGCTGGACGAGGCTATAAAACGAACCGAGCAGGAAATACGTAGCATGGAGACCACGCTGCGGGTGGTAAATGTGTGTAACGACAAGTATAGGGATAGTATGAGCGCGGTTGACCAGGACGGACCTGAATGGACGGAACAGAGAAAGCTCGACGAACAGATGCGTGACGCGCGGCAGAAGCTGCTGCAAAAGCAGATGCAGCTGCAACAATTGTTCGAGGGACTGCAGGTACTTTCGCGCGCATATAGGAGCTTTTTTGTACTTATCAAAAAGTCGATAAAAAACATATGATATAAAATTAAGACAAAATAAAATATTTATCAGAATAATTAGAAATAGAGGCTGTATGTATGTTTAAACAAAGGAATTACGGTGACAGAAAGATCTGAAAAGTGAAAACTATGACAAAATTTTATTTATTTATATTTCATGACACAAAAGATCTCTAGTAACGTCTTCTGTTACAAAAATAATGCGCCTATTAAATATTTATTAGTTTGTGCAAAATATTAAATCAATATAAAGAATAAATTTAACTAATAGTAAAATAAGATATAGAGTCAATATTTTTCAATTTTATTGGGCAGAAAGCGCAGAATGATTATGCTCAATTGCTCGATGACATCGAGAAAGCAAAGGAAGAAAAGGAAAACAAAGAACGTTACTTATCGGGTATTGAGAAACAGACGACGGAACAAGGAGAGAAGATATCCAGAGCTGACAAGAGTCTTCGTAAGGCACAGAAGGATATACAAAATTTATATATTTCTAAAAGGGACGACACCGTACTTCTGCAACAGGTAGATAGACAAATAAAAATCTGCCATTAAAAATCATACCCTTTGACGATTTTACCTCGAGATACTTCCTAGAGAGAAGTGGAACTGCGAGAGCTTCAAGAACAGAACGCGCTAGTTCTTCAAGACATCGCGGAGTTCACGATTCGTCATGTGGAAGCTGAAGCGTATGTTAAAAAGTTGCTGATGGCCAAGAACATCGAGTTACCGTGCTTTCCCCCATCGATTAGATCGCCTATGAGTCCTTCCGGCAGTTCCATAGGCTCGATAGATCAGCCTTTAAAGAGCACGAGCCGCATGAGCGTCTTTACGTCGTCGAGGGAGAGCATCGGCAGTGTAGTTAAGATAGAGCCACAATTTGGAGAACGTATGTGCATTAGGATATCACTTAAACGTTTTCATAATTTTTTTTAGATTTTAGACATTGTCCAATAAGTAGTTAGGAACAAAAAATGTTTATCAATCAATTTTTGATAATTGATTTTTTAAAGATAAACATGAAACTTTCATCAAATCTTAATAAAAAATACTAATTCGTATTCCATTCGATTTTTAGCAGCGATTAACGCATCGAGGAAAACTACAAAGGGTGATCCCGCATCCAAAGAATCTCTCAGTTTGCCGAAACGGTCCACTATTGTACATAAAAAGCAACAATCGCGGAAAAAATCGTGATAATAATTTCGATAGTATAGATAATAATTAAAATTGAGCAGACTTTATCTACATGATTGTCAAGGTATATAGCTTTTTCACAGATTTAATCTGTGGCTTTTTTCTTATTCCGTCTATTCCCTGGTGAAAATTTTTCTTAGAATTACTTCATATAATTTTATAATTTTTTATATAATTTCGCAGATTTTTTTATACGAATTAGAACATTTCAGAAATGTCGAAAAAATCTACATCTTTTAACATCTCTGAATTTTGTGTGTGTGAAATAATCTAAGATTTCTCATTTTATTTCCGAAGAAAGCTTATAATAAAATCTAGAGAGGTTTAAAGTATTTGTTTAGAAACCTTCATAAATTTAAAATATAAAAAATTCTTAAAAATATGAGATGAGAATGTTTTTCCACCAGGGTTTAGATTTAGAACCAAAAAAAATTAACATGAGTGATAGCAGCTATCACATCAAGTAAGTTGTATTATCGCACCAAGTTGTAGGCACATGTGGGCACATGCATATGTGTTGTTATCGAAGGTCAATGCGACTTTTTATATATGTTAAGAATATAACGTTATACATCGCATAAGTGCAAGCAACTTGTTCAAAACCACAAGTGTCACTTGTACACATTTCGGAGATAAATATAAAGTGAGTGGAGTCTTTAGAGAAATCAGAAGATGCTTTGCGCTTGTGAAAAACAGCAGCCTTATATATTATTTTACATATCTATTTTTCTGCTTTCCAACGTACTTACGCAAATAGTGATTTTTTTAAGTACATCTGTTAACTTTCAACAGTATTTGCTGCTGAATATCATCCAAACTTTTTTGTAAAGATATTATATATTGATAATGTTATATTTGCATTTGTAAAATAATATATCGGCGAAAGATATTGGCGATTTATCTAACGTGTATCTGATTCTCTGTATCCTTTCTCTAACCTAGACCCAATCCCCTATCTGATCCTAACCTAATCCCCTTCTAACCCCTTTACCACCTATCATCTACCCAAAGTTTTATATTCAGGAGGAAGCAATTGCTCACTGAGGATTAAATATAATTTCCAGATTAAATATAATGTCTAAGTCTAAATTAACAGAAGTTGAAAGTAGTAAAAGTTTCGGAGGATGGCAGAAGGTATATACGCACAACAGGTAAATATATATAAAATATATGATTTATACAAAAGATGGTTATATCAGTAATCCCCTACGAAGGATTTGTTCCTGAATTTATTTCTTAGTATTTCGCATGTACTGAAAGAGTGATCGCGCAATTATTTGACAGTACAGAATTAGGATGCAAGATGAGATTCGGTGTTTACGTACCACCCCAAGCTGAGAAGGGACCAGTACCCGTTATCTACTGGTTATCAGGTCTCACCTGTACCGAGGCTAATTTTATTCAGAAAGCCGGAGCGCAGAAACACGCTGCGGATTACGGCGTGCTTCTTGTCATACCCGACACTAGTCCGAGAGGATTGAATATTCTTGGAGAGGATGACAGTTACGACTTTGGTAGCGGTGCCGGATTCTATGTAGACGCGACGCACGAGCCATGGAAAAAGAATTACAGAATGTACAGCTACATTACCGAAGAATTGTCAACGTTGATCCACGAAGAATTTTCAACTTTGCCATCTAAACAGTCCATAATGGGCCATAGGTATAAAAAAATAATCTTTTGGTGGAGCATAATCTTGGAATATAATCTTTAAAATGCTTCTTCTTTCCTCTCTTGTTTAGCATGGGAGGACATGGCGCTTTAATTTGTGCTCTTAAAAACCCTGGGATGTTCAGGACTGTCTCAGCTTTTGCACCCATATGTAATCCAATCTCGTGCCCATGGGGAAAAAAAGCCTTCTCAGGGTACCTGGGAGGATCAGAGGATAATGCCGCATGGAAGGATTGGGATGCTACAGAATTGGCAAAAAAATATAAGGGCCCAGTTTTGGACATTTTAATCGATCAGGTCCTAATAATCTTTAATTATATCTCTGACATATGTTTATTTACTCTAGTAAATTTGATTTCTTTAATCTTTTGATTTAAACGATTCGTAATTCTTTAATAACGAAAATTTGGCCGTTTACAGGGCAAGGAGGACTCGTTCTTGAAACAAGACCAGTTATTACCAGAGAATCTACTAAATGCTGCGAAGGATAATGGTATCGCGCTTACTCTCAGATTTCAGGATGGTTATGATCACAGTTATTACTTTATAGCTACATTTATTGAAGATCACTTCAAGCATCATATGAAATATCTTAAAAGCTAAGTCTGTGCCCGAAATTGTCGTTAAAAACATTGGGACTTTGATATCGTAATTTACATTTTTACGATATTTATTTTTCATGTTTTTGAAATAAATATAAAAAATACTAAAAATATTCGCAATTTTCAAAGTTTTGCTTATTGATATTAATTCTTTATTATTTTTTCAAGGGATAACGAATTGATATATTATCGTATATAAAAATGGAGTATAAATAATAGAAATATATAATTCATATCTGAATTTTTGCTTTTAGCAAATCTGTTCTTGCGCTCTATGATCAAAACTTTACAATTTTTGTACAAAGTGATTTAATAAAATATCATTGTGATCTTCGAGGTTCTCGGAACCCATGCCAGAGAGTCAGCAGAGGCTCCCGTTTTTGCCAAATATTAGCATTGCCCCACGCTTGCCAGAATCTGCAATTTTCAGAAAAGAATCATGCAATTTATATCTACCTACTGATCTCTTGATTTATATCTCTTGACGAATAGCGCAATTGATTTACTAGAAAAATTAGCTGGCATTGCTATAAAATAGTATTTACGTTGATATTTTTTACTTTTCAAATTCACTAACAATAAGATATAATTGCGTAAATTTTTCACAAGAATTATATTTCGAATTATATATATGTAATAGGACTCACATTCCAAATAACGCGCCACCCAAATGCGCAGCATGATCGAAATATTTCCATTTCAAGATGCAACCGACAACGTCCAAGGTCATTATTCCTTTGATTGCCTAAGTAAAAAATATAATAAATAAAATGAACACTATTATATCACGGAAGAATTTTTACGTTTGCGTTCATTATTAAAATTTGGAGAAGAGACGATACGTACCATACCCGCGGTAAATGTGACCATAGGAAGGAAAATGACACTGAGTCGTAAATCAGGATATTGTGTGCAAAGAAATCCGAGAACACCCATAATCGCTCCGGACTGAAATAAAACCAACTGTTAAAAGTTGAAACTTATATAACGATAGATCCATTTCCAAAAATATAATTTAAAAAATGCATAGACATGGGAAAAAAAAGTGAAACTATCGTGTATTTTCAGAGAAAATTTTCGAGATATCTACAATATATGAAGTATTTGTTATTCCAACTTTTCAAAATAAATTTAGTTACCGCTCCTAGAGAAAGGCCTGGCACTCCAAACATAGTTTTATACACGTGACTAGCGAAGCTGGAAATCACACCGCTCGATAAATACAGAGCCAAAAATTGCTCTTTTCCCAATGCTGTCACAGCTATAGTGCTGAAGCTGTGCAACACGTACATGTTCGCAGCCAGATGGAACATGGAGTAATGTGAAAAAGTGGAGAGTACCATAGACCAGCATGACACACCTTACATGAAAATTATCTTGACGTTCATGATAATTCAGAAGCAAAATAACTGCCGCGAGCTTTTACATCAGTTGCTCAAAGCGACGGTATCACTTACTGGAAGCCGGGTTAGCGCAAAAATAGCGCACCATTGTCTTCTGCAATGCCGGCACTCGCCAAGCTAAGAATACAACCGCGTTTATAAAACATATAGGCACAAACATCTTCTGTCCTTCGGTCAAGTTTCGCCACCATGTCTCCATTTCGCTCCTCCATCCTGTTCGCTAACCGATACATTATTGTATATATTTAAGTATCTATTGAACGTTTTCCCAAACGATATACGTACGTTAACTCGAAACTGTCTGTAACGATGGATTAGTCTGTACGTCTGGCTTCTGATACGTTCGTACTCCCAAATTGCAGCACCCACTATGGAGGCTCCACTAAACTAGTAAAACAAAAATGCAACATATTTATAAATCGCTCATTTGAATGTACTTCTGAAATAAGTACGCGACGATGAAATAAGATATCTACGAGCATCGCATTGAATTCTGTTTTCGTTATCATAAACTATTTTACGCAGTAAGTTCTTTCTTTGTCACTGTTAACTTTTTAAATATTTTTTTATACACAAACGAAACAATACAGTCTGTTATCACAGCTGCAAAATCTGTTGTTAATTCTGTAAAAAAAAAAGTTGGAAGTAGGTTTAGCAGTTTTATTTACTTACCATAATGGTGAAACCAAGATGTTTCCATAGCCTCATAGGAGGTATAGTTCCAGTCTCGATATGAATATTAGGAAAAGGCGACTCTGGTTTGAAGGTGATCTGCGACCTCTTTAAATTTCTTATTTGTCTGTACTGTAGTACTTGCATTTTGGGTCTGTAGTATTGCGCAGTTGTAAAGACACTAAAATCTCATAAATACACTTGAATTTTATATAGCATATATTTCAGTTGTAGTAAGTATAATAAATATTATTAGATATATAATTATACAATATATAATTTTCAATGGAATATCTCTGCTTTAAGGGACATGAAATAAAATGGAAATGTCATTGTAAGGAGTGGAAACAAGATGTTGCGATCTAATCTAATAAATTTTACTGATTTATAATCTTTATATTACACGACATAGAGATAGCCATCAAAATAGCTTCGGCAATTTCACCATTTATTTTATACATAAGTAACAAAGTGATATCATTAGTTATAAACATCTAATGGCTTGTCGAAAAAAAATTTAATACGATCTACCGTAGAAGAAAGAGAATTATCATAAATTTGATTAAAAAACATAGCCTTATGTCATTCTAAATTCATCTCCTGAAGTGTGAATGTGCTTAATTAAGAATCGTTCTACATCAATAAATATAACAAAATCACGAGATAATTTTATATTAATAGATAACACGTTGCTTCTTTCCGGGATAATCTTTTAGTCAATCTTGCAGAAAGTTTCATCATAATTCTTTAGGTGGGAAAAATCTCAGTTTCCTTGATCTTTAAGGAACTTTTTTTCTAAAGGATCTTTAGAAATGTTACTTTTTAAAAACAACAAGAAAAAAATACGCGAAACGAAGCGAGAAATTAAAAACAGTGAAGTCATAATACTAGAAACTGAAAATCCGTCGCACCATCTGTTCGCCGTGTCGCCCAAACGTAAAAGCGTCCTGACCGTCATGCTATCGGAATTTTCTGTGCGTTCGCGGAATGCATAAATATTCCATGTACGCGAAAATCAACGAAATTTTGTTAACGCAGAATCCAGATAACCTCTCATGCCACACGTCCGACAACCGAATGAACCGAACGAAGTGACGTTGCTCTCCTCCGCGCCGCCGCCATACATCGATACCTCGATTACTCGCGACTCGCGATATATCGTTCCGTTATCGCAAAAAAATCCCCAGTCGCCGGTCGCCGGCGGTTACCTTACCAGTATGGCGATTGGTAGGCCTGGGCACTCTGGGCAGGCCGCGCCGGCGTTCGGTCGTTCATCCGGTTCATCGCGATGGCGGGCGTGCGGCGTTTGACGTGAGAGAGTGCCGGGGTCGGGGAAGAGAGCACTCCAGTACGGCAAAACAGTCCGAAAATACTATACGGCGACAATGGCGGACGAGGAGCTACCAGCCGGATGGGAGAAACGCCTCAGCAGATCGACCGGTACGTCGAAGTCGACGGATTTTCACGCTCGCGCGAAATCCGGTCGCCACGTCGAGTCGCGAATTTAGCTGCGGGGGGGCCGCGGACGATCCCCTCGTCCCCCGTTTTCGCCGGCGCGGCGCGAGGACGTATATGGGCCGTATGGCACTTCGCCGACGTTTCGCCGACGGCCGACGCCGATCAATTCGCCGCGGTCGAGGGAGACGCGCTCGATACACCCGCCGAGGTCCTCCTCCGTTCTCGACGCGAGCGTGCCCCGGGCTCCGATCGCGATCGATGGGAATTCTTTAGACGGCGAGGGATCGAACGCCGGGTATAACTTGCCGGAGATGGTCGGTCGCGTCTCGTCCGCGGGGGGGGGGGGGATTCCGCCGAAAGAAACTTGGGAAAATATCCCGCTTGTTATCAATTAATTTTTTTGCCGACGCTTTACATCGATTTGTCGCGAACTTGCAACTTTTTCGCGAGTCTGCGAACAAGCTTGCGGGGATGTTGAATTAATTGTCTCATTAATCACATAAACTTTTCGAGAATCAGCACGCGGCTGCTTTCATTATTTGTGCATCGACTTGCAATTTGAAATATATGGTTCTAGTTCAGTCTAATTTATTTCTATTTCCGATCCGAGTCTGTTTCTTTGAAAATTGCAAGTATATACGGTTTTGTCCTCGAGTTTCTTGAACGTAATCATGATATTTGTCGAGTTTAGAGTATTGAGCGTGTCAAAAATTCTATCTTATATGAATACAGAGCACAAAAGTGGTAAAGAAAAGTGCTTAATATCAATGTTTAGGTGTTTCATCTCAAATGGATGAAATTGTTGTAGGTCAACACTATTATTTAAATATTTATACCAAGGAAAGTCAGTGGGATAGGCCAGATAAACCTGCGGATCCATCTGGCAATGGCAAGGCGGACGGACCTGAAGAAGTGCAATGCTCTCATCTACTTGTGAAACATTCGGGCTCTCGACGACCTTCTTCCTGGCGAGAGGAGAATATTACTAGGTCAAAGGAAGAAGCTCTCGAAATGGTCAAATGTAAGCCTACAGCTTTATAATTTTTCACCATTGACGAGTATTCATTATTGCATCGTTCATGTAAAATATTTTTGTCCGTTGCTATATTTGTTTTGTTGCATCACAGTCCTAGGGTAGGACAAAGCTTCTAAACTGGTTTCGTTACAATTGCAATTTTTTATACAGATTGTAAACCACTTTTATTGTGGAAGAGGAAGTTTGTTTTTAAAACTTATTTATTGTCGTAACTGTTTGGAGATTTTTTCTAAGAAACAATGCATCGCGAATTGTGTTTATCTCCTTGAAATTAAATTCATGTTTTGTACTCTCCCTATCGAAGTAAAATGTTGTTCCTAAATTTTTAATATCAATGCAGAGCAGTGGGAATTGTACTTGGTAGGCAACTGTTCTAGCACTGGGCTATTCGGCACCTTTCATCGTTGCTTTGATTACCATAAAAAATATTTTGTTAACAGCTTATAGAGAACAAATCGCGTCTGGCAAAGCGACGTTCGCTGAACTCGCGTCCAAGTACAGCGATTGCAGTTCAGCGAGACGCGGCGGCGACCTCGGACCTTTCAGTCGGGGCGCGATGCAGAAGCCCTTCGAGCAGGCGGCATTCACGCTGAAGGTTGGCGAGCTGTCGTCACCTGTGCACACAGATAGCGGAATTCACATCATTCAACGGACTGCATAAGCCAGCTCAGCCTGAAACGAATTGCCGATACTTTGCGAGAAATCGCTTTCTCTCTCTTTCCCTCTCTCTCTCTCTGTCTTTTAATCTTACCGTTTATAAAATTATGCCAATGGTATTCTCCCAACATTCTATATATTGGCTATTGTGGTATATTTATTTAAAAATCAACATTTGAACTTTGTGTTTATTTGAAATCACAGTTTCAAAAAGCATTTCTTTAGGCGTGTCATACTTGACCATCTTTTGGCAAACTTGGCCTCTTTTACCATACGTTTAGCACTCGCCTAGGTTTCATCCATTTTCAGAAGATATATTAAATGCTTTACTTAACTTTTCATAATTTGGACGCCCGTTTAATTCAGTCACATTATGCATGCGTGACAAATTTCTTTTGATATTTTTCTTTTACAGATTGCACATTTTATTTGAATGATTTCTTTCCTTGTTTTAGTTTTGAGTATCCAACTATGTGTGCGTTTCACGGATTATGCGCATCATGCGTGAAACGGAACGCACCCTATACTTATTATTTGGCATTTTAACGCGATCTTACTAATACCGGTCACTGTTCCAAACTAAAGGCATCACTCGAGAGAGCGTTTTTTTATTTTTTGTGTTTTTTTATCAATATAATTCCGCTTTGCAATAAGATAATAAATTGATGTTACAATCATAAAGAAATTAAGGCATCATTAGCAGACAGACGCACGTTACAATGTTATCATATAAAAGCGACGATATTATACCCTCCCTTAATATTAGAAAAAATAATAATTGAATACATGTTCCTTGACAAATATCGTTATCCTACTACAGAATGCATAATTGTGTTAATATAATATTAATGTCTTCCCTGACCTGATGGAAGTTAAAATACTAGCTATATGATGATATTACTACGTTAATTTTTTATCATTGTAATTAGAGCGAAATCGAAATCATGCAAAATATTAAAAAATATGTCAATGCGGTATAATATTTTTAGTAATCGTCACATTGTAATATTGATTGCATGTTGATTGGCTAACTCTTTAATAGTGAAACTTCTTATTGTATTTTGTAAATTTAACTGATTTGTATTCACAAATGATAAAGATTCATTGCTGTATAATAAAGTTGATCTGTAAAATATTTTATTCCATGATTGGCAAAAAATTATGATTAGCTAAAGTAAATTTCGTTTTTACGTAAATGCATTGACAAATAATATTAATATTATGATAAAATATTTCGTTGGTTACCTTAAATTAGATGTGTGAACTATGAAACGTGATACGTTTATTTCTTGCTTTTTGTTAATTTTTCACCACTATGTGATACTTTACGTATTTATATTATGATACGTACTTGAACATTTCAATAAGCATTTCCATTGCTTTGCCTCGCTAATGGAATATGTATGTGTTTTCAATATATAATGTTGGGGGAAGAGAAATCATGAGCGGCTAAAAATACTGCTGATTGAAACGATGTAAATCACATATTTCCGAAAAACATTATCTTCCAATCTAAGATTAACATAAGTCTATTTTGTCGTTAATGTAGTATGGTGGAATTAAAAATACCTACTCTCCTTCGAATAAATAAGTTATGGACAGGAGGATAATCAATTAAGGAAATATTTTGAGGTGTTTCGTCTATACATATGTTTCCACGTTCTGAAAGACGTAGATCTTTTGGAGATAGTTAATTTTTAAAATAGATAATTTATATGTAACCCTGTTACGTGTAACTTGTAACGTCATTACGTTACGGAAGAACGTAATTTACGTTTGTAACGTAAAATATATGAGACTAGCACAAGATATGAATCGGTGCAATTTCAGGAAATCAGTTTTAGAGCTTTCTTGCATAATGTAATTGAATTAATATATGACGTGTGAATTCACGATACTCGCCATTATGGTTTCACAAGGTGATTTATATTTAAGTGAACATTAAATATACATGTAGCAGAGGAATAATGTATATGTGTTAAACTCGCACTCCAGCAAGAATTTGATTGTAACTCTAAGGTTTGCATGTAATTTTACACGCTAGTACGACAGTTAGATTTATTTCAATAATCTGTTTCATCGGTTTTTCCTTGATTTTTCTAATATTTTTAAAGCATTATAATACTGCATAATAATAATAATGCTGTTTAATTGAATTGTATATAACATACAGGTTACACAAAAATATTTGCATTGTGCTTTCGGAACATAGATTTAAGCTAAGATTTTCGTGCTCAGTTAAAGTTGCTGGAATATTTCCAGATAGATTTGATTACGAAATATTAATTCTGAAAGGACCGACGTATTTATATATATGTATGTCATAGTGGCTCATTTAGATAGAAATGCAATTACACGCAATAATATAAAGGTTTTCTTTCATCCTTTTCTCCTGTTTTTCACGTCTGTTCGGCAAGAGATTATAAAATGTACAATTCAGTGCGAGAGGAAAATACGATTACTTGAATCTGACGAAAGAGCAGTCTTTTGACGCTCGCTAGCGAAAATTTAAAATAATTTTGACTCTTAGCGTTAATGCGGAACGTTATTGAAGAGTACACACGAAAAAAATCAAAGACTCGAATTAAAATCGCTCGCAATATTATTGCAGACCGACAAACATGCGCGACTACTATGATGACTCACGATTATGCTTACATTTAATCAAATCATTGTCTTTTTAAAAATTAAATAAAATTAAATTTTTCTTGCGGGAAATAAATGTTATCGTTGATGTTAAATTAAAATATTTAACGATTCAAGCATGGCACGATATTGTAGATAATTATAATTATTATCGTTAATTATTAATCACTATTAATTACATATTTTCTAATTTTATTGTAAATATATGAAGTATAATTTGAACAATAAAACAACCGTCGCCAAATAAAATCCTACGAGTCAATCGCTATGTATTTATCGGTTTTGCTTCTATTAAAAAGAATAAAATACAGTTTAACAATATTGAAATGTCATGTCATATGTATATATACCAATACATACATTTTGTATCTTTAATTCTTTCAAGACAATTTTTATTGTTTTTATAATTGTTTTAATTTTAAAAAAACCTTTATTGTTTATTGTGAAAAGTTTTAAAATGATTTCTTCTCTAGTAGGAGTTGTTTTTTTTAAGGAAAAAAAATAAGATAAAAATATTGCATAACTGTCGAGACAATGGAATTTTTGGCGTTTTAACAATTCAGTGCGCCTCTTGAGAAATTTTTATTTTTCAAACGAATATAATCGTATTAAAATTAATTGGCAATAAGAATATTAGATTGTTATTATAATTTAACGTATAGTATCGCACGAAACACCTTTCAACCGTTTGTCTATCGGTTTATATTGAGTTTTGCGTATATATTTGTACCTACCTACGCATGTAACAATAACGTTGCATTAAGCAGCGTTGCATATCGCGTCAGCAGAGTTTACAAATATTTGTAATATTTGTTTCTTTAGCGTAAGATTATTTTTCAATTTATTATTTTTATATTAATTATATATTCAATTATATTATTATTATTCGATAATTATTGACACATTTGATGCGTTTTGCAAAATTTTTTATTGAAACATGAAATCTTTTCCGATACAAAAATATTGATGGGACCACGCACAAATGACATTCGAATCGCGACTTATCAAAAGGAGAAAAATTTTAATTAATTGAGTTTATATTATATATTTATTACGTTCATTATTATATATTGATTTTTTTTATTATTAAAATTTTTCGCGAGTTACGCAGCCCGTAGCTTTGAAATGTTTTTTGATTTTTATAAACTTGCAGCAAATTTTTTACAAATAACCGACAATTAATCCTATTGATTTTCATTGCACAGAAAATCGGCTTTTGCTTGTAAGCTTCTGAAATAGTGATCCCTTAAACTTAAACGGGCCAAACGACGGTGATTGATATATGCTATTATGGAACTGCGAACACGGTGTATCGCCGCGCGCATTACGTCAATCGCGTCCCCAGGTTGTTCGAGCGGTGTGTTGATACGCGCGATTACATAATAATTTGGAGCAAATTTCGCGCGGTGTTCCCAGCTGAGGGGCCCCTGAATGGCGGATTTCCTCCGACTGTGGGGCGATATTAACGCGCGGCGCGTACAGCGCGCCCATTAACGGCTAATTCGATATCGTGTGTGACCTTAAAAAAGTATATCTATCAAAATGGAGAGACAGGTCGCAGGTCGCGTGATAGGATGGGTCGTCTAATTTGGAGGCCCATCCTTAAATAACCGACGCTCCGTACCTCGCCGGCCGTCGCAGTTGAAACATTTCCGCAATTCCGCATTTTTTTCGGCTCCGGTGACCAGCAAAACTGCGCGACAATTCCAATTTCATTCCCCGAAGTCTGTGATATACGTATAACGTCGACGGAAACGTTTCATTATACTTATATCTCGCTATCTCAGTCTTCCTTTTCATCTTCCGCGCGAATACGAGTGCGCCGACATGTGTGGAGCGTTATTTGAAGAGAAGTTTCAGACTTCATCCGCAACACTGGGATGAACAATATTAAATATTATAATAAAAGATGAAATTTAAACCAATACCTTGAGTTAAATAACATTTCATTATTTTTAATTATTACCATATGTGTGTCGAAATTTATTGTATTATTAGCATAAAACAGTATTATTTTATTTGGTTTAGTGAATATTGTTTTAGTTAAATTAACGATATATTGAGTGGGAGCAGTGACGACCTATGGAAATGGTTAAAAATGACTCAAATTCAGTATAATCAGTATAATTTGACACTACAATTAACAGTGAAAACACGAATGTGCGGTATCGCGCAATTATATGTCGGTCGCTTTCCAGGTAGCACATATTAGTTTCATATATACGTTTTTTGAACGTATACATAGTTTCATAACCGTAAAGAACATCAACAAAAATGGTTTTAAAACCATGATTTATAAGAAACGTATTTTTTACGTTTCTACAGTTAACAAAAATACCTATTTGTTAAAATTTTCCTTTCAAAATTATAATTTGCTTTATCTATATATGTAATAGCTTTTTTGAAACATTTAAATTTATATTGCAGTAATTATTGCACAAAATAAATCATTTTATCCATGCCCATATATCCACTTATTTACTTAAATTAATTTTGTCCTACCGCGGTCTTAATCTATTTGTCATCGGACAAATCTGAGCTTAGTTAGAAAACTTCCAACAGTTGCAAAATAAACGTTCCGCTGAACGTGGCCATTGAAAGAACTTCCTGAACTGGTGCACACATCAGTAATGCAATTAAGTTAGAGTGAGACAAGTATATTTTGTTTCACTTTAACTTATTGCACGAATGTGCGCCAGTTCAGGAATTTCTTCGAAAAAGAATAAACGTCATAGATGGTATATGCATAACGCTTCTAGAACATTCTCACGCATGTCTCAAAGACGTCATAAACACGTTCAAAAGACGTGAATAGTATTATAAGAATTTTAAATGTCTTTATCTAAAATGTCTATATCATTAAAACAAAACGTTTCTATAATAGTTTTCAAAACGTTATTTTATCGGAAAGAAACGTTATTTTTTCGAATGGAACATTTTTACTCATGGGAAACGTTTTTAGAAATCGGTTATAAAACGTTTCAGAAAAACGCTTATAAAACATTTCTGAAATGTGTACGTGCTACCTGGTATGTCGGTCGTTTGGTATATTGCTGATGCTAATTGTTCCTGTCTCTATTTGGTTTATTTTTAAATTATCTATTAAGTATCTAGGCAAAGGTCTCTCTCTAGAGCGGCTTCCCATGCAGGCAGCAAGAATATCATTTGATTATTGACATTAGAGACGTTATTAAGATGTTATTAATACATTTGATGTCAATTTGCTACATAGGTACCTTTATGGAAATACCGAAATAGCTATTGTAATTTGCGAAAAAAAGTACACAAAATTATAGCAATTACTGTAATATTTACTACGATTTCGCAATTACTCTTACTTTTTCGCAACCACATTAGTCTTTCTATAATATTTTTCCGTAAGGGAGAAGACGAAGGCATTCACGACGCGCGCGTCGAACACGGAAATTGCTTGACCGGCGATTTAGCGCACGATGTAACTTTTCGATGCGACGTCCGTTCCGGCGCACGAGAGTGCGACGAAACTGCGCTCGTATATTACTCGCGTGCGTGCATCTCCGCATGACCCTGACGAGATCATTAACGATCAACAGCGGTTGCGCAAACTTCAATTTTTCGTCCGCGACCGACCCTCTGCCATATCGGTTACCGTAAATTGGTCACGACATTCGAACCTATAAAAACTTGTAGCACGTAACGACGAAAATGATTCTAGACGAGTCGGATCCAAAATGAATTAATTTCTCTCTTTCTTTCTTTTTGTCTCTCTGTCCGTTTATCATATTTTATAATTCATATCGTTATGCGCTAAGTGTACCGAAATTATTGGATATTTTTTCCGGTTGAAGTTTTTTTTAAGTAAAACTATAAGATAATTTCCCGTTTATTTATTCAGGATTCGAATCATTCTTGCCATTGTTTCTCTTTTGCTTGCATAGAACGTAATTGTATAATAAAATACATCACTCTCGGTGAACGAGAAAAGGAAATGCTTTCATATCACGCGAGAATGCGTTTTTCCTCCAGTGCGCTTTTTTTTCCTAAAGTGGATGGATTTTTCCTTAAGCGGGCTGAATAGCTGTAATATCGATACGTGTCATTTCTCCTTGAGGAATAAATAATATTTTGCGGTACGATACCGCGCTTTCGCGGTCAGATTCGCGTTGACATCTCGCGTAATATATATCACGAATCAGTGAGATCAGTATCTTTATAAAATTACTACGAATGGAAAATTTTATTTCGTGCTTATGAAACTAATTTCACTTTGTTTTCCTTTTTTTTCAAATTTGATGAAGGATTAATAAAAGACTTTCAGCAGCGCGCGCAACAAATGCGATAATCCAAAATAAAACAATGAAATTTTACAAAGTTAACTGCGATATTTTATTTTGTGGTAAGCAAATTGGACGCAAAGCGAGAATAATTCCTTGCATTATAAATAAGCGACACCGCGCGGAAAATCGTCAATTTTTAGCATGCATAGCACTTTCAGCCAGCAAAATACAAGGTCAGAGATACATGTATAAATATACTGATATATATTGATATATATATCATGTATAAATATACTGTATAATATACTGATATATATACTGATTTTTATATTAAATATATGTATACGCTCACACACATATTATACATTATGAAGAAGATAAGATTCACGCCAGGAATCACGGGAATACGCACGGATCATTGAATGTGAAAATATCGTTGCAAACAATATCAATCACTGATCACGGACAGCGCATATACGAACATTATGTAACTGCAGGAGGAAACATAACGTAACGTTTCAACTTACGTAATCAATGCTAGATTCGATAAGTATAATTTTATTAGACGCACATACATTATCTAATATTTACTATTGGAATTTTATTTTTTAAATATTTTTTCAATAAACACACACGTGCTTGATTTTCTCTATCACCGCGCGCGAAGTTGGGTTTACTTTATCTTTTGCTCGCGTGATTTAACGAATTAAATCTCATCAGTAGTGTCCTTAAAGAAAGTGTTTTGCAGCTGACTCGCGTGAGGCAAAGATATATCCTGAATAATAATACATTAAGATTCGTCTTCTAAAATGACGTCATTGTGTTATTTGCTCTAGATCGCTAATATCCTGGTGCTTATAATTTTTTACTTTGCATGTATAGGATAAATTCGGGTGAAGTGTCCTTAGAGAAGAGATGGCCCATCGATACTAGATGGCGAGCTAAAATTGAAAAAACATGGGTGGGCCATCTCTCTTCTATGGCCATCTCACTTGAGTTTACTCTATTGAACGTCTTATAAAAAATTATATTCAAAAGTGATACGCATCCTTGACGCAAACTGATATAGAACTGTAGAATATTGAAAAATAAAAAATATGTAATTTTTTTATAAATAAGGTAACCAGAGTCCAAAAGAGTTAAACAAAATTTAGCAGAATCATATTTCTATATCATATATGTTATATATAACTATTTATTGTTACATAAGTACACAAAATGTTTTAAAAGAGAATTCTATGATTTTTTAATATACTTTGTATTCAAATATTTAGATTTATCGAAATGGTCATACTTTTCAAAATAATCCTTTTCTCTTATTATTTTTGTTGATATTAACATTTTTTAAAAAGCATAAAAATTTAAAAGATTTTTATACTAAATTTGTTTGTACATAACCAATGTGTTTTGCAAAATTGCTATTTTTTGAAAAATTAGTTAATAAAAAATTTATTAATAAGAATTAGATAGTACCTAACTAATCTCACTACACGTGATCCTTCATTACATATTCATATACTTGTACAACTTATGAAATAATAATAATTATTTTAAAGTATAATATTATTTTAATAATAACAATTAAAGTAATTTAAATCGACAATGACTGGGGCAATTCTACTGGCATTATTCTAATAATCAAATTATTTTAAGTTGTTATAAATTATTTTGTTACACAGTTTAAAGCAATAGAGACGCAGAAACCCAGGTAGCAAGATGACGTTTAAAGACGTCTCAATGACGTTAGAAACATCATTAAGACGCGGAATTAATACGTCATTTGACATCACTCTGCTACCTGGGAAGTTACTGTAACTACTGTAAGAAAAAAGTAAACAAATGAACAAAAATGCGTGTTACATCTAAATATCTTCCTCTGTTTTTAGTTTCACAAAATCTTGAATATATATTTTTACTTTCGTTAAATCCTGAAATTGTATATTTTCTTCAAAATCGTAAGTAATACCGCAAATCCTAAGTTCTATCTTAAATTTATAGATTTCTGAATCCGCACCAGCTTGAATTCGAAAAACCTTAATATTGAGAATTTTTACCGTTAGATTGTTAAATGCAAAAAAAAAATTTACGAATGTTTTAGTTTGATCTTTGATCTTCGGTGCATCACAAAGAGGGGGAGCATCAGGGGGATCCTCGATATCACAAAGATACACTGACCTAGATAGATCTCCAATTACGCGCAAATATCTCGTTTCGTTCTGATTGCGAGGATCTTCGGTCCCCCGATTCCCGCGTGGCCAATTTGCATGATTCGCGAGCATCGCGAGAAGAATTTCCGACATGTAACGATTTACGATGGACGCGCGATCGTGGGGATAATCATGCCCATCACGAAGAGGTGGAAACCGGCCAGCGGGAGGTATAAAGTGACGCTTGCGCTGAAAAGCTTCCCTACATAAGTATCGCGAGCTAGCCACCACTGCTAGTATCGCAGATCGCGGTAGTAACGTCCTAGAACACCTCAGCAAAGTGTTCGAGCAAGCAGCCTTCATCTCGGTGGATCAACTAAAGGTCAGTTCTCTCTTCGGTAGGATGCAACCGGTGGTCGGTTTTTACCGACGCAATTTCGTTAAAATTTTATCTGACTATCTTATATAACTTCGTAAGTGCACATAATTTAATAATTTTCTAAAAAAAAGTTCATAATGTGGCAAACGCAACGTTTTATAATTAAAAATACAAATATTACAAAATTTTTAAAAATTACCAATAAATATGGTTTTGAATAGAGATTTTAATTTTTAATTATTTATTTGGTTATTTTTGTGTTAAATCTTTAGATGTAATAATTGGTTTAGCAACAATGGTACGTTAAAGATTGATGAAATAAAGATTAAAACATGCTTCTAAAAACAAGTTTTTATATTTGGAGTATAATACAAAAGCCAAATATAACATTCTTTTGTATGCTCGTTTTCTACTCGAAATTTCTATTGCATTTTGCAACAACGTTTTAATTGATTGTCTATTATTTGAAATATAAGATACCTTATATATTTCTATCTATTGCAATTAAAACGTTTATCATACTCCTTCTTTCTGTTTGGCGCAATTTTCTGATTTTGTATACTTTACTTTTTTTTGAAAAACATTTTTAAAATAAAATGTCAAACAATACTTATTATTTAGCTAAATATTCTTTTTATCAACATTATGTTGCAGTGCACAAGCATTTAATATTTTTGATTAATATATTAAAACAATTTTGTACAATAGATTTTTTCAATATATATAATTGCGTTTCAATATTCACTGTCAGTACTAAAAATCTATAGTTTATGTCACGTATATTAGCTTTTTAGTACTGGCAGTAAATATCAAAACGCAGCCATAATATAACAGTTCTTCATACTGGCGCTTGGTCTATATTTTTACTTTTTTTCTTAAAGTAGCGATTTACTTGACGCTATATGAAATGATAGACTCAATTACGTTTATAAAAAAAAACGTGGCATTGAAATGCTGTTTAACGATAAAATTGTTTTAGAGCCATTAAAAATGGCGACTATGCGTTGAGTAACATTATGACTAATATAGAGTACAATTAAGATAATCACCGTACATTTTCCAACATTTTCATAATTATGCTGTATTATTGGTAAAATGATCTTGGCGTATATATATATATATATATATATATATATATATATATATATATATATATAATATAATATACTTATATAACCGCCAAGATTATTTTACCAATAATACAGCATAATTATGAAATATCATAAACTGTTACGAAAGTAAATAACGCGCATCTCTGGTCTGTCAAATCTTAAATCAGAATTTTTTGCCTTTATGTTGGAATAAATTTTAGAAATTATTCTGTTTTAGTTTGCTGTTATATAATATTCATATATAAAATTCATTGAATATAAAATGTTTGTACCTTTGAGAAAATTTTCGCGAAGCTTATGCTAAAATATGAACAAAAATGTGCGCAAAATGGATAAGAAGAATAGACGAACGTAATAATAACCACGATAATTACAAATTTTTGTTTAAGACTTGCACGCGCGCCAGTTTTATGTCATGCAGATGCTGTATTGTTCATAATAGTAAATTGGTGTGACCAACTGTTTCTTTCACATCGATCGTTATTCTTTCCGTTTCACGTACTAATAAAGTGTCGTAATGTATGTATGTCGTGTATATGTTTCCTCGTTAAGAATTGGATACGGTAATGAATAAATTATTCGTTAATAGTTAATATTTACCTAATATTTTAGCTATTTTTGAGTTTCTTGATCATGTACGCGACGAGACAACCCGAGAAATATAATAAGACATCTTTATTATAAATCTTGAAATCATTTTCCAAATATCTCACGAAACACCCCATCTTTCCGTGGCTAAATATATTAAATTTTTAACTGTTAAATATATGCATATACAGAGCCACTAGATTCCTTTTGAAACGTAACAAAAGTGGAATTAGTATTAAAATTGCACCTTTTGTACTTGCAAATAATACGTTTTTTTCCACAAAGATAAAGTATTAGATATAAGAATGCCGCAATGCGCGCGCTAATTTCCCTGATAAGCTGTCCTGTCATTCGTGCACGATACAAGGGCGATCTTTTGTAACGTGCCGTAAGTAAATGAACCACCCGCCGGGCCGCGCCGCCGACACTGACCCACATCGCGAGAATAGAAAAATGTCGAATCTCATGAAAGCTTTATGCGCCAGATACACTGTCGCGAAGTTTAATCCGCGAGTGTGCCTGCCCCGCGAGTGCCGCGCCCAGATATGTAAATAATTAGAACGACTTGACTTATTTTCATTTGCAGCAATCCTATAACGAAAATATCGCCGTGACCGTTTATTGTCGCGTGACACCAAGAGCATCCCGCGACGCGAACACGGATTTGAAAAACCGCGAAAAAAATCCGGCATAAATTGTTTTTTCTTCAAAAACATCTTTGTTAATTTCTTAATGTGTTATTATGTATAGGACGACAATGCGCGTGTCGACTGCTGTTTGCGCAGACAATTTAAAAATTTAATGTCATAGAAAATATGGACAAGACGTTACGGAGATCATGTATTAACATATGAATGCGTACGTGCAATAATATCTGTTCTCCTTGTTTCGCCTACTTATTGCCCGGTAAGACGGTGTTTTTTCCGCGTATACTGTACTCACGTATGTTTACTGTTTTCTCGTGACGAGGTTCGGTCATGCTTACCATTCTAATTGATTGGTTTCGATCTAACTGGCTTCAGTGAAAAATATGTTGTTCAGAGTTCTGTTGTTTTTTTTTTCCAAATAAGATGGAAAATATGATACTCTATTTGTCTCTGCCGTGTAAAATAATTACGGAGATAATAATTATTGCACTTCCGTAAATAAGCAAGCCCGATTGATGTGTATTTGCTCATATATGTATCTTATTTTGCTGGAAACTCACAATATACCTGGCTATTATGTATACATGATATAATTTTCAAGATTCATATTAGTCATTATAATTAGTCATAAATAACGCAAACAAGGTAATAATAATCAATATTTATTACAATCCAATAATTAATTACAGCGTAATAAGTATACATATGGTCGGTAATTAGATTAATTATAAAGTGGAATCAATAAATTCGTCTCGTTATAATTGCGCGATTGTAATATGATGTATGACATATTTATTGACAAATCATAATTTTTATTTTATCTCGTTGAATGACGAATTCCATGTGTTGTTCTACAGTTGCAACTACATTGTTCCTGTGAATGAAGAAATGAAATTATGAAAAATAATTTAAAAAGAATGTATTATATAATTGCGACAAATAATTTGAATATTTATCACGAAGAAAGAAAATTATAAGAGAAATTTCGAACAGAGAAAAAAGTTATTTTTAATTCGTGAAAGAGTTTGAGAAATGTAAACTTCCGTTGAGGGTTGAAGAAAGCTCTCGCGTCTGGAGAGGAGAATACTGAACTCGGTTTCGATCCATTTCGTGCACGTGACACACTGAACTGTAGAGTTTGGGTCAAGGTAACACGAGCAGGGTCGCGCCGATGTGTCCCAGTGCGAGTAGCGTTACACGAAACATTGGCATAAATTTATCGATAAAAGGCTATTATTGCCGAATAAACCACTTTTTTACGACATTCTTGAAAATGGTGCACACCCTACTTCTCCTTTTGTAGTCTCGAGGACGATTGAATTCAAGAAAGTCCGAGATTAGGCGAACTTCAAGAACGCGATGAGGATCAACCCCCGAACGTCAGCAAGCTCGGGAATTTTAATAATTTCGTAGGGTAATAATTTAAATGGTTAAGAACCAAAGCCAAGAATTTAAAATCCACGAAATTTCAGTTCTACGTACCTAATGTACCTATACAGAAAAAGATTTAAACAACAATGATTGTATAGACAGCTAAAATAGGATAATCTTTAGTAAACCTCTGACATTCAACGAAAGATTCAGGAGATCTCAGATTAAAAAAATCTTTAATTTTTTGAGAATCTTTGACATGAAAAAAAGATATACGTTCGTCGCATCGCAAACCGTTTTGTCATTGATCGTAATTTTAATTGACGCAAAGTTTATAGGCGTAAATTGAGAGTTATTTGGGCTAATTTAATCTGGACGCGTGCCAAATTGGCGCATACGAGCGACCTCGAGCTTTTCGATACCTGCGAATTAGCCGTTAGCGAGCACTTTCGCCACTTTCTTCGTGCAGGTCGAGGGATGGAGCTCTCGGTCCTTTTCTGTCGTATAAGTACGTGACACACTGAACTCGTACGGCTTACTGTGTGGTGGTCAGCGTGTCTATGAGTCTATGCGATCGCAGGCATTTGTTTTCGCGTGTCACCATGGCGATGTAACGTCAGTCGCACAATCGATTGTCGTCACTCCCACTCATGTTATGTGTCACTGCGTGCGGTGCGGGACGTTTGTCGTGCAATTTATGTACAAACATAATAATCGGCTGCCACGTGACGCGGCAACGTCATATTCCCAAAATGCGAATGAACGGAAGGGTTGCCGTCGCTCACGCGATTGGCGCGCGCTGATCTTATCCGCCCAGAGATATTTGTCTAATGCGAGATTAATGTATAATTCGGACACAACATCCGTGCGGATTAAAGATAAAACGTAATCCTCGTATTAGAGAATAAATATCTTAATCGATTTATCGGATGATAGATTCGCGATATCAAAGATCTACATCCACGAGATTGTAATATCGAGAATTTGCAAAGTTCTACGTTCACTTCTATGTGAAACTTGCAGTATAATTATCGGGACCTGACGAATTCATGAATTTGTGCAATCGTACACTCGGAAATCCGAGGGAATTGAGATTAGGATTCTGCAGCACCAATCCGTAAATCCAAGAATCAGCAGATCAAAGATCCGGAGAATCAAAAGAGCTCGCAAACTTAAAGTTCAAGATTTTAAGATAACAAAAACGTTAAGAATTTGTGAAGAAGTTGTAATTTGAGGAATTACAATTGATTTAGAAAATCAATTTTATTATAAATATTGGAATTTTATAATATCATAAATATTTCTTAATTTCAACATGATAGCAAAGTCCTACAATATCACAGATCTATGATCGAGAGAAGTTATAAAATCCAAAACCTAAGATCGAAAAAGACAAAGACATATAATATAAATGGTTTACAAATTTATAATATTTCTGAGATTCTTGGGTACAAATTGTTAACTGAAGTCTATTTAAGATTCAAGATCAAATTCTGTACGTAATTAATTTTATATGCCTGTATACGAAAGACATTTGAAGAATCAGAATACACAGCACATGTAAAATATCAACTAAAATACATACATACGTCAAAATTCAAAACACATATAGCGTCTAAAATTATAAATAGAATTCTATCTTAAAATCTGGCGTGAATTGTATATCTGTTAAAGTGAGCTTAAGATTTCACTTAAAATATTCATTTCTGCCAAGATACTATCAAAAGCTTTACGCTAGCAAAAATTTAGAGCGATTACTGCTTACTATTTTTTTTGTTTTGGATGATAAATTTTCCATTGCATCTATTCCATTGGCCAATAATTCAACGCTGTGTTGTCAAAGAGCAAACAAGTTGCGGGCGTTTAGCCAGAGATTAGTGTTGGATCGTTGCATTAGTAAATTAGCGAGTGCTGTATGAGCGTTGATTTGTCATCAACTGGCATCGTTCATATCTTCCTATATATACGCGTTGCAAGCCGCGCTCATTAATTTTACTCCAAAGAAACAATTATCCTTTTTTCTGATACTTAATAAAAAATATACTTAAACAATTAAAATTATAAATACAAAATACACAAATGTTTGCAGAATATAATTTAGCGCGGTTTGATTAAATTATCTTGATGATTTTTATTACATTATTCTTCAAAAGGGTAGAAATCCTTCTGGATTAATTTACGCGCTTGTTGATAATGTGCATCGCGTCAGAAATCTGCATTCCGTTTCAGACAACTTACAAGATTTTAACTCTTTCTCATTTTTATCACATAACTATTAATATTCTCCACGTGACGGACTTGTAGTCGTACAAAATAAGAATAGCGTATCTAAAAGATGCAGCCCGATGCACTTACGTGGTGCATACCGCGAACGCGTGCTCGAACGTGGGGTGGGGATGTATAAAGAAGGGTAGGCCTGCGTTCTTCTCTTGCCCCTTCGTCCAGTGGATGACGCACCTCTTCGTCGTCGTGCACGCCGTCGTCGTGCCCGCGTACATCCACGCATCCGGTGCTCGGTTGTCGCTTACACGTGACACTATTTTCGTAGACCACGTAATCTACGTGCATCGTCGTCATTGACATCATACACACGTTGTCCTCTGGCCTGCACTGCCAACTGCATCTGGCAGTACGCTCGTATCTCTGCTCAGTGCTAAGTGTCACCCCCGCGGATGAACCCCATTCGTCAGCAGTGAGAAGGAAAGTCGGCGAGGTATCTTCTTTTCATTTATTATCAAATTTTCCAGCACTACAAATTTTAAATACTTTATCACCTCCGCAAAAAAAACGTTGCACACTTTTTTTCGTGTAAAAAAAATTTCCTTTCTTTTACTCGTCGTACTGTACAAATAAATTAGGGTCGGCCTGTGTATTCTGTAATAGATTTAGTTAATTAAGCGTTAAATTAAAAACTTACGATGTCCAAGTAACGTATTTCTATATAAAGCTTTAAACGTATAAAAACATTGAGATCTATTCTTTTCGTAAAAAGGAATAAAAGTCTTGATAAAATGATCGATATAATCTTGCGCTGCGCATTGAAATCGTTAAGGATTTTTATGCAAACTATATATTCGCGAATAATTCTTTGAATAATTTGATAATAAGAGACTTGACCTTGGTCCAGTCTTAGCTCCCGCGGAAACAAGAATGCAAACATTTTGAGAGTCTAGTTGGACAATGAATTAAAGTAGGTATTGTAAAATCTTTTAAGATTACAAGAAGGGAAATTCGCGGAAAATAAATTGCATGTTAAAAATGAATAAACGTATAGAATTCTTGGAAGCCGAATTGGTACGTCCTTAGTACCACCTTACACAAGTGTATAAGACTTAGACTTATAAAAAGAGAGAGTATGTCTATCAATAAAAATCACACTTGGCAACATGATTGCATTCTCTAAACGTTTGAGCTTCTATCATTAGCGTTCGATTGAGCTTACAAAAAAATAGTCAGTGTTATATTATGCTTTTATTTCGCAATTATCACAAGATGTAATGAAGACGTTTTATAATCTGTCCGTTCGATATTACGGTTCACAATTTTATTTATGAATATACAAAAACATTTTAATCAATAGAATCTTGAATCAACATATCAGTTAAGTATTTTTTATATAAAAAATAGAATTATAATGCAGATTTATAATACAATAAAATAATTATAAAAATTATAATATAACAAATAAAATATATGTTGACAGTGACAAATCTTATAAATACTTGTGGAAATTATAAAAATGTTTGGTTATATATAAGAATTGATGCATTCATCATCTTGCGGCGAAAAAGCGCTTTCCAGCTGTATTGGCATACTATTCTTGTAAATTACATATATACTTGGCAAACATGCGCGAAGTGTATATTTTGATTATAACATAGTAAACGACACATTTTTCTTTCATAAATAATTGATTGATTTATAGACGTCATCTTATATCTTATAGATTAAAACAAATAGTTATGTATAAAATATTAAGGTCCGGTTACATTAACGTCACATAACTTTAACCTTAGCTGAACTGTCTAACTGTCCCCCTTAGAAAGAGACGAAGAGTAAGTTAAGCTTTGTAAGGTTAAAGTTATGCGACGTTGGTGCAACTAGGCCTAAGTGAAAATAAATAAGTAAGCATATTAAAGTATAGAGCTTAATTGCTCTTTATTTTTCTTCAATTTAACTTATACGAATAAAACAAAGGAAATGGGTTCCTTGGCAGTGAGGACTTTTACAGAATGCCCTTGGTGACGGTGTGCCGGAAATAGTTGGCATGATTATACTGTCATTGTTCGTTCGACTCTGAGAAGCAACAAATATAGTACGTTCCGGAAACTTGGCACGGTATAACGGACCGTTGCTCCCACAGTAATATTTTATATTATATTAAGAATTAACGAAACAGACTTCGATATATAAAACAGAATTTTATAAGGCGACATCCGCAATGGAAACCCGATTGATCTTGTTTTTCGCGATCTAATGTTTCGATAAAATAAATTAAACGATCTTCTGATTATTAATATTATATTATTTTGTATTGACAATTTTTAGAAGAAGCGCGAGTTGTGTAATTTTTGTTGTGTAAAATTTTTCATATATATAGTAGTCGCCTGTCCATAAAAAATAAAAAATAAAAGGGATATGAATGAATTACATCTCGGCAATACAGATGTCTTTACTTCGACATAACTTCCGATCAATAAAGTAGACATAGTGCAAATATAAACGTTGTAGGGCTTTACAAAGCATCAATGAACCTCAATGAAATCCGCTTATTTCACATAGTGTAAGATAATTTTTAAAAACTTTTGGAAATTTTATATGATATTAAAATAACGTGAAAATTTTCGTAACAGCATTATAGAATGTTCCACATTATTTCGATATAGATATCGATATCTGTTAAAGACCAAAGAGTGTGTGCACCTAAAATTCCTTAAACGCATGAGCGTCTTCCTTTCGAGTCGTAATTGACACTCTTGATTGACTTCACGGCTTCTTTTCAATTTGGTCCACCGACTGTGACGCCCAGCGTGAGGCTCTTCATCTGAAAACATACCTACGAAACCTGCCGCACAATTAAAATCAGAAATTCCACTAGTCTATGAAAGGGAGGGGAGAGAGAGAGAGAGAGAGAGAGAGAGAGAGAGAGAGAGAGAGAGAGAGATGACAAAATTTTATTTTAAATCTTAAATCTAGGAAAATAATACGCTCCCCCCCCTAAAAATGCTAAAATATTTCAAAATAACTTAATTAATTTTTATTAAAATTTAATCTCTCTAATTGTGAAATAAATTTCTACATTTTTTAAAAATATAACGTCATATATATGTATGGATTATGTATATGTATATTTATAATATTTCAAGTAATTTTGTTTATGCATTTATAAATTTTTTTATTTTTATTTTATGAGTGGATATATATGTATGTAGATAAATGCCAGTTTTCTTATATTTCAATAAATATCCCGCGTTACATATCGAACGATCGAAATATCGATTATAACCAGACTGCAGTTGGTTGCTATTCTTGCAGTGGATATAAGATCCGCGCATACATTGGCGCACACATTTTTGCAAAGACGTCAGCATGTGACATAAACAAAGCTCTGTAACGAAAAATTTTGTTTCGCGCGGGCGTCCTGCATCTGCATAAGACATCGATCTCTCCTGCTGTCATATGTCAGCCTCGCGAAACGCGGCCTGCAAATATATTTGATTTCCGCAAATAGATATATTCGAAAGGGGTTAAGTCCTTAAATGAGTGATCTATATAAGAACCATTGACTGATGGCAAGTGTAGGTCAGTGGAACGCTTTGCCCGCTTCCGTACTTTACCGTGCGACCTCGTAAATTCGTAACGTAACGTGACATAAATAAAAATGCGCGAAACGCTGTGCAAGTGACACTGCAGTTTATTTTTTAAAAATTGTTATCAACGCAGATTCGCCGTACTGTTGCAGTCCTTGTTATTGCTGTACTCTAAAGCACAACACGAAGTAATACAAATAAAAATTTTGTATGACAAAGTAATTATAATTTTTTAGTAATTTTATTTTATGATGATTGTGAAATCAAAATCGTCATCTCCTAGTATTTTTATAATAATTACAAACTTTATTGTTAAAAATTATGTTGTTCTATTTACGATTTTAATCTTAAAAAAATAATTATATTTCGATAGTGGTTATTCCTCGACTCATTTAGTTTAAAAAGTTATTTTTTATAAGTTAAAAAATTATTTTACTTTTTAGGAAGTTACTTTTTGCTATACAACTATAATCTATTTAATTTTAAAAATCAAAAGCAGAATATAAGATTTAAAGGTATATCGATTTTCTTCTCACATATGAAACAAAATAAATGTTTGCTCAGTTCCTTATCAATATGGCATTTCGATAAAGTGATATTTGATTTTGCTACACGTTAATTTATTTTACGTTATCGTTAACTTACGGCTTATCGTTGAAGTATGTTTTCGAACTTCAATCATTTCTTGATTCTTTAAATTTTATCAAGCTACGATTATGAGATTAGTTTCTGATTGAAAAGACTATAAGAAATACAATTGGAGTTAATTACAGTTTGCGGTCAATTTCATTTATCAAAATTTTTTAATTTACATAGCTCAGTGATTGAATTAGTAAAGATGGCCATTACAAATTGTAGGGAGATTCAGGTTTGACCACTGGGGTTAATTTTTGCAATAAATTTTTTACAGTGATTTAAAAAGAATGCTTATTAGAGCATCAAAGTTAAACCGATTATCGATTATTGATTATGTCATATTCCAATAAAAAATATTTTAAGATCAACAAATAATTGGCGCGCAGTTTACTGAGTTGGAAAAAATATACAAAATTTACACAGAAATAAATATTAATATAGGTTACCAAAATCCAGCCAGATCAAAAATGGCATATTCTCTATATAATTAATTGTAAGATTCACATGGTCCTGTTCACTCATTATTGTTTACCCTAAAATTATCTAAACGTTGTCTAGTAGAATTAGTATGTCTCTTGTGTAAAATATTTATGTTTGTATATTTTCCCGAACGCTGAAAAGCTATACTGTTCACCGTCGATATGCGGAGCTTATCTATAATTAAATGGGCGTTTATCGACACACATTGTGTCGCTTATAAAATTCGGATTTTCTCACGTGTGTTACGAGTACCTGTCAGTAGTAACACTCACAATCAGTAACTAATTAGCGCGATATCTTTTATCACTTACACTTTATCTGCATATGCAAACAAATTTTATACTTGAACTCATCGTACGAGATTTTTTTCTTTTTTTATTTCAAACTCATTGTCAGTAAATAAAATTTCTGTAAAGATCTTTTGACACAGATACAGCAGAATGAAGTCTTAAACAAATATCGTAATCTGAAAGAGAGGTTTAATTTAGATCAACATTCGATTGACATTATGTTAGTAAATTATATGTAACGTAGAAGAAGATCGATCGCTGTCTATGGTAGCGAATAAGTAAGTAATTTTATCGACCAAAAGGTAGATTCAATGGGAACGTACCGTCGCTTTTCTCAAAGAAACCGGCCCTAAGTGATACAGAGACATATGCTATTATAATCTGTATTTTGTACAATATTATTATATATTATATAAAACGTAATTAATATAAAATATATAATGTTATGTATAAAATGTATTTAAAAATGCGCCCTCATATTGTTTTAATGTGTTTATATAAATTTTTATTCTATAAAAGGGAATCTTAGGACCTCGAAGGACTTTGAATCTTTATAGGTGAATAATAATGAAAAGAACTGTGTATGTCAAATAATTAAAGATTATAATTAAGATTTTGCAACACTCTTTCTTTATTTTTCTGAACTCCGTGGACATAATCTGTTTATGGTTTGTCGAAATCGAATTTCCTGAATATCGTCATTCGTTAGACGTCATACGTCTCGTGAGATACGTGATTTAGAATTTATCTGCGGAAGGCAGCGACGGAGAGGTCAACGATACATTGTGATTTTGCAATCGGCTGAATGGTTAAAAACGAATATATTATCGTCAGCATATACTGGTAAAATTAAGAAATTGCTATTAATATATGCTGAAATAACTTATTTCAAATAAGTATATATATACTAATTTGTTGTGTTGTTAAATGTTCGTCCATCCAGTTATCGTAACGATCGACATTAATGACCGATTTAATCATTTTATGCTGAATTGTGCTAATCTCCTTTTATAGTTTACCTCAGTCTGAGGAGGTCTGCAAGATTCTTCAATGTTTGCAAGATCGCAAGTTTTTAACATACAGTTTTATTAATTATAGTGAAAAATATATTTATATACAATTATATTATTGATATATAAACTATTTAACATTTTATTTATAGGTTTTTTAATTTTAGCACTCTGTATGTACAGTACAATAAATTCATATTAGAATAGATAAATTTAACATTTACTATTTATATCGTTTTTATATTGATTAAAATTATATATTGGAGCCCCTGTCCCATTAGATTAGCGACGAATAAAATTTTCACCGACAGATAATGACGCTTGATATAATAATTAATAGCGCTTTGTAAAAATAAGCAATTATTTTAAATGATAAATGTAAAACCAACGCAAATTCATAGTGATTAATTAATCGCATTGACGTAATATTCGCTTTAACAATTCACTGATTAAAGTAATTAATACATGTCTTTAATGACGTTAGTCACGCGGGGGATATAATTTGATTTCTCTTACAATTATCAATGTACGAAGAGAGATGTGAATTTTTTCTTTAATAAAAAAAAAGAGATATATGGTATGGTATATAAAGTTTGTTTTGTCGTAGAAAAATTTACGAAATTATGTTTTTGTCTGTCATTTAAAGAAAGATGATAATAAATTGATCGCGTATGTTAATTCTGAAACATTTTATAGAATTTTTACAACATTTCAATGTTGTAAAAATGATTAATAATTAAATTGGAATATATTTGTATATTCAAATAGTTAAAATAAAAAAATGAGAGAGAGAGAAAGAGAGAGAGAGAGAGTTAATTATTTAGCATATTCACAAGGACAGAAACCTCGTAAGCAATAATAAGATAAATAGAAAGTTCGACATTTTTATTTTTTGTACGGCAGCAAATAAGTAAGGAGGAGAGATCAGTTGCATACTAGAAATTATCAATGAATCAGTGGAATATTTTGAGAAAAAAACCTTTTAAAAAAAAATAAGAAAATATTTACTTCTGCGGCAACTTTTACTTTTTATATTTTGAAAGTATAAGAATCTTCTCTCTCTCCTCTCTCTCTCTCTCTCTCTCTCTCTCTCTCTCTCTCTCTCCCTCTTCTTTTTTTACTTATTTAGGAAGATTAAATTCATTGTCTTCGGAATTCGGATATAGCATCAGAATATCTGGATGCAAATTCGGATAATGAATTATTGTTAAATATATAAACCAATGCTAAAAAATAATCATAACTATGATGCTGAGAGAATCATAAAGCTCTTATTCACTTGCGTAATGAAAACAATTAGTGTGTCAGACTTCACATAAAATCATACATTTCTTCTTTCCCGTATTTTTTACAGAACTTATTACATGTTGAAGATATGACTCAAGATATGACTATTTTCCATTTTGATAGCGAATGCAGTGCTTAAGAGATTTTTCACGTTTATTGTTTAACGATTTAAAATAATTAAATTATTAAATAATTTAAAAATAACTTATTTATTTATCTGAAAAAGGCATCTCTGTGTTTGTCTGAACAAATTACACATTACAAAATTCTGAAATCCACGAATATAGTATAGAAGGGCGAGCTAAATAAAAGCCTAAAATTTAAAATAATTTTGGTATCCGTATTGAATTAATCTAATTATAAGTCCAAGTCTTATAATTAGACTTATTAATTTAATTCAAAATGTTTAAATAAATTTCTCTACGTATTATACGTTGTTTAAATAATTATAATTTCTTATAATTTCATTCATACATATAATAATTTTATTTTATATTTATGTTTAACTAAGCTTATAACATCATGTAATATTAGTTTATAGCATATTATATATATAAAATAACATTCAGGAAATTCAAATTAAAACGTAAACACATTTCGTGCATTTTTAAGCATTAAAGTAAGCTCACCTGCTGTATCGCTATTAAATTAATAACGTGTTCAAAGACGCGTACTTATAAAAAATTCACGTGTGAAAGTTAGTCACGTGCGAAGTCCGTTAAATCGATCGTACCACCTACATTGAATAATCATGGAAATTTATTGACCATCTCTAGTTGTCCCACCGCGATTCTCGTAATAATCAATTAACGTGGATTTGCCTTTCATGTATGCAGATATCTTGACATATTTGCGAGTATGTGTTAATCGTGCGTAACGCGTCGCGTAAACATTGTCCGTGAACTGATTAAACGAGTGATCACGTGAACGCAAAGTGTATACTTACATTCCTGCTAGTTCAAATATCGATCAGTTATACGTTAATTTGCGAATCCATTTGTAGGTATATTAAGTCTTAATTCTCGGCCTTTAAAACTCGAGAATTATAGCATTCGACGCTTTGAATTTATGAAAAATAAATTATGATCTTGTACTTTTATGAATTATATATTGTATATATATATATATATATATATATATATATACCTTGTTATATTTATAATATGTAATAATACATCTTTTTTTTATTTTATATAATTATTCTCGTTTCTCCCTATTCTCTTTCCATATTATACCATACATAAAATATAGCTTTAAATCAAATAATTATAATTTAATCGTCTATTTAATTTCAGTACTCTCTAAATCTGAATCAGTGAATAGTCACTGATTCACAGTACTTGTTTGCATTTAACTATTAAATTACTGTTGGCAATAATTTTATATGCTTATTTTTAAATTATTATCTTTTAAGAATAATTCGTGTTTACGATTGATATTTAAATAAGTCAAAGAATAATTAAATTATAGCATCTTAAATTTGATATAATCGATTCTTTATATTTATCAAACATTTATTTATAAAGTCACAATGAAAACATCCAAAAACAACATCGGTTAATCTTTCGGAAGTCAATGACCACATTTTCACTCTTAACATGGGGTTCTCACGACAATTAACTACTTGAATAATCACTCTTTTGAATGCTCCATTATCCACGTTAGCATTTTTTATTCAATAAACGTGCCAACCGCGCGTGACACATTTTATTTCTCTTCTTTCATTTCCGCCTGCATATTGTGGTTCGACCAATTGGTGTTTCAGCCACAAAACGTCTCGACAGCTTTTAACTCGTCTCGTTGCAGTTTGTTTATTTATCTTAATTTTGATCGTAAACGAGCAAGTAAATTCAAACCTCACTTTTATCGTACTTTTTAAATTTCTATATTTATTCCATTATACATCGAAAACAAGTATTATCAATTAGAGTTATTATACATGTAACAGATTCGATTTATATTTTGTAAGAGCAAACCTCTGTTGTTTGTTGTATGATAGCACATTAGTCTTATTCATTTTTATTATATTTATTATGCTTTTATCCACTTCTACTAATTTACATTTAAAATAAAAATTCAAAAATAATTAACGATACCAATTATATGTATATTAGTATAGAAAATAATATTTCAACACATTTAAGTGTATTTCCAAATTCTATAATATATACTAAAGTTTATGCTTTCGAAATACCGTGTTGCAAAAGAATAATAATAAGTCATAATAGTACAAAGAATAATACAAAATAGAAACTCTCACGATAATTAATGATACAGCAGTAAAATATTAATGACGTGATGATTTAGAGCACCGATGTATAGTCATATGCGGTAACTGTGGACAAGATCTGTAGCATCTACTTGAAAATTTACTGTCTCCTCGAAACGAGGAAGATAAAATTAACACCGCGGACGAGCCCCCGTCTCTCGTCGTGTCTAATGCTATCTCTTGAATCGTGGAGTTAATTGACCACGCGCTAATTAGGAAATTATTTGCATCAGTTGTGGAGCATTATTTCCGCAAATATAGTCGACGAGAAATGTAAAGAAGTTATATCTATATATAACAGCCAAAATTATCCAATAAAAACAATTATCGAGATTTATTAGCACTGTTTGAGTTATAAGATTTCCGCTTTTCCGGCACGTGAGTTTCTCTCTCTCTCTCTCTCTCTCTCTCTCTCTCTCTCTCTCTCTCTCTCTCTCTCTCTCTCTCTCTCTCTCTCGTTCTCTGTCAGTGATGTTTGAAACAGTAAAAAGCAACTTTAACTTTTAGCACGAATAAACAGCGAGTTAGTCGAAAGACTCTGGTATTCGACACGTGGCATAATCACACTTGTTGTCCGATCAGGTGGGCGACAACAGGTGAGGCCGAGTGGTTTGTTTATCGCCAATCGCGGGATCTTCCGCGCCTCGCGTCATCGCGAAGAGGCTCGAAAGAGTCGAAGACTCGACTCTCGGGCCTCCTGAGGCGTTGATTGGGGAGGGGCGGCTATATAAATGGTACCACTCTCACTCCTTGTCGACCAGTTCTCAGGGTGCGTTGCTCCCACGTGCTTTCTACTCGGTGTTGCTCTATTTTCGTTCGCTCTCTTTTCTTTCTTTCTCTCTCGCCTCTTCTCTGTCGAAACGCGCAAAGGACCGAGAATCTTTTTCGCGAACCTATACAAGGCGAAATTCCGCAACGATGGGCACCAACGTTCTCGTCAGGATTTGCGGGCCAAAGCTCTTGCGCGCCGCAATGACCGAGCAAAAATCATGGATCGCCGTCAGCAGATGTTTTAGTCTCAGGTTCGTAGAGACCAAATTTATTGGGATTGATCGGTGCTTGGATCTTTAACTCATTAATTAGGACAGAGAGTCTCCAGACTGTTCGAATATGCATATGTTAGACTTATTCTTTTTAGCCGTACGTTAGTCAAAATATGCATCCACATTTTGAAGAAGAACTAGTAAAAGATGTGCAGTTTGAAAGAACAAACCTATCATCGGCCAAAAATTGGCATTAATCTTTCAATAAATAAACTTTCAAAACCGTCGCGGTATCTTTAACAATACTATAGAACAATTTAAAATTGATTTTTCTTTTAAGAAAAAATAAACCAGATTTTATTCTCTATAATTCTTGAATTTCTAAAATTAATTATATTGATTAATCAAGTTTTGAATTGAATTGCTTTAAACTAAATTTTAATTAGATATAATGATTAAAATTTAATTAGCTAATTGATTTGATGAGGGACGTCTGTTAGTTAGAGAAATTAATAAAAGAGCTGTAATTGTATAACTTTTATTAATTCTATTATAAAATCAGTAGGCATTCAAGTACAAATAATCGAATTAACAGTGTTAATTTTTATTAAATAAAAGTTGAGTTTTTCGACAATTAGTTCAAACTATTTTATAACCGTCATTTTATGTAATAATTATTGTGTATATTTTTGGCAGTAAAATAATTTCTTAATGCTTCTTTTATATAAATTTTTGGAATGTATAATATTTCCATCTTTTACGTTTGAAGTTTATATCTTCAAACCAAAATTTTTTGAATTGATAAGAAAAAATTTTTAGCTACATGCTTTGAGTGGTGTTTCAATTCAATTCTTATTGGTCGATATCTAAGTCGTCTTTGCTACATTTTGTCGTTCTTTAAATACCTACAAATGTGTCGCTCGTAAATCACAACTGATTAGGCCGTAAAACAAACTGCAATAAATCAAAATTTCTTGAAAATAAGAGACAAAATATTGCTTGAAGCAATCGTACAATGCATAATCGCACAGCTATAATTTATTTAAGATAATGAGTGACAGAAGAAGCTAATATCAACAACTTTGCATTTAATAACCTGATATTGACCGTCGTTACGGTGCTTTACTCGTAAATGATTGCGCCTTGCTGTTAGAACGGGAGTTACGGCAATGGGCGATTCTGTGAGATTAATGATCCCGTGGTTAATGGAATGTGGCCAAAGTTAAGGTCGGTAGCCGTGAAGCTTTCGCTTCATTACAAAGCAGGTTTCTGATGAACACGAGTGAAAGGACGCGACTTAACATGACGCTATGTAGAGGATTTGTTTGTGAATTTTTCACATATGATAATTCATTACGAACAGGATTAATCAAAGTAAAATATAAAATAAAAAATATATATAACGTGTACAATTAAAATAATCTGACGAATGTAACAACGTGAGTAATGAGAATAATAAATTGAAAAACTTTTGATGAAAGAAATCGTTGAAATGATATTAGAATGAAATAAATTAGAAATAATATATGATATAAAATAGAATAGTTTTTAAGTATATATATATATTTATATATATATATATATCATATATTATTTCATATATATATATATATATATATATATATATATTTGCGTTAAAAATAATGTATACTAATACAATTAAATATATAATATGTAATATATAAATATAAATTTACGCACATATCTGGGTCTATCTTATTCGTGTGCTGTCACTCGAATTTGAATATTCCTTACGCTTCTAGGAAATACGCAGAATACTTTCAAAGACACTCTTTGTATCAAAATCTCAATATATTGATTTGAAATACATACAACTTTGAAGGAAAGTCTCGTCGAGGTTATTCATATACGCGCGTCCCAATTATTTATAATCTCGCCTCCTCGCACACATCACTTATCACGATGCCGCGATAACGCGTCGCTATTTTTACGGCAATTTAACGTCGACTGGAAACTGAAACTGGTCTGCGATATTGAAATGCATTATGCATTCGTTAACAAAAGTAGCCTTTCTCGGAGTCAGATAACGATACTTATAACGGAGTTACGGGATCTCGGATAATTCTCTGATATTTAAATGTCAAAGTTAGAACAAATAGAATTAGGTACTTTTGTATAGCAACTAGCGAGATAAAATTTCAAATAAATTACGCGTGTTCTCAGCGTGAGTATTTGTATTGTGTGTATGTACGAGAGGCATCCTCAGAAGTCACTTTACTCTCGCGCAAGCCATTCTCTTACGGAAGAAGAGCTTCGAATGTCGTCATTTTTTGATAAAGACCGGACTGAAATGCTGATAAAAGGAACAGAACCAGGAACACAACATGCAACGAAAGAATTAAACGAAAGTCATACGCAAATGGAATAAAGAAAAGGAAAATAATAATAATTGGTATCAAGATACTGGTATACTCGGATATTGTTATTTTAATAAAAACAAATTAAATTAAGATTTAATTTGTTCTTATTAAATATATTGAGATATCATAAGAGTAAATTACAGTGTTGATACGAAATTTCTTTGGCGATATTAGAAATTGACGATTATTAGAAATCTGAAAAACAAATGAAAGATTCATACTTATAGGCAAAAAAGTAGAATCAGTTAAGCTTAATATAAATTAAGTATAAACGTACAAATATTTTATACATATACATATATCATAATACGCAACGAATGCTTAGCGAGTTACGATAATAATACATTTCGTTTATTGGTATGACGTTACAACAATTTCGTTTACTGGAAACGTTATATCAATATTGATTACAGAAGCACAAGAAGCAATGTATCATCTGTTAAATCTTTTGCAGCTAATTTTGACAATTTTATTTTTAAAAACTCTATCTCCGAATTTGAAAGAGGCAATACGTTGATAAAAGAAACAAAATAAATGCCAAGTAACTTATAAAATAATTGAACATCGTCGAGAATCAAACGAGAAAATTACGCATTTTTAAGGAATTTTCTTGAACTACATTCTGAGAGAAGCCAGCACGTGCCGATTCGTGTCGCGACGTCTTACGAACTACCGATGTAAACCGTTTGCTAAGGAGGTACATACGTCAATTGTACTTTTATCGCTATTTTTCTCCCGTCGATGAAATGCTTCTTTATTCACGTCGAAAGATGATACTTTTTATCATTCCTTGTTTTAAGTTAAAAAGAGCGTGATCAGCTTTTATAACGGATTCCAGGGCTAGTGTTTATACATGTATGTAATAGGGTCAAGGATGGCTTCGTCCAAAGTAGGTTTCCACGCGCCTTCTTTCACCTTATTATATACATTTTTATTTTCTTTTTCTTTTTTTCGTTCGTCCCAGATGCTTTTTACAAACGTCGATTAATCTAAAAATCGGTAAATTATACGTTTAATCCCGACTGACCTTATTGCGCGAGTCATCAAAATGCGCGAACATAGTGCGAGTAAAAATTTAACCACAAAACCTCTCGCGGGAGGTTCTTTACGCAGTGAACCGCATCCGTTTTCTGTATATATGTGAGTATGTGAGTTAAGAGAAATCGCGAATGTCCGATTATATCCAACGGTAAATTGTACGCACAGCATAATATGAAATATTTTACTATACGGAATTATTGTAAAATATCCTATAACATTTAATAACGATTAAATAAAACGTTTTTTGTTAATATATTGATAAATTTTAAATTTATAAATATATCCATATAATTGCATTTCTTTCAAAATACTCAAAGAAAATGGACCAATATAACGACGGGTCGGAGAACTTGATGAAATACATCGACAGTTCGTCGCGTAACAGAACGCGTAAATAAACATTCACACTGACATTACAAGTGACGACAAATTTATATTGTTTCGCTATCCGAGTTTGGAAAAATTTGTAAGGAAAATTTTGCGGCCGAATCATGTGGAAATCCAAACACGTCGGCAGTGCCCTGCACATATAGTCATCACACCGAATCGCTGGAATAAAACCGAAATGCCGAACGAAAGAAAACGTATAAATATACGACGTAAACGACCGCAGTCAGCATTCGAGGATGGCTTTCTTCAGCGTGTGTCATGCCTGGATCTCTTGACGTGATATTCTCGTGTGAACTTCTAGATTCACCGTGATAAATCTTTTTCGTTTTTGACTTTTAGCTCGTTTATAAGAGAGAGAAAGGAGTGCTCGAATTGTGAGCGCGTGTCGAGGCATTAACGCTAATGCAGATGGTATATGTCATATTTCTCGAGACATTTTCTGCCCACGTGTCCAGATACGCGAGCGAAGTGACGCATTGACGCGCACGTGCGCACTATATTGGCCGCTTATGGCAAAACAGCGTACTCGGATCGAGCAAAGGTCGCTGATCGTCACGTATTACACTCAACCCTGCATCCACGCGAGTTCAGCAGGAAGTACATTAACCTCCGCACTTATTTTCATCCTTCAGTCTTTCCCCGAGCTCGTAGATTGTGAACGAAAACAAAAAATCCGAATAAGGATGCGCGAAGAGGAACACCGAACAAAAGCAATTGTTCGCTAAGCTATTGTGTTTGTAATTTACATTGATTGTATATATATATATATAAATGCTTAATAATATTAAATATATTAGTGATGATTAATTAAATATATACATTATTAAATATATTATTTAAATATATATTTAATGACAAGAGGTCGATTTCAATCAAACAGTTAATTTAGTACTATAATAAATGTCGAATTCCCAACGAGGAACATAAATTCATCTCAACGGAAAGTATAAAATTTTTACTATACGAGATGTTACATGTTTGACTTGATTTTTGAAAAATGTCACACGATTTTCATTGCTCCCAGCTGAAAAACTCAAGTTACATCGAGATATCGTAAAATATATTGTATTATCAGTGTTATTAGTGCGGCTGTTAAATAAATAAATAAGACTTATTGCTTATTTACGGTTTAAAACGCTTGAAAAATTGTACTTGTCAGACTGTCAATTGCAGTCTCAGACATTCGATTGGTCGCAATCGTCTCGCAATTGTCACAAAAGTAGGTCACCATCCGTCAAGCATATAACTAATCGATTGAATGATTAAGACGATTATGTACGTATTGCACAAAAGTGACTTCTTTATCGCACGTGATCGAAGATAATACAGGGCTCAATTTTTTTTGTCTGACAGCCCTAATGCATGCTATATCAATTATATACAAGATACGTCACATAAGCTTTTGGAAAAAAAGTGACGCACACATTTCTGATATAAGTATAAAGCTCTGAAAAATTAATTATTTTCAAATCACACAGTAGCTATATACTAGAAATTGATATTCATCGAAAGAGATAATCTCTCGCAATTCCACGAGATGAATCAGGTATAAATCCATTGATTTCTAGACATATCGTTCTCCGGAGTTCTATCGTGTCTTTACAGCGACGACGAAAGACGCGTGGCACTAATTATGTAATGTCGAAATGACGTAAGCGAACATCTTTCGCATTACAATTATTAATCCTAGGAACGCAGCACCATATCGACACTCTCCAAATTAAGATCAAAGTTCGTGTAACGTGTACCAACTGCCGGCACCAGAACCCCGAAACATCAGCCAAAGAATTATTTCTATACTAATATTGTCCTACTATTATTAGCTCAATTAATAATAGCAAACAAAACTAATAATAGAAAACTCAAATTCGATTTTAAACATGTATTAACGACTAATTCTAAAAATATGTATCTGCAGATAAAGTTTTTTTTTTAAATCAAGCGAAGAATAAACTGTAAAACAAGTTGCATTTAAAACAGAAGTTTGATCTTCATTCGATTTATTTTTTTTGCAAGAAGACATGCGCTTTTAATGGCACATTTGAAAAGCATGTTAATTTTAAAGTTAAAATTTAAATTTAAATTTTAAATTTGTTTCGAAGAATCTAAAAAAAGTTAAAAGTTGTGCATTCTGGATTCCATATCACTTTGTTGCATGTCTTCTTAAGATAACAATTTGAGGATAAACAGATAATGCCAATAAAATTTAAGTACGAGAGCTGATAAATCTCGCGATAATCGTAAAATCATCTTATTTGTCGAAAACAATTTTTATGACTTGCGGATGTACGTCTTATCTATAAATCAGAGATAACGATGGAATTTCGAACCCGCGAGCATTCGATCACGATCAGCGTGAATTACGCAATCGCCGGAAAAAACATTGTACAAAAAGTACACTTAGCCTTGCCGAGACGAAAGTTGAGAGTCGAAAATTTTCTGCTCGATCGATCCTCTCGTCCCAGGATCGTTTCGATCACTTCCCACTCGCGATGCGACTTTTATGGCATCGGACCTTGATTACACACGTACACGACGTACATAAGTGTTAGGATCTTAAAAGCGCTTTATAATCGCGCGATCATGTTTTCGAGGAAAAGTAAAGTAAAACCGTTAGCAACATAGATTCAATTGCTTTATAAAAGCTTCATCGAAAGAAAATAAAAGTTCCAATATCAACAATGGAAAAACAAGGGTCAATAATCGAGCAAATGGTCGACGTTAAATTTAAAAGTTCATTTCAATCTCAATAATATGTACTACGTCGGGACGTTTCGAACTACACAGAGTCTTCACACACACACAACCGAAAAACGATGTTAATTAAATAAATGAATTTAAGTTCCAATATCGTCCGATACCGGAGAAGGAATATCTGTCCTACTTTGCGATGTAAAAGTTCCACCGGTGGAGTGGAAAGATTTGTGTTGGAAAACTACCGGAAAGTAACACGTAGAACGATTATCGTTCCAGACTTATATGGAAATCAGTTTGAACTGTTAAACCCCTATAGGACCAAACAGATATTACACGATACTTCTAATAAGGACCAGGGAAATTCCGTATCTGTTTCGACCTTAGGTTTAATGGTCGTTCGTCGGAGAATTTAGCCGCGAAGGTTTTCGGCGAGGAACCAGAAGAAAAATCCAGTCGTTGCGCGCCAACGCAACGCGACGGTCGAGGCTCCGACACGCCGCGCCGGAGTCCGGAGCCCGGAGCCCGGAGTCCGGAGCACGCCGAGGCGCACGCACGCCTCGCGTGCTCCGCGCGTGAAGCCCCTATATGTGGGCGCACCTATATCTTTTCACGGCACCACCACAATTACAGCCTTTCCTTCGCGCGCGCATTGCATCGGCATCACAGGATGCGGCATGGCACGCGCGTCGTGCCGTCGCCGCCGTCGCCAGCCGATCGAGGACGGGCGATATGCGCGATGCCACGCGGCCGTCTTAAGCCTGTTTGTCACGGTTTCGCTTTCCAGGAAGCGCTTTCTTCACGATACACGAGCGAGACGCGCCGACGAGATGAGATCCTTGAGTCGAAATGAACTTTCCTCCGCATCAGCCTAAAGTCGATGCGAAATTTATTTAAATCGGACATATCAAGATCGAGCTATTATAACACGCAAAGCTTTTGATGCGAACATAAAAAATAGATTATAATACAAAATTAGTAGAACTATAATGTAAATAAATGCATGATCTTGTTTTTTACGGTATCATTTTTTGTTTGGAACGATATGGAACGTGCGCGCGTGTGAGAAAATGTTCGTAAATTACGTAACTCAATGATAGGCACGTGTATGCAATTATCTGAAATATGAGTTAAATACTGTAATATATAATTATACTATTATGATTATATATATATATATATATATATATATATATACATATATATATATATAGAAAGAGAAAAGAAAATCTTTTCTTTTGATAGAAGATTTTTGCACTTTACGATTATAGCTCCCTCCTAATTCATATATTCTCCGTGCTATACGAAAAATGATTCCGATATTCGCAAAAGTATATTTATTTTTATTAATCTTTAATATATTTTTGTTATAGTACCACTATGTCGCGCAGTATGCTGAAGGATTCGCCGAATGCGGCGTTGGACAAGACTTTGTTGCAAAAATATCTCGATCTGCCCCAGCCGGAAAATGCGATCCAGGCGAAGTACATCTGGATTGATGGTACTGGCGAAGGTTTACGTAGCAAGACCAGAACTTTGAGTTCTGTGCCGAAACATCCTGCCGGTAAGCATATTAATAATTTGATAGGTGTTAAAATTTCATACATTTTACGCTCAAATTATAATGTTTCGAAAATAAATCGAGGTTTACAGATTAAATATGCTAATTACATTACATACCAATTATTTGTTAATAATTAGAATGTCTTTTTTTAAATTAAAAATTTGATGAAAAAATGAAAGCCATTAATGGATCAAATCGTATCAATGGATATCGATAAATGGCAACTCCTGTTTCTCATTTAATCGACAGATTTCTCTCGGAAAGAAAACAAATTTGAACATTTCATCGGAATATTGATTTTTAGACCTTTACATTTCGAAGTTTACTTTAAACATATATCCTTCAAGAGTAAGGACTAATTATTAAAGTATTTATTATAAGTGTACAACACGAGTATATAAAAATCAATAAGTTGGTAACGATTTTTCATGAAATTGCTCGCGGAAAATTGTAATTGGAGAAAATCGAATCGTTGATTTGCTGAGGAAAAAGCTTCAGTAAACGTGACCTGCTTTATAATTGATCGCTATTTCTATACGATATTATACCAAACTCAATTATCTTTCCAAGATCTGCCAACATGGACTTACGACGGCAGCTCGACGTACCAGGCCGACGGTGCCAACAGTGATATATTCCTCTACCCGGTGGCGATTTATAACGATCCCTTCCGTCGTGGTAACAACAAGCTCGTGCTCTGCGACACTTACTACAGCGACAAGACGCCAACGAAGTCGAACAAGCGATATCGCGCAAACCAAGCGATGGAGTCTGTCAAGGATCAGGAACCCTGGTTCGGTATCGAGCAAGAGTACACTCTGTTGGACTTCGACGGTAGGCCGCTCGGTTGGCCCAAGAATGGTTTCCCGGGCCCACAGGGTCCCTATTATTGCGGCGTCGGCGCCGATAAAGTGATCGGTCGCGAGATCGTCGAGGCCCATTACAGAGCCTGCCTCTACGCCGGCGTGAAGCTCGCTGGGACCAATGCCGAGGTGATGCCCTCGCAATGGGAGTTCCAGGTGAGCAAATCGAAGCTGAAATAAAGAAAAGCAGAGAGAATACGTCTAGCGTTGTTCTCCTTATAACTTTGAAGTTCATTTGTCACCAACGAAAGATCAGGAGATTCTTATAGAATCTCAACGTTAACCGTGATGTTCTAATCGGACAACAAACTCCGATTTAACTGAAGATTTAGCTTTAGGTGTTTGTGTTGTAGTAGAAATATAGTTTAGGATCTTTGCTCTGTCGCAGGTTTAATTTGAAAATGATACTTATCAGAAACTTAATTTACGGACTTTGCGTAACTCGAGACTCCTCGAAATATAATTTATAAAGTTCTTTTGCGGGACCGCCTCTACGAAGAGTTAATATTATGTTTTTTACTATGGATCCAGGTGGGACCATGCACGGGCATCGAAGCGGGAGACGATCTTTGGATCGCTCGATTTATCCTGCAGCGCGTCGCCGAAGAATACGGTGTGATCGTCACCCTGGACCCGAAACCGGTCGACGGCTCGTGGAACGGCGCCGGTGCCCACACCAACTTCTCGACGAAGGCGATGCGCGGCGAAAACGGTATCGCCGAGATCGAGAAGGCGATCGACAAGCTCAGCAAGCAACATCTCAGACACATCCAGGCGTACGATCCGCGCGGAGGGAAGGACAATGAGCGCAGGCTGACTGGCAAGTGCGAGACCAGCAATATCCATGACTTCAGTGCCGGGGTGGCCAATCGAAACGTCAGCATCCGCATTCCCCGTGGCGTCGCTGAGGATAAGAAGGGCTACCTGGAAGACAGGAGACCTAGCAGCAATTGCGATCCCTACTCCGTTTGCGACGCCCTGGTCCGTACTTGCATGCTCAACGAATAATAAAGCCGCGCGGCGACGAGGGTGCGCGTGGAAGACACGCCGGACCGACACGCACACACTCGCATACACCTGGAGCGTACAATTACTTGTAGAACTTAGAATCCTGTCTGTTTCTTTATTTGGAACGGTAATGTTGAACTTATCTGCCGGAAAAGTAGCGCAAAATTTGAACAATCAGCGTCTTATTAAGTATCATTCGAAATGCTTAACTGCAGGTTCTACAAAAACAAAATTTGTGCCATTAACGATCGGGCACGGCAAATGCCGAAAGAGAATTGACCGGTTAGTGTTACCTGATATTGATCGGTTCGGTTCTCTTTAACTGTTCACGTTATGGATAAGATATTATTGTTTAGAGAAGAGCAGAGCGGACCATTGATTCGCGATCGATTTATTTGGATTGTCGATGCCAGCTCGGCATAGTCAGGATATAAATATTAGGTTAGGTTTAAATTAAAAAACCGAGCTTGTAATTATAAGTGCGAGGCATATGTTACTGTTCAAGTTAATCGCGTTAAATCGCTTCCTGAAGCTCGTCTTTTTATAGATTTTATAATACCATTTTAGAAAGCAACACGAGAAGAAATCAGGAGAATAAAGAAGTTTATACGCATTGTTTGAAAATAGCATAAAGAATATAATACTATATAAATACAAAAAAACAATGTAGAAATAAGTAAGCAAATTAAGGGAAGTTCGTAACATATTAATCGTCATACATGCACCGACTTCTTTTGCGCGCGTAAAACTGTTGAATGTGAAGCAAATCGTGAAACAAAAATGAGAAAAAATCCAATTTTTAGAAAAGAAATTTAACCATAAAGTTCTAGCATAATTATATTTTTAATATATTTTATAATGTTTTTAATTTTTTTAGAAAGCTTAAAACTTGACCGTTATTACCATTTAGTTTTATCGGTGCTATTATGTCGACAGTTTTTGTTTTTAAGGCTCCTGGGTAGTCACCGCGGCCATATTGAATTCTTACTATCGAGGCGAGGAAAACACCCAATTTTGTTGTGCATGCCATTTTCAAATAAAAAGACATTTCAATAAAACATCACTATAGATTGTTTCAGAACACTTCCAAAATTGGCCGAAAACTACTCTTTTCTTTCGACAATAAACAAACAGCCATAAAACGAAGCCTAAACATACGGGAAAAACAGCCGTTTAACGACTATCGAAAGGAGGTGATTAAATTTAATTAATTTAAATGTATCATTTTAAATATAACATCATATATAAATTCATACATGTATACACATAATAAATATATATAAACATACATAAAATATAATACAATTACTTTAAACTATACATGCAGTCACTTGCAAATTATGTACATATTATATTGTGTATTGTAAGCGACTGGAATAGTGAGATGGTCGGAACAAGTTATCACTTGAGACGATGCCTCACTTGACATAATATCAAATTAACGTGATGAATACTTTATGGATTAAGGCGTTTGCATTATATTTTTGTATATATAATTGCATATATTGCAGCTAGGTATATTGTAATTACTGTGCTTTAATCAAATAGTGTTTAGAAGAAAGAAATAAAATACAAGCTGTCCTTACTTTAGCCCGGATGAATAGTTGTTATGGGAAGGCAAGACAATTTGTTTAACGCGTGAAAAGTTCTAGATAAAAGTTTTAAACATATTAAAATTTACAAGTATTTGTTATTTTATATTTAAAAGCAATGTTGCGTGTGCAAAATGAAATTGCAAGGAATCGAAATTTTTATAATAAACAACTTCGCTACTAACTGAACTTTTACTCTTATCGTGCTCTCATATCACATTCCTTGCCTTGAACGACATTTTAATTGAAATTGGTATTATGTTTTCCAGATGTTATTTTTATTTAAAAAATATACAGTAATTACAAGACTGAGATAGAGCTTATCAAGAAAAAAAATCTAATATCCTCTCTAGAAACACAATTTTCATTATTGAAATAGTTATTTTGCCTTTAAAATAACATATTTAAGAAATAAGTATTTTATTAAAAATGTTGTTTAATAATATTAAATATATGTATATTAAAAATATGTTATATCAAAATCTAACGATTAAAAATATATCTTAAAAGAAACGAGAAGAATCAATTCTGAATATATCTTCGTTGTTACAAAATTAGACACAAGATAAACTCGAGAAAAATAAGGCGATCTTCACGTGAATTATGATTTCGATTTAAGCTTGGACTACGAATACGACCTGATAATGTAGCCGCTAAAATAATTCTGAGTTTTCGGTTATTCGTATTTGATATGAGAGATTGTGTTCATCATTAAATTCTAAGCTTCACTTATGTAAAGATCACATCGAACTTTGAAGCAGATTCGTTTCTAACACTTTTTAACGCTAAATTATCCAATCTGTCATCCAAATCTGAATTTTATGACGTTACACAGCGTGGAAATTACGTTTAATATAATTTATCAAGAAAACACAATGTACATGCGTGCGAAATCGAGGCGGCAACAAGATCTGAGAGATAATTTAAGAGTGCGTGAAAGATAATAGGTGCCTATGACATCCATCGAACCGAGCGTTTTGCTGAAACGCCCATGTTTTTCTTACAGAAGCTATAGTTAGCTCATCGTATACAGCACGTTCCATATAGTTCGACGGAAATATCGATACTTTCAGACGAAGAATGATGCCATCCAACGTCTATTCTTCGTTATCCGGTTAGATGAGAGCCGCGATTGTCGATGCTCTCGAATATTTCTAAGTGAAAAGAAAGTTGTCCGAGAGTAACGGATGTTGAGTCTCTCATGGTCGCACATGTAAAATTGAAAGTCACCATTGATAAAATGTAGTGTAACGTGAAAATATTATATAAGGATGTATCCTTAGGGATATGCGAGAAGGGTGTGACGATCGACCGCTAGAGAGTAAATCGATTCGCGACTTGCCTTCTTCGACGTTCATGCGACATTCTTGCAAGTACGTCGCACGAGCAGTATATCTAGTAAATATGTAGAAAGTTAGCGCAATTAATTACGTTTAAGAAAGTTTATTATTTCGTAAGTTTAAGGCGAGACTATACTAGGTTTACGGAGACGGAAAACGTACGCGGTGGCTCCGAAGGAAGGTGGTGTCGACCGTTGCCAAAGCGATAGTTCGGAGACGCGACAGTTAACGTCGACAGATAAATTTTTAGAGGATTATAAGGGTACATATATTATAACAATTGTTATAAATAAAGAAGTTTTATCTTTCCATCATTCTCAAATTTATTAGATGCGAAACTCTAACTTGATACGAGACTTGAAACAGCTATATATTTACGCAGTTAAGCGATTCATTCTTTTCTCTTCACTTCTTCTAATTTTAAATGCTTTCGAAACTGGAATTCTCCTGCCGATGTACATCCCTTTCTCTCGAAGCACTTCGTGTACGAGTGAAATACGTATAGAGTTTATATGCTAACCCTTTCTCAAAAACAGATCCCATAAATAAGAAAGCTTATATCAATGTGTTTGAATTTATTTAAGGCCATCGCATTGGTACCGCGACAATAAAGTATACGGATATCCTTCTTCGTAAGATAATGAAAATGAACACGAATAACGTCATAACGAATACTAATGAAACGAAAGTGTTATATGAAATTTTAGCGATCTTGTCGGCGAAGACTTTTCACAATAAAATAGCAGCGAAATGCAATCAATTAAAAATTTTATTTTAAATACTTTAACACACATAATTTTCACGTAAAATAATTTTAAATATAAAAATAGTTTAATGTACAATTTAAGTAACGATTAACCAAATAGAGTGTCTCAATTGTCTCAATTTGTAACAATTTGTATAAAATGCGCATTGTAAGCACAAAAACGATCTCAAAATGAAAGAATTATTTTACTATTATTATCTTCTTTATTACGTCCTGACAGTCTTGCTAGTCCTTCTACTGCTTTTCTATGCAATTAATACTATATACTTTCAACGTTATCATTATTACCGTATGCTATATATATGAACATACAGTCGATGCAACTTGTATATTGTATTCCTTTATATATGTATATATTTTATGCTAACTCTTTATGGGACTAAATTGTGCACCATAATCATCGTTAGCGGTTTTATTAAGCGATGACTTATAGCGATCATGCACTAACTGTTATAGTCATTATTATTGTTGTTATTATTAATAATTGCAAAGAGCGAAAAGATTTTTTCCCCAGGGGAGCAATTGGACGATATTTCTCTTCTACGAGTGATGAAATACGCGTTCATAGTTGCTACGTTTATGAAGTAAAAACTTTTGTATGTAAATTACGTTTTCCTTAATGCTAGTTTTGTACCGTTTATTTCGCACAGATCGATATTTCTTTACTTAAGTTTTCCATAAGATAAAAAATAAACTACAGATATAAATGAAAAAAAAAATGAAATACAGAAAATGTAACGTACAATTGAGAGTTTTAAACGTCCTTGTCAGATTCATGTTTGACTTTTAGTTATAACACTAAAAGCAATACATGAATTCTTATTTCCTATATTTTAAATCATAAACGATTGTCACTGTTGCATGCAAAATTTTGTGACAACTCAGGTGAGGCCGAGTGATTCGCTTATCTACCGCGCGTGGTCGCGGAAAAGTTTGGAAAAGTCGCGGACTTGACTTTTGAGTCTCCCGAGGCGCCAGCGTCCACCCCTATACGTGCTACCGCTTCACTTCTTCCTGACCAGAAAGTACATCCTACGTGTTTTTTACTCGGTATTGCTTCTCTTCACCATCCAGGTGCTTTTTCAAATAAAAGTAAGTTCTCTTGCCTCTCAGCTTGGGAATGGTTTTTAAAGAGAGTTCCCTTGTCTCTCATCATGGATGTTTGTTATATTAGCGCAAATGCTCCAACAAGCTTCTATTGATAGTTGCACATCAAACGTAATTAAAAGCTTTTTTAGACTATCTACCTCTCGAAATATTTACGGAACCTTAATATACCAAAATCAAAAATTGTACCTATTTTAAACTAAACTGTACCACTAATAATAATTTTATACCGCGTGCATTTCAAAGAAAACCGTGGCGCTACTAAATAATATTAAGCTAGTAGGACGACAATAATAAAAAAAACCAAGTACAAAAATACAAAAGACTGAAATTGTACTAATTTGTATCATCCCTTTTGCTTAAAACAACCGCCAATTTAAAAAGAATGATTTTTCCAACGAGTACTTTTGGATAAACATTCAAAAAAACAAATGAATAAATTTGACACTTTCGGTTACTGGGTAGAATCTTTTACACCCCGTTTAGAAAATTTATTTGTATATAACATTCGGTATGCACGTGTCAATATCCTATAGGAGAACATGCTGGGGACCCTAGATAGAAATAATTTTTAACCCTATAAAATATATCTTTCTATTGGATATCAGAGATGTAAACCCCCTCCAATTTCTATATACATATAGCACGTGTATGCGGAAATCCCCTATCCGAGATTAAAAGACGTTTGATCGTTAGTCGAAACACATTACATTCGAAATTGTTTTTACATCGGCATTGAGCAACAATGTTCACGTTCCTCAGACAAGTAACGGAAGAAAGACAGTAGGCTCAAATCCTTCAAAACTCGGTAACGCATATAAGTAATTTAGTTAGATAAATGTCCATGTAATGATTTATAACCATTAATTCTCATTGTTTATATACAGAAACGGTACCGGCCGAATCCACCACAAGTATGACCATTAGTAAGAAATTTTTGGACATTCTACAATTGTCGTTTGAAGTAAAGTACATGGCTGAAGACACTAAACTTGCTAAGAAGAGAAACAAAATAGAAGCGTTACAGGAGAGGATGAATGTGTTGTATCATAATGTAGTCGATGTTTTAATGGACCAAAAATTTGACGACATTGTTGCTTTATCAACAGCTCATTACAACATGGGTTTAGAATATGTTACTTCCACGGATACTGACGATTTAAATACTGCTCTAGAATATTTTTCAAGATGTTTGATACTGTTAGGAGACAAAATGTTAGACCGTAAAGCTGTATTGACATCTATAGGTGCACTTAACGAATTAAATTCAGTTGGTGAGAAACTTGAGACAGAGGAGAATAATGAACACTTGAATACAGCATTGTCACTATATTACACACACACACACAAGGAAGAGCAATTATCCTGATCCCATTCACATAGCAAGCGTTATTGGTATTAAAGAAAAAGAATCGAATCCTAGGATTGTCTTGAACACTTTGCATCATACAACTTTACAGAAGTTAGGGCTTCAATATCTTGAAAAGTCGAAAGACAAACACGAATTTGTAACGTATATGAATAAGATATTAAACATCCGACTGAAAGACATGTTAGCTGACAAAACAAAATTTGACGACAAATGTATTAATATGGCTTTAAACCTTATTTGATCTATCTAGATATTTTCTAGCAAACGGAGATTTTGCTGGAGCTAAAAGTCACATTTTGCTATTGGAGAATATATAATATGCAAATTTGTTGCAGAAACAATGGAAGAGAAAAAAGATTATCTTCATTCGGATGAAAGTTATAATTATGCTTTTGCCGTTATAGTGCTAGATCTTGGGGTTCCTATGGAGTGTCTCTTTTACGATTTTGGACAAAGAAATTGTCACAGAATAAAGAAAGCAAATCTTCTGAAATACAAGATCGCATATCAAAATTAAAAATAAAATCTCAAGATTCAGACTTTATATTTTCTGCCTTGGAAAACGAATTGGAACATCTAACTATTGCGATCACAGAAACGCATGTATATTGAATCTTGCTGATGCCAAATTGGTCTTTGTAAAAACTTTGAGACAACTTGAAACAGCAAAGGAATATTTTACCGCAGACACTGACATCGAAAATTATGCGAAGATAACACTGAAAATTTCTGATTGTGTCGGACGCGAAATTTATACGAGATTATAAAACATATATATTCACGAACGGGCGATGTGTTGTATAGCATCACGGCGTTCCGTGTTATATGAATCACTCGATACGACAATATCACTCGGCCGGCTCGGCCCTCGTTTTCTCTAAAGGCTATTCTACAATTGCGTAAGCGTAAGGTTGTAGGAGTAGGAGTAGTAGTAGTCGTGAATGTTGTACAACGGTTCAGTCTACAATAAAGTAACGATACGTTGTAAACTTAATTACAGCAACTAATCAGAGTGCAGTGGAAAGTACAGAGGTCAAGGCACTTCCGATACTCGTCCAGCACAAACTTTTCATTTGTTGATCTTTGTGTGAAATGCATCGTTTTTTCCATAATAACTCGTTGCTTCTCACCAGCCCAATCAATTCTCTACACGATAATAAGTTTAAAAAAGTTTCATCTTCCTCGTACTGAGCACTTTCCTCGTATTCCATGATGAACAGGTACCAAAACACTACAATAGAAAAAAGAATACTTTCGGATGCCGAGAAAGAATGTTATAACTTGACTCTTGAGATCTTTATAGCGGTCTTCGGTTCGGATCACGTGTATTTTTATTATTTACTGTTTCGACAAAAACAATTATAGCAGCGCGCGGCGTGATGACGCGTAACAGCACTCTGATTGGTTGGCTCTTACGTTCACATCTGGCGTAGTCGTGAAAGATGAAGTTCAACCATCTTCCACAACACGCTTTACAACCGCAGTACCGCTCTACAACCACGCCGTACAACACTCTTACAACCACTTACGACCACGCTTACGCAATTGTAGAATAGCCTTAACTTATATACGGAGAGAATCGGATAAATCACACGACAATTCCGGCGTTCGAAGCACGACACGAGATAAATGAATAATGCTATATACATTCGAGCGCCACGATTATCGTCCGCGAATGTTAAAATGGAAACTGCCAATCACACAAATGCTCAAATGCCTATGCGTACGGTACGTACATATACCTTCGCCTCGACGTCTCCGCCTCGAGCAAGCGTCTCCGCCTCCGATTTACGCGACACAATCATTCCGACAAACACTTGATACACTTGGAAATTGTTGAACACGTACAGCGGTACGGCGCGTACCCGCGCAGTCGATTATTTTCGCGCGGCTTGCAAAACGAGGAGCAGCAGAGCAGGAGTCAGGAGTGCCAATCGCAGAAACGAGCACATTCCGAATGACACACAGCCACAGCACGGAGCACACTGCGACGGGCGCGCGGAGCACGAACCACTTCTCACCTGTGCAAAATCCATCGGGAGAATGATAGCCCAGTGTCCAGGAGGTAACGGTCCTCCGAGCGTTGACGAAAACAAGCGGCAAGCGGCAAGGCTGTTCACCGGCAGAAACAATCGACCGCGCAGCGGTCTGATAATGTACGTATGTACAATTACGTTCACGTACGCGTACTTTTCGCTTAACTTTTTTGTTCGGAGTCTCAGCCTAATTCTACAAACGCGCGCGGTATGATATTCCTTGATGTCTACCGAATGGACCTGCACCCTCATTTTGCAACATCAAGTTGTAGAATTTTTATACGAAGCAAATATTGTTAAAAACGAACGTAGGTATTACAGACAGCTTTGCGTGACGGTATTGCCGAAAGAGAATTGAGATTGGTTCAGTCTTCTTTCGCTGTTTACATTATGGATATGATGTTTAGAGGAGGACGAAAGGGACCATTGATTCGTGATTAGTTTATTTCTCTGTGTGTGTGTGTGTACCCGTTTACTTCGCACTCTAGTCAACATTACTGCACTTAATTTTTCCATGAAGATGCGAAAAAATAAAACACAGAAATTTTTAGCGTATAATATAATTAAAAAATAATTATGACAATATGTATACATATAAATTACATTTCTATATTCTTCTTTTTTTGTATATATTAAAGAAGTAAATATATGTTTGAATGCATCCTAAAGGAGAGGTAACTTCTGTACAAATTGTCGGAACCACATGTAGCTCGTGCAGGCAGACAACGAGTACCAAGTGATTATGTAACTTAAATGTTCATTCCTTAAAGTTACTTTCGTCTGGCCTCCGATCGGACCTTGAGGTGTACCGTATTCAGCCAATAATTCTATATATATAGGCTCGGACTCTGATACCTTTGCCATTGCATCTAAATCTCTGGAATAAACATAAATGTTTGAATTTTTATGTAATGGAGAATATATCGTTTTCTATATACAGTTTTAAACGAGTAATAGAATAAAGTAATCGGTAAACCATGCGCCTTTACCTATAATGCCATACACCTTTCGCAGGAGAATTGTCAGGCATAAACTGAGGTCGTTTTTCAGTTGCTCTGATAATGCCGATAATTTCTACGGTGTCCGTAATTTTATTTCCCATTTTAAACGTCGAGCGATCATGTCTAGGAATCCATCCACGATTCACCATAATAGTCAGGCTGAAATCAAGAAAAAATCCTAAATTCTATAGTGAATTGGGCAACGTCAAATGAATTTTATTCTTTCCATATAATTTCTTTTCATAATTAATAATCAATAAAAGCGTTGTGTAATTACTCCCGATCCTCCAGTCTGAAAGGCGTAATCACGTAATATCCTGTGCCCGATTTGCGAGAAAATATTCCACCGCCTTTTTCGCTCGCCGCCTCTCCATTGAGAATAAGGCTTCTAGGCCCTATCAAAAATTCCCTTTCGTATAAAAATTTGCCCTTGACCCTCATACGGTAATATTCTTTATCTTTTAGTTCATTTAAGCTAAAAGGAAATAATTTCTATTAGATAGGTGTAATAAAAATAGTGCTTGCAATATAACATCGTAATCTTACTCAGACGGCAGATCGATGGGTTCTGCTGAAGTGCGTCGCTTTAGTTTTTCTATTAGATCCAGCTTCCATCTCCATCTCTTAATTTGCCATGTGCCAAGTGCAAAAGTGGCGACGGGTATTCCCTAAAATACAGAAATTGCAGCGTGCACAAATTAAATTTAAAAACTATCAATGGAATCTGGCAGTTCTTTCAAATTTTCAAAATATATTTCTTGCTTATATTTTATATTTATCATACTTATAAAATATTGCGGTCTTAATACATCTATTAGTACGTAATAAAATTATGCTAAATTTTATTTATTTCTTCTATGTATACACACACGTAGACAAAAAATGTATAATATATAATATGTATATATTAAATATATTTCATACTAGAGAGATAAATATCACTGAGTTATATAAATCCTTTTATCTATACTGTAAATACAGCTATTCACTATTATACAAACAGAATTTTAGAATAATTAGTAGATAATGATTTTGTCATTACTTGCCAACAAGCAATATCCATATAGTCCAATCGTTTCCTCTGATTTTCGATATCTATTCGTCTCGATAGCCTTAGGCCTCGTCAGTTTGCTCTCACATCTCGCTTGAGTATTTACGCGTAATAATGACACGTGCGCGCTTCTATCGAGGGCACATTTTACACCTCTCGAAAGTCCAAATATCTTTGTCAGATTCATGTTCGACTTTTAGTTTCAAAAGTAGTAAATGAATTTGAATTCCTATATTTTCAATCATAAACAACTGTCGACGACTGATGGTCTTCAGCGACTTCAGCAACACAGCAACGGTACTGAACAGCTGATGCCTGTTATCGCGATAAGAGAAATATCCAATGAACGTGTCCCATTATGGGTAATTCACATTGAATGCGATTATTCATTGTGCCACACCCGGTATCCAATAAAAGAACTTGTTTCCTAGGAACAATAGCCTCGTTACTAAAGTCCTTTTTATAGAACCACGATCTTTAGTATAAGCGCAGAGCCGATTTCACAACAACTACGTTTACGCGAGCTTTGGGAAAAACCGTTTCAGAGCAGTTTTGCAAGCTTGTAGCCGTGAACTACAAATGGTTTTTCCCAAATTTTAGCCAAATTAATTGACGAATCTCATTAAACTTTGCTCGTTTTTCCATTTTGGCTCTTAAAAATTTATAATAAATAAAATTACGGAGTTAAAGTGCAGTTTAAAGTGTACTTAGTGCATAAAGTGCATCTGAGTGCACCCAGGCCTTAGTGAATCCTTTGCTCTGATTGGTCAAATTTCAATTCAATCACAAATCATCTCAATATGTAGTGTGATACGGGCTTTAGATTTCTCCGAGAGAAAAATCCCTATGGTCGAACTGTGACTGTGGCCGAGGGCAGGTTCTTGATGGTTCTTTCGCTTCCGGAGGATCATGGTGAGTGGAATACTTCTTGTAATGTCTAGCGAGTAAACGGTCGCGTAAAGTCGTGCAAACGGTGATCGGATAAATTTTCCGCAAATCCTACTTTTCTCTCACGATCGTGCTCGCGGTTCTCAGCAACGTGCTCGCTACGCGTCGCAAATTTTTACGAGACTTAACCTCACTGGACGAACGTTTGTCAACCGCATGGCGCATTGCCGTGGATGGCGTGGATCCTCTCACGGGAATCTGGAGTACGCATTTCACGTGCTCGTAACGGCGCGACTCGGTATAATATCGTCATTTATTCGCGTGATATATTTTTTTAATCCCCCCCTCCCCCCCTCGGAGCTTAAACGCGCATCGAGTCCGTTGAACGGCTACGGTAAATTCTCATTTCACATTAGATTTTAATTCGGAATTTTCGAATTCAGCGAATCTCTTGAGTGTTACCGAAGCAAAGACCTATGCAAACTTATTAAAATTAATATTTTTGCACGAAATTTTTATTAATTGAAGTAATATACATGAAATACAGAAGCACACTGCGCATCGTGAAATTTTAATATTACTAGATAACTTATCATTTTAATGTCCATTTTTATCGGTTTGAATTAATTTTAATCTCGATTTAACTTACTCTTTCTATCTTTTTCTAGTTTTTAGAACTAGAAAATGATTGAAAGTAAGAGAGAGTAAAGTTAATCTACATTGATAGAAATGCATATTATAGACATTTAATATAAATTGTGAGAGCTACAGTAATATCTCGTCTTTTTTTTTAACAGCCGTTTGAGAGGTTTGTGCAGTCTGGCCGCGTAGCCTATGTGAGCGATGGCTCTCATCGGGGTAAACTGGTTACCATCGTGGATATCATCGACCAGAATCGGGTAGGAAGAACATTTCTCTCCGTTGAAAATAACTTAAATTTTTTTTATATGAAAGAATTATAGAATTATATAGTATCGAACAATTTTCAATAGCTGACATACCGATGGATATATTCGTAGTAGCAACATTATAGTTATTTTTTTATCGCACAGCAAGTGGACAGTGGTCTTATTCTTTGACTATCCTATATTGTAGACGGTAACTGTAATTTTTACATTAAAAATATTAAATAAGATATAATTTTTAAACAAAATATAAATTTAAAAATAAAAATATTATGTACCTTTTATATGTTTCTAGAATATTTTTGTAAAAAATGATTATACAATAATATGATAGGAATTGCCGACTGACTTTGGTGATGTTAATTATATTCTGATGATATAGTTGTGATTTCTACAAAACCAACCATCCGTTAAGTTCTTCAGATCTTAAAACTAATATTCTGTTCAGGTTCTAGTCGATGGTCCATCGTCAGGTGTACCTCGTTGCGAGATGAGACTCAACGAACTTCATCTGACTAAATTCCGTTTACGTTTCCCATTCTCGGGATCCACTCGTGTCGTACGTAAAGCGTGGAACACGGCTGATATCAACGAACTCTGGAAACAGACGATGTGGGCCAGGAAAGTTGAAGCAAAGAAGAAGGTATCAAAGAATTTGCTAATTATTTATTATGCTAATAATTAATAGTCATTGTTTTAAATAAATATTATATTTATTTTATTCGTAGCAATGGTAATAATGCAATTTTATATCTTAAAAAAAAAGAAGAAAATTTGTGTCCAAAAATTATCTTTATAAAAAAGATGCTTGAATATATGATGAACCAGTATTTATGATAGGAAATGCCGTCTGACTTTATTGATGACGTTAACTCGACTCTGATGATATATAATTTGTAACTTTAGAAATAATGTATTTTGGAATCTTATATTTTTAAAAATATCTGTTTTCTATTTCAGCGTGCAGAACTCAGCGACTTCGACCGCTTCAAGCTGCGTAAAGCAAGGCAGATAAGAAATAAATTGCGAACAGATGCGTTTTACAGATTAAAAAAGAAGACTAAGAAAGTTAAAGCCGGCGACGCAGCGAGTAAGAGCGCGAGTAAGAGCGCGAAAAAAGCTGAGAAGAAGTAACAGCATTCTGGATTAAATACATAATTATTTTATAAAGGTCTTATTATTTGTCACGTCCTTTTTGCATGCTACTTGAAATGATTAATTAAAAACCTTTATGTATTTCATTAAAACTTCAATTGCGTGAACATTAAGAAAATTACATTACAATCACTCCATTCGCGTTACTTGCACTTTTTGCACTCAGCATCTTCGCTTTCTCTCTTTCCAACGGCCGAATATATATTTATCTCATTTCAAGTGCAAAAATGTTTGGGGATTTAAGCAACGCGAACAAACCTAATGTTTCGGTTAAAAAAAGTAGAAACAAAAATTACGTCTGCCACTGGCTGTTTGCTTTTTTTTAATTAATTTTTAATAAATTAAATTTTTGTGATTTATGGAGTATCGGCGAGGGATCAACAATTAAAAATTTTCTTCATGTCGGTAATTAGCATACTTCCGTGCATGCCATGGATATTATTTATAATCGATAAATTGATTGACTCGCTTTTATCGACTGTCGGTATTTTAGCAAATCTTCCAAATTTAAATTTTTAAAAATGAACAGGGTCAAAAAAATATAATCAGGTAAAAGGCTAAGTTTGATAAACTATTCAGATAAGTAGCTCTTTTTAGAGAAAAATGCAAATTGAAGTATAAGGATACATTTTTTAATTTAATTTCGACTGTCTTGTTTCGTACGTTTTATTCGAAACTTAATCATAAAAATATCTATCTGTATATTGATTAATTTCAACTGAGCGTTAGTAGAAATGCAATAATTTCGATAAATTTGAAAATTTGCAACATTATATATTAAATAAGAGTTATTATTATGGCTGCGTTCGGGGAGCGCGCTATTAGCGCTATTTGCTTATTCTATCCTTGTTCTACACTTGATGAGCGATAAAGATAGAATGATGCAATAGCGCTAATAACGCGCTCCCCGAACGCACCCTATATCATTGCTTTCGAACAGAAAAGAGACTTATACAGATATTGAACAAGTAGAGAACGTAATTAGCAATTAATATTTATTTCTAAAACAATTGTACTCTAAATTATTGTGTCGCGCTAGATTTAAGATATATATGTATATATAATTTATATATATGTATATTATTTATTTATATAAATTAATTATATGCCAGAGTTCTATGTACACAACTTCAACATTTCGCGTTCCTTATCAAAAGTCCTAGCGTAACAACTGAAAGAATCTTTTAAATAGTTCATCCTATATTCTCGACCGTCATATCACGCATGAAGTAGGACATGCGGATGCATTTTAAGTCGAATCGACTTATAAATGATGTCAATAATCGTACGTACTGTCGGGTGCGTTAATGGCAATCCGATATACCCGTTATGTGCAGGATATGACTCGACGATTCTTTCCTGCGGTAGTTAAATCTCACATAATCCGTTATATAAGCGAGAGGACACGCTTCTTACGTATTACAGAGAAATTCGAACGTAAACGCGCCGGACACCATTGATGCACCCGACCGTGCAAATTACGCGGCATAATCTTACATATACATCGTAGATTTAAAAAAATCCGTGTCTCGACACTCAACGTTAGAGAGTCGTTCTCTCGATCGCTCATCATCGAACACGCGAAAACGCATCGAAGTCGGAATCACTAATTTATTGTACAGAAACGCGTTCTCCCCCCACCTTTCACCTCGCTCGAAAATTTTTACAGACAACAACACGGTGAATAGGTTACGACGAGTTACAAATCGGGATCCAATTTCGGCGGATATCTCTGCTTCCGTTTTTTTTTTTTTTTTTTTTTTAGAGAAGCCGCGACTCTGTAAATTTTACTTCGCCCGAGTAAAAACCACTTGCACTTTCGTCGTTTATATAACTCTTTCACTTCTTCCTTTATATCAGAAATATTAGCCATCACTAATTTTTTTACAGCGTGTGATAGTAGTATAAATAGCAACTTCTTTTTACAAAGATGACGCTTGAATAAAGATAATATTATTTTCGTTACGCAGCTAAGATCCTTTTAACGCATTATATATCTTTGTGTCTCTGCGAGAAGTTGAAAGAATTTTTTTTTGTTTACTATATAGTGAGAGATTAATAGAAATGTTCGAAATGTTTAAGAGAGCACATCACGATACTATAACCGCCGAAAAGTTAAATTGGGAATTAAAGCTAAAATGAAACTTAACAATTGACTCAATAATTTACAAAAAAAACTCAATATAGCGTAGATTTGTTGCTCTCTTTTATTTGAAAATCTTTGCGTACTTTCAAATCACATATATTGAAGGATATTTTAGCGTTTAATTGTCACTATAAAATATTGCTTTAAATATACTTCATTCTGAATTACAGTTTGCAACGCGGAATCGCGCGCGCGCGCGCTATGCAGAATCCCAACGTGGGAAGACAGCAGCGTCCATTAGATATTTCCGGTACGCCATTAAATTACACACATGTACTCACACATTCTCTCTCTCTCTCTCTCTCTCTCTCTCTCTCTCTCTCTCTCTCTCTCTCTCTCTTCCTCTCCTTCTCCCTCTCCTCCCTCTTTCTACCTCTCTCTCTCTCTCTCTCTCTCTCTCTCTCTCTCTCTCTCTCTCGATAATATATATACAGTAATAAAGAGTATCTAATAATACAGTAATATATATAGTAATAAATATAACGATAAAATACGTAACGTTGAAAGTATCATAGTATCGACGCGTTGCGTTGTAAACAACTTTCTTCTCTATTTAAATATCCTTCTTTTGGAATCAACGCCAAGTATATCCCTTTGCGATGGCTTTTTACATGTATATACCATTAAAATTAAATTAAATTAATTTTTTATTTTAAATTTTCTTAATTCTCTCAGAATTTATTTCTTATGATTTAGTAATTTAGTAAAACAGAATTTAATAATTTAGTAAAGAAATTTCATCCACATTTTAAATGTGGGTAAAGGGGAAAACACAAATTTTAAGAACATTCGAAAGTTTAAAAAGACAATGATACATGTGTTCAACGCGTGCCCTTTCCCCCCCTCCCCCCATCTTATATTCACTTTTCTTCTCGTTTATTTTATTTTCGGAACTGATGCAGAGAGAGTTCGACGATATGGATTATCTCGCATGTTATTCGCTGTCAAACGTGATTACACTGTGCACTTAAGAGTCAAGAGATTTTGAAGGGTGAAATGTCTGTGCGAGTACAAGATTGGCCGATCGCGGACCGTCCTCGCTCATCCGGCCCTCAGTTCTTGCCGCTGTTGAGCGTGACGTCCAGAGGCTCGTCCATACTCTGCGCGATGTCCTGCTGCTGGTGGTTGCTCGGCAAGCGATGGAATAACGAATGCCTGGCGGACGCTGGATGGTGACCCTTCAGGGTGAGATCCATCTCGGCTTCCTGCGGCCGCTCCCTCGTCGCCAGGCCGTCGCCACGGTCCACGGGGCTCGCGCAGATCCTGGGCGGCGTTCCGCATCGGCACTTGATCCTATCAGGCGATTTGTCGCAAGGTACCGAGTATCTGCGAAACGCGCAACGGCGCCACGTCAGACAGACGAACCCCATACAGCACAGCAAGATTGTACAGGAACACATTCACTATATTAAATTCGTGCTGTTAAATTATACTCAGCTTCAGTTGTTTTAACCATTCGCCATTATATAGGTCGCCATTGCTCTTTCTCAATATATCTTTAATTTAATTAAAACAATATATTAATTTTTAACTAAGCCAATGGAGTTGGAATAATACTGTTTTGTATTTTAAAATAATAAATTTCGACACACATAGTAATTAAAAATAACAAAATGTTATTTAACTCAAGATATTGGTTTAAATTTTTTTATCCTATATCCACAACTACAACAGTATTGTGGAAAAGTTTCATCGTGAGATCGCAAGACTGCATAAACTTTGTGAAATGTTGTTGCAATAAACTGCAAGTTTCTGTGCTGTATGAGATGATTTGTCTGGTGATATATTAGTAATATTAATCGATAAAAAGAGCGAACATCCTTTTGATTAAACATGAATGAAACGGGAAGTAACGGTCCCCGGGGAATAATAATGTAAAATCTACCTGTGGGAAACATGTTTTTGTTCCGATAAATCTATTAAGATGCGGAATATCAGTTTCCTACAAAATACATGCTGAAGAATCAAATCTCAAAAGAAGATTACAAAATTGAATTTCACTATTAATCCTTTTCTGATTTATTTCCTCGTTGTGATTTATTTCGTATCGTAGGCAGGGTATCGTTGCGAGAATCGTATATTCGATAATTTAAATATTTCAAATACTAGTAGTAGCGCAAGTATATAATTTTATTCATTATGAAAAGTTCAATTTTAAGTTTAGTTCAATTTCGAAGGATAAAGGAAATCGTAACATGCATGCGTTTGTCTCGAATTCGCATCGACGCGAATTATATTGTACCATAAGTAACTATCATCACAGAATTCATCGTGTATTTTGATAACTTCATAATTGCTAAGGTTTGATAATTAAATTTTATTTTATCAGTTATTTCATTTATTTAATTAATATTTTATTTAATTTCTCTTTAATTAATAATTTGTTAGGGACAAATTTAATATAATATTGGTTGACCAGACTCGGCACAACAAAATACACGTTATTTTTATTTATCTTTATCTTTCTCTCGCATGGATATTCCGCTTCCGCGTGTTTTATATGTCTAGACTCTAGAATAATATTTGTGCAGGTATAATTGTGATTTCAAAGTCATATAAGTTTTTTGTGACAAACGTAATCACGATGCATGACAATTAGAAATTTAAATCGTGTTTTTATTTATTATTTTCTCATCACTATATGAGGTATACGCGATATCTAGCTATACAATAAAAATCAATATCAGATGAACTATGGATAATTATACGCAAACTGGAATCGTCGTAGACATCTGATAACTTATTTACGCAAAAATGTATAATTCAAATTTTTATCGATTATTTAGATATAACGTATTCGTCTTGTAAATTTTTTAACAATTTTTTTAAAATTAATCATTAAAATTAATTATTATAATTTTCTTAGATATTATTTAACAAATCTGTGAACTAGAAAGGTACGCATTTCACCAAGAGAAAGTATACAGCAAGAAAAATAATAATTAAAATAATAATTAAATTGATATATGATAAATTACTATAAATTACTTAAAATATATTTCTATATACAGGACGGCTTACCCGGGTGGCGGTGGAGGCAGGATTCTAAAATCTCTGCAGACCGACACGGTACCACCAATCTCGGATAGCTTGTCGGTCGCGTTCGGCGAGCCCGTGAGGGCCGACGAGGACGACGGCGAAGTCGAGGACGCATCGGTGACGGCGGCGGTGGTCCTCTCGAGGCCGCCGGGGGGTGGTCGGCCGAGCAGCAGCGGCGTGGCGCTCCCTAAACCCAAGCATCGCATTCTCCACGCGTCCTGCAGCAATTGTAACCGAGCTTGCTTTCTCCACTTTGCCCGTCTGTTTTGAAACCATACCTGTGGAGGAACCGCTGACCTGACCGATCGTTGCCCGTAATTTCGCCCCCTCCCCTCCCCGCGGGGCGAGAAAATGGCGAATGTTAAGGTGCATATATGGGACGTGAATTACCGCTGAGCAAAAGCGATCACGCGTGCATACGTGCCTTATTATATCTGCCATCACTATTTGTAAGTACAATTCGGATTTTAAAATTCAGATATTCGACTAATTTGGATAATAAGTACCTACTCAGCAAAAATTTCGATATTTCGAATATCACTTGTCAAGAAAAGTTTATTTATTATTTTTTGCTACTTATATCACAAAGAGACCGAAAAATTCAGACGTTCAACCAATATAAATGATACTCATTCAGCACAAATTTCGATATTTTGAATATCGCACCTATCAAAAAGATTTTGTTTATTATTTTTCTGCCTCACAAAGAGACCAAAAAAAGTGCGCTTCCAAATGATTTGCATAATTGAGATCGCATTTGATCTAAAGCAAATTTGGTATTAATTCTATTCAAATTTTTATCGTAATTTTTTAATTCCGGTTCTATAATCGACTTGAAACGTCTTTTAGAAAAAAGTAATTATGCCGTATCTTTTCGGAAAATTACTTTCGCAATCACTTTATTCTCATCGCACGGAGATCCGTGCTGCACAGCCAATTACTATAAATACCCCGTACAGTTTACCCTTTAACACGCTCTGACGGGATTCGCGGGTGAGGAGATTCGAAAGCATTAATCGAATTTACTCTCGGTGAACTTCCGAGTTTCTCGCGTTGTTCGCCCGGTTCATTTCATCAGCGTTTGCCTAATCGTTTTCGCACAATGGCCCGCGTGTAATAGCCTCTATCGCAGCCAGATGTACGCGCAGCCTTTGTGATACGATCGCGAATCGAGCCAGTTTTGTTCGTATTTCTGATATCATTAATGAATCGAAACATCTGCGCTCTAACTTGACCCCGCGCGATTGAAAGCCGTTGCTCCGACTTCTGCACTTGGAATCGCAAGAAAATTAATTGATTGAACAATCCGCATCCTATCGATCACTGATTGATTGATTGGCAAGGTCTACTAGCTTTGAAGCTTAATTTTTTTGCAGTCATGTTTTTTCGTGAATTTAAATCCGATCCAGTTAAAAACATCACTCTCTGCAATTTACACGCAACGAAAGTTTTTATTAGTTTAAATAAAAACAATTGATAGTATATAATAAAGACTATTTTTTCATAGTATTTTCGTATCTTGAAATTCGAGACCCATGATATGCGATTATAAAACAATTTTTGGTTTGCTCGTTAATGAATAATTGAAATAAATATATAATTAGATACACGGTAAATTTTATATACGAATATTAATTTGTATGTACTATAATAAAATAAGATAAAAGAATTTTGATGAAAATTCACTCATCTCTGATCTTCTTTCGTAATTACGCGTTAAATTGGAAGAAAATTTATCGATTCAATATGCTCCGAGCTCCCCGTATTTTAATTAGTTTCTGTTGATATCTTGTTTATAAACGACCGCATTTTGCCGATGTTTGTATGATAATATATACAAAATAACAGCGCGACTAATGGAAAATTAGATCCATCGCGATTACGATCATTAGCGAGTTAATCCGGGACTCGCGAATGAGAATAAACCGCGCGTATTTCCTACAAACAGTTTATTTGGGCTTTAATTAGTGAACGGTTTTAGGGAACGAAGCAATCTGTTGGAAGGCCGTATTTCGTAGATTTTGAGGTTGAAAGTTTTCTTACCGTAGTTTTCTGAATTAAAGGGTTGTCTTTCTACTAAGCAGAGAAATTAAAGATGTCTGAATTTACTATAAACAGAACAACGTTAATCTAAATTTTTTGTTTATTAATAAAATTTTTTTTTATTTTAATTTTTAGTAAATCAAGAAATATTTCTGATAAAGTGCATCGAAAAATTAAAATATTTTGTTTAAAATTTCTTATTAAGCAAAAAATTTCTTCCTTTACTTATATAATCTATAATCTAATTTATTTTCAGTTAATAAACTTTTTCGACAGCGTGCGCTTTGTTTATCAATTGAAATAAAATTCAGCGATGTAATTGATACGATATTAGAGAAAGTTTGTGTAATTATTAGCGACAGTTTTTCTTGACGGATAATAGAAGGAACAAAGAACTAGTTGAAGAACTGAGTGAAATCAATGAAGGAATGAAATGATCGCAAGGAAGATTCACCTGAACACGTGCTTCCGAGAGTGATATCCGAAGTGCGACTTCCTCTCTGAGGAAAACATCGGGATAATGCGTTTTCTGGAAAAGGGATTCCAATTCCTGAAGCTGTTGCGGCGTGAACGTGGTCCGATTGCGTCTCTGCTTGAAAAAGTTCCAAGAATCTGACTGTTACATATGTCACGAACACCAAGGTCTCTGCATGCTCCATTAAATTATTATACAGCTTTTAATCGCGAAGTTATTTTTGTGTACGACAAAGACGACATATGATAGTCTTATTATCCGTATTCTTAAGGCTTCTGCACAATGAAAAATATAAGGAACAAATATTAGCGATTAGGACTAATAAATAAGAATCAAAAATGAAATTGGATGCAATATGCGTCGTCTACAAGGGCAGCAGGAGTATACAGTAAGACGTAAGCAGTAAGTTATTGACTAATGGGATTTTTACAATTCAAGAATAATCGACTGTGGTTGGTCAATAGCTTACTGCTTACGTCTTACTGCATACTTCTGCTGCCATTGTAGACGACGCTTTTGAAAAATACAGGCAACGGAAGTAACACAGACAATAGATTTTTAATCTATCGGAAGCCGTGTATTAATGTTACACCAGCTTTTTATTCCTGATTTCTTATATTTCTAATCGCTAATATCGGTTCCTTGTTCCTTATATTTTTCATTGTGCGGAGGCCCTTATGCTACCGTGAGTAGTAGTGAGTAGTAATTATTATTAGCGTGGGTTTATAATATTTCAAAAGATAATAAAATTCTAAAGATATTAAAATTATTTAAAAAAGTTACATGCATTTAAAATTATATAATTTATAATTAATATAATTAACATACTAATATATTTACGTACAAAATATTTTAGAACTGTTGCTCCTTTTATCAATAAATTAAAAGGATATACAGAATCAAGAAAAATACAAATTTGTATGTAAAATACAAATTTTATTAATTGCAACTCGAAGTTTGCGTCAAATAGATATTAATCTGCTACAAAGCTACAAAAAAAATACGAATTTCATTCAGTTATCGTTTGTGAATTATATAAAATTTGTGCGCTTTTTCCAGTTCTATTATGGATTCTATCTATGACGGATATTTTACGATTAAATTAATAATCTATATATTTTTTTGTTATAAAATATCAAATATTTATTTCGTTCATGACGTATAAAGCTACAAAATAAAAAAAATACGAATTTTATGCAATCATTTGTGGGTTGTATAAAATTCATGCACTTTTTTCAGTTATTACAAATTATATTTATGACGGATATTTCACGGGTAAATTAATAACTGAATAGATATATCTATTTGTTGGTATAAAATATCAAAGACTCATTTTGTTCATGATGCACGAAGCTACAAAAAAAACGAATCTTATATACAGTCATTTGTGGGTTATATAAAATTCGTGCACTTTTTTCAGTTATTATAGGAATTCTATGACGGATATTTCACGAATAAATTAAAACAAAGAGATAAAGGTTACCGGCCAATAACGAGCAACAAGAATGTTGAAATTTAAAAATATATATTATTAACAATGTTAAAATGGGACGTTTCGGCAACACCGTGTCTTCATCAGCCTAATTAATTACATTAAATAAACGAATAATCAAGGATCACACATTTCCACATCCAAATAAGTAAGGTAATAATGTTATAAGTCGCAATCGCTGTACAAATACGGTCTTTAATCCAAAGATGGGAAACGAGGATTATCGTAATATTGTTAAACGAAAAAAACAGGAATCGAAGCGCATTTTTAAAAAACTTGCTTAAAAGTCGGAAAGGGTCCATGATTTATTCCTCAGTCGACAATGGGAATGAATCGAGTCAGTCAGCGAAGTCTGCACGTCACCATAAAGAGTCAACAGTTAAAAAAATGCGTCTGAGCTGTAATAATGAGAATAAATGTGGAATCAATATATAATGTTTTCAAGTAACGTAATGTAAAACCGTGCGTAAGAGACGATAAGTGTGAGAATTTGTTACGATTATACGTACTGAGAGCCATTGTTAAATATATTTTTATATTTCTACATTCTTGTTGCTCGTTATCGGCCGGTAATCTTTATCTCTTTGTTATATACATACGAGCCTGTTCTATATTTATTAATAAATTAAAAATTCTATAGATATCTATTTGTTGTTACAAAATATCAAATACTCATTTTGTTCATAATACATATAAGTATATTTTTCTATATCTATATTATTTATTATTATTTGTCGTCACATACATTTAATTTTATATGATATTGTACCCAAACTATCCCCACAAGCTTCGTTCTTATATTTTCTCATTTGGCACGTATTTATACCTAAATATTTTACGTCAAGGAATGCTCTGAAAGTCAAGTTACTCGAACGTACAATACAAATACTCGAATACTCGGAAAACGGAGGAATACTCTGAAAAAGACCGGCCGATACCAAAGAACCGCGTCGAACCCGATCAACGACGAATTACGCGGGGGTCGATCGACCTTAACGACAAGATGTCCAAAAATGTGTGAAATTAATAGAAACGTACACTGACCTGACGACGACGGCCGAACATGTACTCGGTGAGCAGATCTGCCTGGGGCCCGAGGGGCGACAGATACGGGCCCGCCATGGCGGGCGGCCGCGCGCGCTCGGTCCCGCGGCGCTTCCTCGACCGCTCACGGGGATGAAGAGGACGACCCTCTCTGATGGTGACTCTCACTGTCGTGGCGGAACGGGCCGCTCGCTCGGCGCGAACATGGCGAGAGCACTGCGAGGTGAGTCGTCACTGCGTTCCTGGGAGGGTGAGAGCGTGACGAGGGGGTTTTAGTTGCGACTCGACCGTTCGCAACCCCCCGAGCTCGCGCACACGGAAACGGCCGCGCCATTGGCCGCGCGGCATCGGGGGGCGGTTCCGCCGCGTTAAGAATCGCGCACCACCTCCTCCGCGAGTAGACGTGCAGCTACGTTGAAAATCCGCTAAATCGTGGTCTGCACCCTCCTTCTTCTCCTCCCGCTCCTCTTTCCCTTTTCCAACCCTCTCGCCTATATATTCTATCCCGTTAACTCTTTCCCGCCCACGCTTTTGCTCTTTCTTCGTCATTCTTCTCCCGCGTTTCGTTCGCGCTTTACCCGTTTCTCCCCAACGATCCTCTTCCACTGGCGTGTATACGTGTGTGTGTTTCTTTTTTTTACTTTCCTTTATTTTATTTTCTCCCTTTCCGTCTTCGCCTTTCTTTCTCAATTCCTCGTCTTCGTTCTCGTGAGGCGGAAATAAGCGAAATAAGCTTGATCGCTCGGCAAGGCAGTTTCCTTCGACTTTCGGGGTGGGAGGGGCAAAACCTCGGAAAACGTATCAGGGACGTTATCGGGACGCAGGTGGTGGCATCGATCATCGATAGGCTTTAAACATAACGTAAGTGCATACACACATACATCGGGTGTCAAAAGTCGCCGTGCTTTCTATACGGATTTTAATTCGGGGTTGATTTTCTTTCGGCGAATAACGTTTCTTTTACGAATTTAAATTGTCTTTTCTTTCCTCCAGAATTAAAGAAAATTGAAAATTTGCTTGGAATTAATCGAAAAATTAATTGTGCAAATTTGTTTCTTTACTTTGAAGGCTTAATTTGTTAAAACCCGGCTACCGTCTTAACTTTCAATCGCTTATCATTGGAAAAATAATTTGAGAGGTAAATATAATATTATATAGTTTTTTTTTTTTTTTTTTTTTTAATTTCCCATATGTGCATTTCTAAGTGACTTTTTCGATATATAGAATACACATATAGAACGTAAGGGAGACCGGGGCGAAGTCGTCACCGGGGCGGAGTCGTCATTGCAATTATCTTGAAATTTGTATGTTGTGTGAACTCGCCATTAATACCGTAAACGCGGCTTATGGTCCCCACGTGACCAACGGAGTTTAGTGAGATTATGTGCCATGTTGTGAGTCTTATCGCGAGGCAAACATGTTTTCGGAGGTCGAAAGTAAAATTTTTTGCGCGCGGCGTCGAAAATTTGTAACATCTTAAATATTATTGTGTCTCCGAATCTTAAAGTAAGTGATTCTAAAGAGTAATGCATGCTGAACACAAATCCAGTTAAATTTTTTTATTTTCATTGATTTCTAATATTTTATGAGCGAACACCAAACTTGAAACTTGGATCTGGGGCGAAGTCGTCATCAAGTCATATCATGGAGGCTTCCGGCGAAAATCAAAGTCAAAGAAGCAGCAGTGGTCGGATTCCGGCGAGGACTTGGATAATATGTGCTGCGTGTGCTCATCAAAGATGACAGAATAGAGCTGTCGAGAAACGTGCGAGCGTAGGGCACATAAGTGTGTGCGCTTTTCTTGTAATTATTTTCCGCCATCGTGTTTTTAATTAATGTTTCCATTGTTCTATTAAAAAATAATTAACAAAATGTATCCTATCATTTTTCATGATCGGAATTATGATTTTTCATTTAAAATTCAGTCCGAGAATGGAGTGACGACTCCGCAATTTTGACATTTCAATTTTTGCACCTTTGTCGTTTTTATTCTATATACTAGTTGAACAAAGCGACGTAGACCAAAAATGTCCGTATAAATTTTGTAGCCAGAGGGTTCACTTTTTACAACGGTATACCACATTTTACTAAAATTATTTTGTGTTGTTAAAAATTGGCATCGAAAAATAGTGACGACTTCGCCCCGGTCTCCCCTACGTAGTTAAAACATTTTGCTAAACTTTTTACTGTTTAATTTCAAGCTCTATAATTCTACTAATCAAAATGAGATATATTACACGGAAAAGAAGATTAGTTACTATTGCTAAATTTTATAATTGTAAAATATGGATAACTAACATTTTTTGCAGCAAGAGCTATATTTTTGCAGCGAGAAAAAAGGTTTTGCTACTGTTGCCAAATTATAGCTCCTTGCTGCAAAAAATGTTATCCGTATTTTACGACTAAATTTAGCTAATTTTTTCCGTGTGTACGAGTATATATGTATATAGATATTACTAATCTCTCTATTTTTTTAATAACAGATCTGATTAATAATTATTTACCAACATTTTTTTTTTTTTGAAGGAAGAGATTTTAATGTCTCAATTACATTAAAATCATAAATTTCTTTTGCTTACACACATGTTACATTGCGTATATATTAAATAAGCGCAAAGGTTTCCTCGACAACGAAGACACCCGTTAAGTTTTCTGTAAATTAGCGACGGGCTTGCCTCGGTTCGCCGAATGTCCGCGAAAGAGAGAAAAAAATATGCAATCATTTGATTGACGCAATCTCGTGTATTGATGACATTGTGGTGCCCGTCTCCCGGGATGCGTCATTTACGTTCCCCCCCGAGCTCGTATCCCTTTGATACTTGGCATTGACTGCGAACGCATTACGGACTTTGTCTTTACTCTTGTCCTCGTTTTTTTTTCCTATCAATTAGCAAGCAGACAGGTGTATGGGAAAAATTCGATTCGATGCAGGACAGGGACGTACGTTCTGATCATCGCGCTTTGACATGCGATGAACTTCGATTATCCGTCACTCTATTTTACCGTCAGTCTCTGTTAATTGTCAATTAATCGCACTACACCGTAACGCATTGTAATATCTGTCACTCGATTTTTGTTTACAATTTATTGGTCCGGTGATAAAATAAATAATAAAGTTTAATTAAATTTTATTAGATCATGTAAAAAAATAAAGTTAGATAACTCGGTCTATTGTACGCACTGGCGGATCCTGGGTGGAGAGAGTAGAGTTACCCCTTTCAAATAAATGGAAATCCGTTTATCTGAGAAAAAATGCATTAAATGTTAAATCAGGCCCAGAAATTTCACTACATTCTTGTCGTTGATCCCGGAGTAAAAACTAAGCATGATACTATCAATAAGAAAAATATCAAACCAAATAATTTTGCCGAAACCCTCCCATTATCGACGTCAGAATCCGCTAGTGATTGTGTATGTATAATAAATTTTTTAATATACATATTTCATTATCCGTCTATTTGATTAGTCGTTATGGTCTCGGCTGCGCGTACTCTGATGACTGGATAACTGATTAGTTCTCTCTATTCTTCGCACTCCAACGTGTAATCGTATAGCGCAGTACTTCTCCATCGAGCTTTGCGAGCTGCGAACATCCGTGGATCTGCGATCGAAACGAAAGCAAAGCTTGCTCGGTCAAAAATACGTTCGCGTTTGACTTCAACCAGACGCCTATAGATCCGGAAAGTCATTCGCGATCTCAGATCCAACCTCGCGCCCACGCGAGAGTTGATTAAAACGCTTTAATACATCTGCTCGTTTCCAAAGACGACGCGTATTAATACGGTTATTGAATTCTCTGCCTCTTCGTCTGGCATATACCGTCTCCGTCCGAGAGGAGAGAATGAGAAGGCGCGCGAGGGACGGAGAAGTCGGAGAGCAGAACCGGGACCGAGAGACAGAGAGGGAAAGAGGAAAATAGAGTGTGAGAGAGAGAGAGAGAGAAAGGAAAAATGAAAAGAGGCATGAATAGAAACGGTAGGAAGAAAGGAGCGCGCGCAATCTTTTTAATTATGAAAACACTGCTTTGTGTTTCATTTTGTTTTGTTGTCAGGGGGCGCTATTCTAATCGGGCGCTCCTACCCTCCTGCACCCTCTTCCCTCCCCCCCGTGTTCGCTGTTGGCCCCCCTACGCGCCACCTCGCCCCTCGTCCTCCCGTACAATCCACCCTCTCGCCACCACCACCGCCGCCGCCGCCCATCTTCTTTTTTTATGTTATAACGTGCGGGCTCTCTCGGGCGGCTCTGATGGGTCAGGGGCGGAGGCAGGACTGCCGGCAGGGTGCAGGCTAGAGAGGGTGCCAGGGTGAGATTGCTTTAGTAATGAATTACATAGCTCGGGGCTATGTGTCTCTGTCTGAGAAACACCACCGTTCGCGCTTGCCGGCTCTTTCCCTCCGCGTGCGCGCGAAATTCTTGTTTTTTTACTCCTTCCTTTTTCTTCCGTCTCTTTCTTCACCCGCAGCCCTCCTTATTCCCGCCGCGCGCGGCTTTCGATGGAGAATCATTCTTGTCAATGGTCACCCGCGCATGTTACCGTCGCGAATATTGTAGGTACGTCGAGATCTCCGTCAGGTCACCATCGAGTATCTGTCGAGATTCTCTCTCTTTCTTCTCCCTCTCTTCTCCGTTTATCTTTTTTCTTCCTCGCGCTCTGCATGCGAGTGCAATTGTATGGTAAAGAATTATTTTTGTCAATCCCCTTTTCAGATTAATACTATAGCTGGTTACCCGGGCTTCGCCCCGGTAACGAAATATCGCCCCAGTAACGAAAAACTATACACTCTATATGCTACGCCGGAAAATTCTACCCCTATTTTATACGGTCTTATAATACAAAATCTCTGTCCAGCCGTTCTTGAGTTATAAATGGTGTAACTAACCCGACTTTGTTTTATATATACAGATTTTTAATATTATTGCATGTGTAACTTATTATCTCATGGATACGTTTGTATATCCATCATGATCTTGTTTCGTCATGGACGTTGGTCGATATATTTTCTCTTTCTCTCTTTTCTATCTCGAATTCTATATTTTTTCCATATTTTTCAATTTTTTCCGTTCTTTTGCTATATACAGAAGGTTTTTTTTTAAACAGTTACAATATCTAAAGTCGCTGTTATGCATTCTCTCGATTGTTTCTTTCCTTAATAATTTGTTCGCGTGGCATATACTGTAGCACGAATGTATTACGTTAAAAAAGTATCTTTTGCATGCTATTATTTAGTTGTTGATATTAGTTGTTATTAGAAAGCTAAGTCTGCTTTTTTCTTACTCTCCGAACGTAATAACGCGAAGGAAATCTTTAATCAATCTTGACCCAGTTTCTACCCCGTTTCTTATTAATATTTGAACGAAGGGATCGATCGAAATAAAGTCCAGCGACTATAAGAATGCACGATACTTAGCGTTCGCGAAGTTTCCTTGTTATCGCATTGAAATAAAAACTTTCTACGGAGAGACAATACATCGCGTTGCATCGACATCTCCCGATTACGATCGCGATTACTCGCAATCGCGATTCATTCATTCGTCGCTTTCTATTTCGGATGTGTCTCGTATCGGATGAAATGATTTATCTATTTGAGCGCAAAACATCGTCGCCATGATAAAATGTAAAAGGCCATCGCATGTAAAATATTGATTTTCCGCCTGATCGATTGCCTCGCCACATTTGAAAGTTTAATCATTAATTCGATTATTTAATAGCGCGTCTATACGGTACTTAATTTGCTGTATAACTATATAATTTTGATTAAATATCATTGTCAAATTTAAAGTTTTAATTATTAGATCAGTATACCTCTTGTTTTTTTTTTATTCTCTTATTTTTTGTATTATGTAATTGGCAAATATATACATTGGATAATAAAATTTATTTAAAAAAACCAGATTAATACAAATAATTACGCGTCTGTATGCTAATTTTAACATCATTTCTTATCTAAGCAATATTTATACTTAAAACAAAAACATTGTGAAATTAATTTTACAATTAATTACAATTAATCATAGTTTATTATTTACAAATAATTTACAATTTGTAATTTATAATTCATTTAGGATTACATAAATCAAACAAGGAATGTTTGTCTTGTAATTAATAGACGTTGCGACATCGGAAAGTGCTAATGAATGTACTAAAGTATAACTTTCTACTATGTGCTTATTCCACTTTTGTTGTATGTGCACATGCAACACTGTATACCTACAATTTACTTTTTCTTCAAGCGAAACCATATGTTTCTTTTTACATAAATCTATTCCTTTCACTAAAATGTTAAAGTAAGATCATTGAAAAATTAATATAAAATATTTTACATTACATTGGATATATGTATTCTGATATAAAGTATATACTTTTTGATTGTTTTAGCTTGATATTTTTAACCTTTATTAATTCATAATTCTAAATACTTTTATGTAGACTAATTAAATAAATTCAATAATGTCAAATTACACATTAATCGCATTTAAAAAATATATATAATTACATATTACAGGTGCATTGCTATATATTTACGAAGAAAGTTATATTACAAGAAGTTAAGTATATTAACACGTCCTTTACTTAAATGTTTCTGATACTCGGAAATAAAGCCACGTATAAAAAAATTATTTTACATTTTATTCGAGTGATTTTTTATAAAAAATCATTCTCTTTTCAATTGTTTCATCAGTTTGAAAGTATCTTGTATAATTAGCAAGCATTTCATATAATTAAGTATGTACATAATAGCATAAAACAATTGTAGTAATTTATGTATACTAATGTATAATTTGGGTAATTATAATAAAGTTAAATTAATTATATACGTCTAATTTTTTATATAAATTTAGACTACTTATTATCACATTCTACAACGCAACCATCACACGTAATTTCTCCTTACGTAAATACTCATATGAGTTAATACCTCGAGCACGCTTTTTCTGTGATATAATGAATAGGTATACGTTAATTAATTAAGCATACGGACGGATAACTATAATCAACGTTCTATCTCTTCGGCATTAAGTCCTCTGGTAGAACGGTGGACGAAAAATGGAGATGTTGGTCGTATAAAGCAAGAAAAGCAGACGCCGAACAAACTCGCGAAATTCCTTTTCATTTGCATTATTACGGTAATGAGACTGAAAAGCCGAAAAATGTCGGGCTTTTGTCACAGAGGGATTGTCCGCCTGGTCCATTCATTGATTACGTCGGTAGACGGGGTATACGCGGTACATAATATCTCAGCTAATTCATCCTAAAGATAATGAGTGTGGTGGGCTTTGTCTTTTTATTTTTGCTCTAAATTTCTCAATACAACCGGACACCATAAATTGCGCCTGCTTATTTAATAACAAGCCGAATAATTACGCATCAACTGGTTTTGTGATAATCTAAACCGCATAATTTATTAAACTTATCGATTTATTATTTATTTATTACGATTAATTAATTGCAAATTAAATAAGCAGCAGTTAAAGTAGAAAATCGATCTAATCTCTCATTAATGTAAACTTCAAGAGCTAAAAGATATACATATAAAGATTCAGGAGGTATTTATGAAGAAAGATATGAGTTTAAAAAAAGATATATTATCTCAGAAAGTGTAAAGATCATCAAATAAAAAATCTTAAAAAGGATCCAAATATATAAGAATTCAAGAATCTGAAGATTTAACGCGATGCAGTGATTTAAAAGTTTTAAAAATTTAAGAATCAGAAAAAAAAATATATATATACATACAAGAATGTATGAAATTAAAATACTGAAGAGCATTTTTTATATTTTTCAAATAATTCTTAGCTCAGGGAGAGTTGACCTGAATATATACAAAAATTTTAACTACGGTTTTAAAGAAAGTCAACAACGATATATTACTTACTTCACGACATAAAAATTTAATAAACTTTTTAATAAATTTAAAAATTCTTGAAATTTAAAAATTTAAAACATTTATAATACATTCTTCACGCATTTTTTTTAAAACTTCTAAAGGAATTTTGAATTATTAAAAATAATTCTGATAATCAACAATTAAAGAATTTTTATTAACATTATAAGATCTTGTAATAGTCTGAAATATACGTTATATAATTTCATAATTATTTACCTTTTTTTATAGGAATAATATATATACGGGCGAATGGTTCGCTCTTTAAACGCACGTTACTTAATTTGCGAGGTTCGCGGGAGATGTTAGCGAAATCGCAGACCGCGCTCGTCTAGATGTATCTCGTTAATGTAATTTCGCCGAATACATACAGGCGTACGTGTATATATCGCGTCTCTTTCGCGCAGCACGCCCGGCTGAAGGTACGCCGACAAAAATCTACAAAGAGAAAATTTACCGATGACGGCGAGAGTAAAGCGATGCGAATATAACGCGCCGCGTGAAAGGAAAGGGTTGCCTGTAGAAAATAGAGATCTAACATCGCGAAAAAGAGAAAATTCCACAAAATAATTTTTGTCACGAGAAGAAAGGAGTCAAAGAGGAAAAGAGAACTATCATTTGTTATACTTTGAACAAAATCCTGTAAGAGGAGAGAGAGAGAGGAGGACAAGGTGCACAGTGTTAAATAATAACGTAATAGTATTAATGTAACAAAAAATGTAAATAAAAGTGCGCAAATAATATATAATAGAACTGCTTACCTAAATTTAAAAAATTCAAGTCTAAGATCTTTACTCAGTTTATAATTGTTTTCTTTTTAAAGAAAAAATTAACGCGCGCGCGCGCGCGCGCGCGAATTCTGGAATATATTCAATAATTAAAAAATCCAGGCATATTTTGGTTTCACAGATTTTTAAAACTCGAGAACACCGAGGAGTTCCTGTAAATTTTAAAACTAAAATTTGTAAACTCGGAATTTCTAAATATTTTATTATAATATTTAAAAAATAATTGTTTCCCTTTTTGTCTGTGAGTGATGACGCAAACGCAACAAGTAAACATTACTTACAAAAAATTCAATAAAATTTACTGCTTTATTAGACGACAGGAAATAATTTATGAATATATTGAATATAAATCTTACAATATATACCCTTTTCAAAATATATGTAAGCAAAATGATATTATATGACACATGAATTATTATGACTGTCGATTTCTAAAGAGAATTTGACGGCACCATTGTTCGAATAATACATTTTCTCTTGTGGTTGAGTAAAATGCGAGAGAGAGCTCGAGAGAGTTTATCAAGGTTCCCTGAAATTAGACCGGAGGAGGGAAACAGACGAGAGACAGGGCGAAACAGAGTAATCCTCGCGGCCAAGAGTCACGGACCCAAGGGTGGACGAGGGTGGCTGCGCCCTGCATACGCGTAACAATAGTTTAATATTCATATTGTCACGTTCGAGTCAAAGGAGCGGCGGTGCGCGGGCACCGCGTCCTAATTCATCGGACAAAAATTTGTGCTCCCTTTCAGGGGGTGTATTCGCGTCGCTCGCTGATGAATTCACTCGAAGTCATTGACGCGACAACATCATCGCTGCACCACCACTCGCAACTCGGACTCGTAATTAAACTTAGCCCTCTACGGTGCGTCTCAATGTGTTTTCTGACTGATTCGAAGCTGATTCGCCGTCGATGAAAGTGTTGAGGCATCAATTGACGCGGGGGGCGATAACGGGATTGGTATAATTTATAAATGGTTCCGACGAAGCCGTTTTTTGATTAAATCTGCCAAAGCCGCGACCTGCACAGAAAAAAAGAAGTGCAGTCAAATCAATATTGATATATACTTGTGTATATATGAATATACGCAAGAATGTAGATAAAATCTTGAAATAAGATTATATCACATTAAATGAAGAAAACGTGCTTGAACGCAGTCATGTATATAGTTAAACAAAGTTTCATATTAGTTCAACCAAGAAAAAAAATTAAAATAAAAAGTTGAAATTCTTGTAAGAAGATCATATCTATATATTCTTGCGTATTTGACACTTTTTTCTGTGTGATAACGAAAAAAATTTCGTTAATTCTTAACTCGGCTATACCTAAAAATACCTGAAATTTGCCTTTTAATTTTTTATTTCTTTTCATATTTCACAATGTATCCATTTTTCAAAAATTATTATTAATCAGAATGTGAAAATATAAGTGATAAAATAACAATTATGACGACTCGTTTTACAAAATTTTTCTATGAAAGAACATAGGTTTTGTACAATAATAAATTTTCCACGTAAAAAATTCTTCGCGAGTAAACGAAAATTTATCTTGCGGAACTATACAATATTATAAACACATACATTTCTATGGTTTTTTTCCTGTTATCCTCGTCAGTGTCGTTGTATCGAAAAAGGGCCTTAGGGATGTTAATTCGCGAAAACGGGAAACGAGAGATATCAGAAAAGAGGCTCCTATTAATAACTTGTCAAGTTTTCCTCGATAAAACTTCCGTCGAGGGAGAAAAGGGCGACACGTCGTCGAGACATCCGACGAACCACGAGCGAGTTCACAAAGACGCCGCTTTAACTTAGCAATTTTAGAAAAGGCGAAAGGAGGAGAGAGAGAAGAGAGAGAGAGAGAGAGAGAGAGAGAGAGAGAGAGAGAGAGAGAGAGAGAGAGCCTCGAAGTAGCGAGGCTATCCTAACTACTGAACAGTATTCGGAATTCGATATTGCCCGTCTTGTAAAATCTGATGGAGAATTGCTTTACAATTTTGCAACAGATATTAATCATTATTAGCACATATTATATATAGTTTTCTTATACTTTTATATCATAAACCCTAAAAATAAAAAAATACTCAATTTCTATGTTGCAACTTCTGCTGTGATATCCTTCTTTACAATAAGATTAGCTTCAAAATATTTAAACTTAATGTGAAAATCATCTCATCGTCATTTTTATATACATCAAAATCTTTGATTCCTTATGTGATTTAATGGCTATCCTTTCAGTCTCTTATTCAATAGCGTCTTCTTTATTTAAATCACGTGATCGTGTAAATTTAAAGTGATATTATAAATAAACCAAATAAGTTTAATTGCTTTCATCTTACTTAATTCTGTCGCAAATTTCAAGGCTCTTTAGCGAGCCGATCTACATATATCTGTTTATCATCCGAAGGATGCGACCGGCGCATCGCGACCTGTGTCCGCTATTTATTGCATCTCTCCCTCTCCTTCATCGGCGCCGCGCACCTCGCCGGGGGGTGAAATCGCAACGAGAGGCGGCCCTTCTAAGGACATCCACGATTGGGCGCCGAAGGGATGTGCCGGCCTCTCGGTAATAATCCTCGCGGTGTTCTTGGTCGCTTCATCGTTCGCATTTAATGAGGGATGGAACGAGCGAAAAGAAGAGGGTGGCGCGGCGGTGGTCCGGACGTATCGCAAAGACGTTTTATTTATTTAATCAAGAAACGCGAATATAAAATGCATAGTAAAGCAAAAGGCGCGAGAGATACGAGGGCACATTTTTGTAATAATGACAATTATTAAAATTATTAATTACTTTAGTAAATATATGTACCTATATTATAATAATATAATTATATATCTTACATGTTATCATACATGCGAACGCTGCCCAATTATCTTTAAATTAATCGACATAAAATAACGACGTTGATTAATCGATTATTCGCTTAAAATTTCGTTTCTGTTTTTATTGCGGACGTCTTACTGTTGAACGTATGTAAATACTCAGCGTCTACCGCGTCAAAGGGCTAATATGCCGAAAGTACGACGTGTGCATGTACGCGGGGCGGAAGGTATCGATACTCCGATAGCAGCCACCCCCCGCGGCGCGGAACACCTGTGTCCTGCCCCTGCGCCGCAATAATGTTGTCCTCGACGACAAATCTTCGCGTCGCGTCGTCATTTCGTTACCTTCGAAATATTAATCTTGGTCGCTGGCGAACACACGTGTGCGCGCCTCCAATCTGTACAACGACGACGACGACGACGGCGGCGGCGGCGGCGGCGGCGACGGCGGCGGCGGTGGTGGCGACCACGACGACAACGACGACGACGACGGGGGAGGGGGGGAGGGAAGAGGCACGAAACGAACATTGTGCGCACGCCATAACAGCGTAGCAATAACAGCGTTCCATTATATGTAGCTACACCGCGAGCGGCGAGATTGCAAAACATGCCTAGATTAATGTTTTCTCATCCCGCGGCTTTGTTGTGCAACGCGGGGGCGAAAAGAGGTGGGGGGCGGGGGCGAGGAAGAGGCAGAGGAGTCTGGAGCGGGGGAGGGTGCGGACGGATAGTGGCGGCGCACCCTCTCCTGCCTGCCTGCCTCTCGGAGCCGCGGTTCTCTACTTCTCTTTCTCTATCCTGTCGTCCCCTCGCTCCGCCCCGCCAACAACCCCCTCCTCACCCCGTTCTATATACAATCGCGTCATGCGACAATGAACAGTACGAATTACGTTGCATTCTCTTTTGCGGCTCTCTTCGATCGGCCCTCCGCGCGCGCAGTTCCGCAGCGCGCGTTATTATTCCGCGTCGCGAGGAAGAGCGAGTTAAGTACCAGCGCGAAATAACGGCCGCAGATCCCGAGTGATGAGCAAATTAGAAGGAATGTCGAAACAAATTATGACATATATTTTATGTATATACAACATATGTCACATACACATGTATGTATAATATACAATGCTATGTATGTGTAGTATGTACTATATGTAGAGGGGTAAAAGCCATAGTGGTGTAAGTCAAATTTTTTTTAATATTGACTCGCGTGCATTGATGCAATCTATACAATATATAATTGCATCTATGCACACGAGTCAATATCTTAAAAAATTTGACACACCAATGGCTTTTACCCCTCCATGTATATAAATGCATTAATTAAATATGTTAATAAGGGAAGATCCTCAACAGAGAAATTTCAAGTTATAAAATTTTGGCAATACATAGAAGATGTCCCGATATGTAACTGTTATGAACTATTTTTACTGCTCAAATTTACCCTGAAAAATAAAATCAACTCCTGGAAGTTGGCCTATTGTTTTAGTTTTAATATGTCAAAGTTTCATAATTTTTTTAATTTACGAGTTGGGGTTCTTCCCTCATCGTAAATCATTAATAGATCAGGTCGCATATGTACATACAAATTTAAAATTTTCAAACTTAATTTTGAAAAATAATTCTCATCTTTTTTGACGGAATAGAACATTTTTCTCGAGAACAAAAAAATGACTCGAAAAAATGGTACAGTACTTTTTGATCGTTTCATGAAGAATCACTCTTATTGGTTGCAGCACATATACCCTGAAAAAAAATCACCGTATATATCCTTCTCTTTGTACTTATCGCTCGCTGTTGTTGGCGTTACATAAAAGAAAATATCGGGATGAAATTATTCATTAAGTTTAATTTGCTAGCACAGCTTATATTCCAATATCTTTGTGAATTTTCAACATATATATAAAATTATGATTATCTGACACGAAAAAATTACTAATTAGCAGTAATAAAAAGATATTTAATCGGCAAAATTAAATCACCTGTGTTCGACAGAGATAGAAAGAAAGAAAGAAATGGGAGATTAGAAGAAGAGGGAATTAAAATGTAGTGGATAATTTTTTTTTATTAAAATTCCTCTTTTTACACTACATACGTGCATACCACACGTCTACGTCATCTAAGTCATGGAATTCTTAAATTTTTATAAATAGATTTGTTCAATATTATATTAAATACTTTTTAATTATATTCTCGATGAACCAGTCAGCCGTAAATTGCAAGTGCTCACCAGGTAGTGAAAGATAATAGACCTTGCCGTCGTTTTCCATTGCGCGTAATCCGAGCCAGTCCTACGAATGACGAATCAATAATATATGCATTGAGCGACTATGTTTTTAAAACAATCGCGCGAGTGCGTACCTGTTGGTACAGCTCACTTTGCTGCAATTTCTGCACCTCCTTGGCCTGGCCAGGCTTGTAGAATCCAAACCATTCTGTCTCCACTGGTTCGACCATTGTATCGTTCTCGAATTTAACGAGAACTAAAGCTCGAAGCTTTTGAAGATTATTCTTATATTCCTGTTGCGACATAATCAATATAAATAACAAAAATATTAATTAATATTTTTATAATGTAATTTCTATTTTACCGTGCCTGTCCTATAATTTTATAATATCGTTAAAGTTCTGTATCGCGCGGTAAACATTATGTAAGACACGTCACAGTCATTTTAATCCTGACGCAAGATGTGCCTCACTTACACATAACAAGTGATATAGAACATATTCATGATTTATATCAAATTTAAAATTTTAATACATTATTAAGCTTACCGTGTTGTTAACATTTTCATTATTGATCTCGGCAAGGAAAAGATTTTTCCTTTGATATTCATCCTCCTGCAAGGGATCGTGCCAGAAAGAAGCTTGTATCAACGAGTTTTGAACGTACCTAAGGAAAAAATTAAAACACTAGAGAGCGTTTCCGCTAAATGACGCTAAATAACTTCGAAGGTCACGTAAGCGAATACCATAAATATGCGCCGAGGTGAAGCATACGACGCATGTAATTGCACAATCGAGATGTATCTGAGCACTTTGGTATACCGAAAACACCTTGATGCTGACCGCCTAAAGATATCAAATTCAACATTGGAGGATTGGGGCATCTCTGAGCTACTGCTCTCCTAAAATACAGAACGACGTTACACACCAAGGACTGATTGAAATTTTACATGGATACCGCAAGGGATTAAAAAATTGATAAACGAAACAATTTACAGGAATTGACCCCCTTGTGAGAAGCCAATGGCATTGTATCCATTTTGGAGATTTGTGTCTTGCGACAGTTGCTCGCACACGTGCTTTATTTGATCATTAATATTTCCGAAGTAGCTGTTCTCAACATCCTATAAGAAAAGATGTTACGTCTTGATTTTGCATTAAAACAAAATAGAATAATAGCGCAAAATTGTAAGCACAAAAATAATACATGATTATCAGACAATTGCACAGACTTTCATAAAAAGGTTTATATACAGAAAAAAGAAATTAAAATAAACGAATCAAGTATAAATTCAAGAACACCTGGGGCAAAGGACAGGAGGCAAAGATGTAAGATAAATTTCATACTTATATGGAACATTTTTCCAAATATATGTTTTCGAAATTATTGATAATCATGTCCAACCTCTATCTCGTTGTTCCCAATACGTATGGAATGGACATAAACCCCAGGGATTTCGGCTTCAAGGATCCGTTGTATTTTTCCAAGGCTGAAAGAGAAGCAGCAACTATCACCTGCAAAAGATGTTTATCTCTGCTTTTATCTCTGAATAAAACAAAAGGAACGCTAAACAATAAAAAAAAACTGGAAATATCAGAACACTCCAAGTCAAAAGAAAAAAAACAAATTCTATATTTGAGTAGGATTAAGTGAGCGATATTTATTAATGGTATTTCCTAAAGAAATAAAAATCCAGAGACTGTGAATTTGGGACGTCTTGAATTATTCGAAATACTAGAAATAAACAACGGTGGGATCTCTGTGAGTGAAGGCAAAATCTAGAATCTTCGTTACGACTTTGTTATGACTTTATACGTATATTATGCAAACTAACTGATATTATTCCACTTGTTATAATTATAAGGAAACTTCTATCTCCAGCATAATTCACTTTATTTTTAAGCGATAAAGATATCACAACATTTATACACGCATAAATACCGATAAGTGCGCGATAAGTGTATATATCTAGTCTCCACAACGAGCTCATTTTCAGGCAATTACAGAAAGAAGCGTTCTTTATTCGCGAGGTGAGATCAGACTTAATTTGATGATTGCGCGCAAAAGATATTGCAGCTAGTTTGCTGGTAATTACCGCAGCGGAGATTACGGCAAAATGTAATCCTGTGGAGGGGGAAAAAAAAAACATGTGCAGGAAAGCGCGGAAAGTGAGCGTTTAGGTTTGGAAAGTGAGGAAGTGGAGTATTTTGAACGGGCGGTCGGAGATCACCTACCCATTCCATGCCAGAGCACCACCGGCACCGGCGAACCGTCACCGGTTGTCACACCCCTTTCCTCCTCGCGCAAACAACGGCCGGCATTCGCGAAGAAAAGTGTCACGGTGACGAGAATTAAGCAGGTACGACTTATCGTCGGCTCCACCGCGACGCGATCCATGTCGACCGTCGACCGCGCTTATGTTGAAGCAACTAACGCGAATCGACGCTTCGCAACGCTTTTTGCGACACCGTTAATCATCGCCGGCGCCGGCGGTCGAACGCAGCTGGGTGAGCTGGGCGCTGGGCGCAGCTGAGCGCGGCAGCAGCTGAGAGACTTGAGAGAGGAGAGAGTTGACACTCGGACTCGGAGCTCGGGCTCGGAGCATATACACGTGAATGTTTGTTTTTATCGCGTGCGTTTGACCGACGACCGACGCGCCACGCATTGCCCGCATCGGCAAGTTTCTCGAGACGCTCATTCGGTAATATAGATTTCTGCATTGAAAATTCGTCTCGTTCGTCCCGAATATATATGTATTATTTCATTATAGCGCTTTGTGGCGTCACTTCTCTATAAGAAAAATCTTATATTTTGCTCGATCTAACGTGATATTTAATTTGATATGCTAAAACGTACTTGTAATTTATTATAATGAAAAGAAAGATTTGAGTAAACCTTCGAAAATTAATAACATTTGTCAGTAAGAATAATTTAAAAAATAACTTTAAATAAATTTTGATCCGTGGAAAAGATTTTTGTCTATTTTAACTATATTACGACTATATCCATGATCTAAAATTTTCTCTTTCAAATTTCCAAATTATTATAATTAATAAATTGTATATTAAATTTTTCAAATTTATTATATACATACGTACATATATTCGATGTTCAGCACAATATGTACATACAAATCAAATTATCATATTGCAAAAATAAAACAATTGAAAAGAAACATTTGCTCTCTTAGAGAAAGGAGAGAAAAAGAAAGTAAAAATAAAAATTTGAATAGTATCCGCTGACGAGATATAAGCATAATTAATGCTCTTTTTTTAAAACAAACCTCGATATACGTTCATGAAAAAAATAAAAGTAATTTTACAGTTTTTATCTATTTTCAAGTTCAAGATTTCACTCGGAATTTCGTTTTTAAAATTCCGTTAATTATACACAATACATATATTGTTATAATACATCTTATTTTTCTGTATGTTTTTCTGCGAACAGATATTATACAAAAGAAAGAAAACCTGTATAAGCATATTTTATACTAGCTGGTTACCCGGGCTTCGCCCGGGAGTCGTTTTTCTTAAAGGAGTTCCATAAAAGAGTCGGGTTGATTTAAAGACGATAGTTTAACTTTTACACATGAATAACACATTTTAGGTGCTTAAGTTTTAAACTTTTTTGCTTAACAATGATCGCATATTGGATCAATTTTCCAAATTATTACTTTCGGATGAAATTGATATTCGTAATTTGAATCATACTAAATGTCTCTAATTTCAAAATGGACCGCATAAATGATTTCATGGATTAAACATGTCGTAACCGGTCTTTTTCCACTCAAGTTTTACACTATTGAGTCATTTCCGCTTCTCCGATTTCATTTACCGATTAGCGACATTATCCTTTGGTTTACCCTGGCGTTTTTTAGGGAATTTTGAGATTGCTCGCTCGCGATGAACACATAACCTCGATTTTTCGCTTAAAAAATCAATGGAAAAAATCGGTAATCGGTAAGTGAAATATGACGTAGTTCTACGTCAAAACTATAACACACTCTATAGCACTCTACGGAAAATTCTACCCCTATTTCATATACTTGTGGCAAAAATTCGGTCCAATATATAGTTTTTAAGTTAAAAACGTTCAAACATACATTTCGGGTGATGTATAATTGAACGTTTTTAACTTAAAAACTATTGGACCGAATTTTTATTGAAACCATATAAAATAGGGGTAGAATTTTCCGGGGAGTGCTATAGGGTGTATAGTTTTTCGTTATCTATTTTCTGGAAAACGATTTCTTTAATTATTTAATATTTAAAAAATAAAGAATTAAAAAAATCGGTTTCCAGAAAATCGGTAACGAAAAACGACACACCCTATAGCACTCCCCGGAAAATTCTACCCCTATTTCATATACTTGTGGTAAAAATTCGGTCCAATAGTTTTTATGTTATTAACGTTCAAACATACACCACCCGTAAGGATTTTATATATATTAGTATAGATTTGTATAAAAAGAGATAATACGTAAAGATACACAGTAAAAAATTTAATGTCAATGAAAGTCCACTCTAAATTTTGTGTTAAAATAACTCATTCATCGTGTTACTTATTGTTGACATTCAGAAATGTGTTATATCGACATTTTTTACAATGTATGTTTACAATAATGTAAAAATAACTTGTAAAAAATGTTGATATAACATTTCTAAATGTCAATAAGTAACACGATGACGATGAATGAGTTTATTTTAACACAAAATTTAGAGTGGACTTTCATTGACATTTGGTACACAAAATTTTTTACTGTGTATATAAAGAAAAAAAATATATAAAGAAATATAATAATATATAAAGAAAAAATAATTTAAAAAGAAGAGAGAAAATGCCTTAATATTTGATGCTAGTCAATCGTGATGGAAATCACAATTACAGATTCACATTAAGGGTCCGCCGTCGTGAAAGCGCATTATTACATCGCATCGCATCGCATCGCATCTCGTTGTTATTTCCGCGCATTAACGAATGCCATTCGTTCCTCGCGGTTGGCGGAAGAAACGGACCCGGGCGGGTTGGCGTCTCCCCCGTCGGAGGGGAAGACGCCGGTGGTTGGGGCGGGTGGAGGAATGGCGAACCAGTGGCCGTTTTTGTTTAGCGAATCGCCGCGATATCCGGAGCACAATGCGCGATATCCAAGCCGCTTGTTCCGGGGATACATTGTTTCCGTTCTTCGGCGTTCTGCCCGCGTATGGAAATGCAGTAATCACTTAAAGCGGATCTGTACTGACGGCCATCGCGATGCATCGTCATCGGGCAGGAAAAGACCCGGGCTATTGTATACGCGATCTCGTGGTGGGGCTTTCGTGAGTCGCCACGATTCTTCGTACTTCGTCACTCTGGGAAGAAATTGTTTAATAACTCTCGCTATACCAACAATTGAACTCCATTTGCTGGACTTCGTTAAATTTTAAGTCTAAGAACGATATCGAGACACTCAAAACGGGTCCGTCTTAAATTCCGATTTAATAATTTCAAGCATAATTCGAAGATATTGATTAAAGTTTAGATAATCCGAAGTAAAACAATCGAGTCATTTATGTCGATGGAAGTTGATGGAGTTCAGCGATTTCCAAGACAATGATTTAATTTAACGACATCCAAGATAGTGTGATTTAAGTCAATAATTAACAGTTATTATCATAATAATCTTCTTGACGATTCGATTAATCTTAATAATAATATTCGTCATATCTAAGCATACTAATTTGTATAAATTGTCTCTTAAATCTTTACTTTTGGACGATAAAAGTACAGTATAAGGAATACATAAAGGGCTAAGAAACAAAAGACGATTTTTAAAGACGGGTTTTCGCAGAAAACCGGGAATAGACGTTTTCGAAATCATAAATACCGAGAGAGGAAAGAGATGCGGATAAGGGAAGCGGAAGAGTTGAGTTTGTGGAGGAAAAGGGAAGGGGGGGAGAGGCAGGGAGACGGAAGGAGGCAGAGATCGATCGAGGAGATGATGGAAAGGGAGATCGACATATTAAATAGGTGCGGGCAACGGCTGCAGCGAGTGCCGGCCAGTCCAATGAGCAACAAATTAACCGGAAATCTTCCTGAGAGGTGGACTCAGGGGTAAGATTCAGGATGGTTGCGGTTAAGAAATTCCTCGCGGAGGTTTACTATCCGTTTTCCCCTTTCGCGCAATATCCGCGGGAATATCACGCAAATCCGTCGAATTAAATTTACTCCAACCCTCTGTGGACAAAAGAAGCTTTATATTACTTTACATTATTTTAGATTTTTTTCCACTTGTGTGGTTCGATGTAACCGCGAAATTTGTTATACCAGAAGATTGGATATAAAGTTTTTCTACACTGTTAAATTCGTAGTGTCAAATTATACTTAATTTCAGTCATTTTTAACCATTCCTATATTATAACTCGCCAAAGAATTAACGAAGAGGTAATACACATATAATTAGATATTTTTATTCTTCTATAATCAGTTATTACATTTAAAAATAATATTACAAAATTTTATGATTTTAATGATTTAAGGATGTTCTATAGGTAGGTACCGTCCCAACCAAAAAATATGCAGGAAATATTAAAAACTCTGATATTAATTCTCTAAAAAAAATGTATATAAATAGTTACGGAACATCTAATAGAATGTAAAAGACGTAGATTTAGTGACTGTAAATAACTGTTACTACTATTTTTTTTCCAAAAAGTTTAAAAAAAAAGTTGTAAATCGTTTCAAATTTTATTTTTGTTTGTCGATGATCTGCTTGTGTGTAAAATATTATATTGGTAACATTTTTTAATGTTTACACTTTTCTCTGTAAAACCCTTTGTAAAACGGATATTCAAGAATTGATAACTTTTTATCTAAATTGTGAATCAATTTGAAATTTAGCCCCGAACTTTGAAAGAGAATACACAATATATGATGTTAAATGTTTGTCTCAACTTCGTCACATTTTAACTAACTCTTTAGAACACCCTTAAAACATTCAAATTTATTTTCTGGAAAGCTTCGTATTTGGAGTTATTTCATCGTTACGGCAAAGGAACGATTATCACGCTTTTAAAAAGAAATAGATAAAGCAAAGCAAACTTTTGCGTGCAAAACGCAATAGACGAAAGAATATTCCGTTTCCGGCGATAACGGAAAGACGCTTTCCTTATAATACTCGCGAAAGGATTAACGAAAAGATCGACGAAGAGGGTTCCCGGTTCCCGGTAATGGCCCGAAAATCGGCGCGGAGAAGAGTTCACCCCTTTACGTCCGCGGCCGGTGGCGAATACGCTGTGACGCGCCCTATACCACCCCCTCCCTCCCGCCTTCCCGCATTCCTCTATCAGCTTCCCGCGCTACTTTCCACCCCTCGCGCCGCCGCCGCTACACCTCCTTCTGCGGCGTAATGAATCCAGTTTGTCCGACTCCACCGCCTTCTCCGGCTTCGCCGTTGGATTTTCCCGACCTAGCCGTCCTAACCATCCTGACCGTCCGTCCCAACCACTCCATCCATCCATCCATCCATCCGTCCGTCCGTCCACACCGCGGTAACTGCGCTACGTGAATCACTGTGCTTTTCGGTGCCACCCCCGCGGCGGCGGCCAACCCGCGCGGTCATTTTGCATCTCTCCTCCTATCCCATTCCCCCTGCCGTTCGTCCCCCTCCGCGACCACGGAGCTGCACGGGCCGCGCGCGCCCGATGCCCGTAATTACATCGAGTTCCCTTGACGATGGGGGGGGGGAACGCGAGAGGGAAGGGGTCGGTGTGTGTGTAGAGGTAGAGGTTCTAATTAATCAGCTAGCCGCAACGCGCGCGAATCGTTCCCATGCAGCACGCGCTGCGGCACGCCTATAGGTTGACCGTCGACCAAAGCACCGTGGGCCCTCTCGCCCCCCCCCGCGCGGGGGTGGCTTTCCTCTCTCAACCCTCTCTCGGTTCGGCCGACGTTGTTAACTCTTAGACGCGTTCGCTCGCGTAGCATAATTTTGGTTATACGCGTCGCGCGATTTGTATCGCGACGAAGTATATATATAGGATTATTCTTGAATCCGTTCACTCGCAAACGAATGTATGTACGTGTTGTAATAAATGCGACAAGGTAATACGACATAAAAAAAAAGATAATAGTCTCGGAAAGAGGTACCGTTCCAAAAAAACAGCGCCAAAGGATTAAATGCGCTTGAAATCGCATTTAATTTAAAAAGCGACCCTGGAACGAACATAAAAAATGTTTATTTATGTAGGAGTAAATTCTTCCAAATTTTTGACGATGTATCCGAGTCAATATTTTTAATTATAGTATCTATAATAATAGTACTTTTCTCTGCAATTAATGACTCTTATATTTTATCTGTTTTGATCTTAAATTCTTGATAGTTTCAGAAATTTAATACATTGCAATATAAAGGTGTTATTATTATTATTCTTAATATCTTCTCGCGATAAAAAAAGGGGATATCATATATTTCATCAGGCCGCGCCGGCTTGAATTTGCAACCGAAACGTTTTGCAACGAAGGGTTAATCGGCTCACCGTTCGCCGATCGAGGAACGGTGGAAAATTGACGTTCTTTGTTGCCGCTTTATTCCCCGGCGGCTTTTCAGCGGCGGATCTTCCTCGCCCCTTCAGGGAGCGAAAGAAAGAGAGAGCGAGAGAGAGAGGGGGGGGGTTGATTTTCGCAACATTGATTTCAGGCAATAATTACTCGTTGGAAACCACCGAGTTTATATAGAATACATCAGGATTGAAGGTTTCGCCTCGGCCGCAGCTGCAGTAGCGTCGTGCTAATGAATCTATTTTACCCGTTCCTCAATCCATCGGTCCTCTCTCGCTCCTCGCTCTCTCTCTTTCCCTCCCGCCTTCCTGCTTCCTTCGTCGTTCTTCCTGCAGTTATATGTACGATGTATATCGAGACCGAAAAATATCGACGCTCTATTATGTCGCAGCCACAGCGACGTAAACAAATATCGTTGCTTTATCGGTAATGCGATATATAATCACTGTGCGAAAATATGATACGAGCAATCGTAAACGCCGTTTGCGAAACACCAGACAGAGTCGCAATCGGAGTTCCTAGAAAATCGCGGTATCGCAACTGATCGCAACCGTGTTATTTTACAACGCAATACGATAATTCGCAATCAATCTCACTACGATGACGTTAATAAAGAAAAGTCTGTATATTATTACCTGTTCGCATACATCCTTATTTATATTTTTAATTATATTTTTTCGATCTTATATACTTTTAATTATTTTTTCGTTGGTTTTTATTTCTTCGAGATTAACATTTATTTATTATTTATATTTAACAAATTTTTATATATATATATATATATAATAAATGTATAATATTTATTATAATATAATACTTTAAATTAAAAAAATTATTAAAATAATTAAAGAAATTATTATCGGCATTGAAAAAAATTTATATACCGAATATATATATATATATATATATATTTTCGGTATATAAATTTTTTTTAATGCCGATAATAATTTCTAATTGATCGACTGTCAATCAGCAAGCAATCTTGATATTTTTATTATTGCTTTTTGATTATCAACTAAGTAAAGTATCAACCGACTATCGGTAATCTCGGTGAACTGAGAATGCTGGTCTGGATAATAAAAGTGTTGCTTTTTATCCACGGAGTAAGACCGGCGGGGGCGGATATTGTAGCAATCTGGTAGCAATCCCAATTTGAGCGTCCCGTGTGTTTGTATTTTGTATTCGTCTAACTGTCATAACCGTGTCGCGTACTTTTTATTCGACATGGATAGTGATTACTACTCCACCGTATATACATGGTAAGTACGTAAACAGTCTACATAACATTGCATTCAATTTTGGTAAAATAAAAAAATTTTCGTCGAGGTTATATCCACTCCCAGTCTTCAAAATAATGTTTACATCAAGTGCTGTTTGCAATTTACAATTATGAATCAGTCTGCGTACCTAACTCGCGACATAAATAATTCTATATTTTTTTTGTTCGTTTTGATTGTACCAATAAGGCTGTATCCACTGTATCTTCACAGGTTTGAGAAGTGTGGGATTGTATCTGATATCAGGACGCACCTACGGCAGAACCTGGTGAACGCTTTGAAGCGTAAGGACCTGAGGCTGTGCAAGAGCAGAGAGGCGAAGTCGGCGAAACAGTACGTTTACGATATGTTAATAGCCGAGTATCTGTTTGGTCACAATTATTCCTTCACCCTGTCGATATTCGCTAGCGAAGTTCCACTTTTAGTAAACTTTTGCAACAGCGCGCCCCAGCGCACCGCCGACGACGGTGACAGGGGCGGTGGTAGCGGGCACAATAAGTTGCAAAGCGATTATATAGCGCACACGCTGGAAACCCTGGGCATTGATCCCAACAGGCCCGAGGGCCAGTATATTATATCGAATTACATGAACGGCGAAGCACCGCTGTTGCTGTCCATTCTGAGCTCGATAGCCTCGCTCGTTGTCGACGCTCAGTCGTCAACCGGAAGGTCCGTGTGCGACAGAGAGACGCAAGCTGACTTAGCTTTGGAAGCGAATCTTGCAGACGCGACGAAAATGCGGGCAATAAGGAAGAAAATTATGCAACAGAAACAACTATACGACGACGAGTTGAAGACTAAGGAAAGTAAATTGAAGCAGCAAGCCACAGTTATAAAATATCAACTGAGTTCATTAAATGCAAAAGTGGAAGAAGCTCAGGTAATGCCTTCAATCGTGTACATATTTGATACGAGATATTCCATATAAAATTATCACGTTATTCTTTGGTAATCGCTCAATTAATAAGCAGTTTTCTGTGATAGACAGAAGATTTTCTCATTGTATGTATCATAATTTCCATTTAGGAAAAGATCTAGTGTCTCTCTGATAGGAAACAATTTAAATATATTACTTTATCTCTAATATTATTTTCCTTTGTGTATTTAGAATGTAATGCGATCTTTGACCCTGAAAGAAAAACAACTAAAAGAAAAGAAAGAGAGCAATGCGCAATGTATCTTGCAGAAGGAAATGGAGCTATCTATGAAACAAAATTTCTTAACGCAAGAAGCTAACAGGTACTTGACGAAAACGAGAAAATAGTTCATCTCTATAACTAGAAATACTAAAGGCAAATAAACAGTAGCAATAATTAATATTTAACATCTCCGTTTAATTCTTTCTATTTTTCTAATCTTATTCTGTTCATATTTGTTCATTTTTGTTTGAAATAAATTTCTACAGATTGCAGAGAGAACGAGACAGTTACAGAAAGTTCGAGGGTGGTTTGAAGAAACTGCAACGAGAGCTCGTCAAAATGCAGAGGGAAGTATCGCAAGGTACGACGAACCAGTGCGCTCAGAACAATCTCCGGGACATTCACGTGCAAACTGACGCGGAGAACCGCACGATAATGGACGAATGCAGAACTCTACAAAGGCAGAAGCTGGAGCTAACGAATCTCGTGGAAGAGCAACGATCGAAGATAGAACAGATTACGCAGCGCAGCGCTCAATTGTCACGCCAATTGGAGGAGGTGCGTTTATTTCAACCGATCGAGATGCCGATTTCTGTGGCTCGAATTGTCAGCGCGAACGCGATCGTCAGCGAGAGCAGTTCCACGGAGGATATTCTTCAGGACGCCAAAATGCGGCTAAAGCGCCTGGAGGAAGAGAGCTCAAAGGCCGATCAGTATTTCTGTAATTTCGTCAGCACTTCTTCGTAGCGAATAAGACATTCCAAAATATTGTTTATTAATTATTTATTATCATTACTGCACGCACAATTATCAACCGTGCACATTACACATCACGCATATCACTTGTGAGGGTTTTGATTTTCTTCATCTTCGGAAGAAAAAAAAGATTAAATCGAAACGTGTATCAAAAAGTATCGGACATTTAGATAATTTATTTTATAAAATTGGATGTGTTAAAACATATAATATACAAATTACCGACAATCTTTTTGCTTTATTTTGAATTCTACGTTCATTACATGCAACATCAAACATTAGCATAGAAAATGTTAAGTCGAGCTCCTTTCTGTTGTTGTACATCATCTCCGTTTCGGATCTGAACTCCTCCTAGTGCACTTGAATTAAGGATCATACCGAGCACTTGTGTTTTTTCGTGCATAGGATAAATCATACAGTTATTGAGCAGTTAAGGATTTTTGCTAAAAAAAAGAAAAAAAAATGGAAATTAAGTTACAAAAAAACAGAATATATTTTGTCTTAAAAAGTTTGAAACGTATGTATTACAAATTTCATAAACAGTAAATAAACACTCGAACAATTACATTTAACTAATGTAATTAAGTGTTAAATTATTTCACTTCTACTTAACAAAAATGCAGTTAATAAAACAATGTTTACTTTTACTTATAAACGGTTAATAAATGTTAGTAAGATTTCTTAATTAAAATGAGAAAATGTTATATAAAAAATTAACTCGCAATAATTGTACGATTCATTCTATGTACATAGTACATAATCTACTTTAACACTTAATTAGCTACAAAGCTTAACATACTACTGTATCACAAGTATGTATCACAAATGTTATATGACATTATTGTAATAAAATCAACTAGCTGTAAAAAAAGCAAGAATAATATTTGTGTTCTCTCTCTCTCAGCTGTTGAATATATTAAATGCATAGAAAAGGATATTGTTTATCACGGCTTTCGCGGCCTTCACGTTCATGAGGACGATCCTTTGCGTACGGAGATTTTTCCTGAAAATACATTCTTGAATAAGTCTTCCGAATGCCATGATTTCTTGTGACTGATATTGAGGGAGGGGGGTAATTGACATCTATACTTTCTTGTTTTTGCTATAGCCGCCCATTTCGTCCTTTTAATGTACTCGAAGTAGACATCTTTATCAACTATGAAGTAATAGAAAATTGTTTAAAAAAAATGATAACTTGATTTTTTTTTCATGAAACAAGTCAGCTAGTTAATAAGAACTACAAAAATAATTGCAGCAGTTTCTATGTTACAAAAATTACGTTATACGCTGTGTAATAAATCTCATCAAAGTACGCGTAAAAAAAAAAGAAAATATAAGTACATGTCCATAGGACATGCAGCTACAAATGTATCGTATACATTTTTCTATATATTCTATATATTATAACTTTTGTGTGTGTGTGTGTGTGTGTGTGTGCAAGTGCATTAGTATCTTTTTGTCCAACATTTTCATATCGTTATTTATTTCATTATCCTGTATATTTCTTATAGCTAAGGGTTTCTTCTACTCTGTATACTTTATGCATCCCAAAATGTAAGTAAATGTGTGAATGTTAAAGCATAATATAATAATAAAATGATAGAAAAATTAATGTATCCTAAAGTAAGAAAATTAAAGATCAAGATTAAATTTAATTGGATTATTCTAGATATTATTCTAGTCTAGTATATATTATAACAAGATTCCAACAATTATAAAAAAGTAAGCAGAGAAAAAAAATAGAAATAATTATTCATAAAATATAAATGAAAATTATCAGAGCTAAGATCAAAGTTTATAACGAAATTCAAGAGAAAATAAATAGTAGGCTACGTTTTGAATAGAACCAACATTACAAAAATGCTAATTAATATTACTGACCTTACTGTAATGATGCTTTTCTCTATGTTCAGGAATGTCACCGTTCTGATGCGTGCCTTTGGCTATAACATATGTGTAATGCGATATATATTTTAATATATAATAAATATTTATTGATGAGTCTCTCTCTATATTTTTTGTAATAATAGCGGAAATGTAATTACACAAACCTCTTTCGTCATCTTTTCTTCGTTTTTGTTCAGTGGTTGCTATGGATTCCTCTGCACGATCCTGTGTTAATTGGTTATTTAATAAATAGTATATGCATTCTGAATCGTGTGGTATGTGTAATGATTGTATGCAATAATTAAATGATAAACACATAATTACCCTTTTCCGTCCCTGTTTTTTTTCCCTACGTAGTTCTTTCTGTTCGTCACGTGCTTTCCCTTTACTGGAACGTTCTTTCTTATCAAGAACAGCCTCTGCGCGTCTTCCTTCCTGCTGAATATACAAAAATATTTATGCCAAGAAAAAACGTGGAAATATATAACAATTAAAACATAGATATAACGTAGAATGTATCGTCACCTTCGGGACGCTCTCTACTTTTCTTCTTTTTACATCTGAAACTGAGTAAAAATTTTATAATATTAAAATATACAGAGAGCAATAAATTTTTTTTATATTTATAATTACACGATTTTAATATTTGATCGTTAAGTCATAGTACAAACCTCTCTCGGGACCTTCTTGTACAGGACCCGAACTAGCACTACTATTTGACACGCTGGAAAGATCTCGGTCTAAATTGTCGACACCACCGCTATAATAGTGTTCTTCCTGAAATTATAAAATTTGCATTTTTATATATAATTGATTATACCAAAATTGAAAGAAAATCTTAAATATTAATTTCGAGATGATAAGTTATCATATATTAATAATATATACAAATTACGATATTTCGTTTACAAAAGCATGGAACAAAGCTTTTTAACATTAACTTTATAAGAAAACATTTACGACTATACGCTTACTGAAATTCTTTTATTCAAATTGCATTTTCTATTAAATTCCATCTTAACTTTCTCTTTTCCTTTCGGAACATTCCGTGTAAAAATATTTTAACATAATAATTACCTTATAATATTTGCGATCCTTCTTATCTAATCCCTCATCGTCTTTCACTTCTTCTTTTTTCACATATTTCTCTTTTGCTTCCGAAACATCCTTACTGTCTTCTTTCTTTCTGAACTTCTCGGAGTTTTCGCTATTCAAAGAATTGATATCGCTGTAAGATTTCCATACTTAACATATATTTTTGTCAAATTAGTTTCAGTCCATAGATGTTTTAAGACCCAAACTCTAAAAAACTTGATCAATCACAGTCAAATTTTTTAGGAGAATAATCGATTGTGATTAGTGAGTTTCTTAGGGCTTAGGGCTTAAAATACCTATTGTGATTTGTGACTGAGACTTAAGGAAAACGCCATCAGGACTTAAACGGTCAGGACTGAATCTTGGTCGTCTAATAATATAATTCGAGTGAATTTTACGTACAATTTTTTACCTTAGCAAACCACGCGCCGTTACTTACAGACTTAAAACGCAGTCTCAATCAAAAAGCCGGAGAGAATAGTACAATTATATAATTAAATTGATAATCAATTTAATCACACTATAGCACACATCTTGTAGAAAATTAAAAATAAACGATATAAAAAATACGGAATACATCGGATATGTTACAGGGATGTCCCTGTAACAGTGACGAAAGTAACAACGTTCCTCCCTGGCGTGAAATTGGCCACTTTCGTCCCTCTCTACAGGCATGGAAAGTCGAACTTTCCGTGGAGGTGTTGTGAAAAAATATATGCCGTCTTAGGCATATGAGATCTTTTATAGCTCAATAATATTTCTGTGTGAATTTATATACTTTTTCCACTTTAACTGCGCGCCGATTATTTGTCGGTCTTGAAACACGGTTTTTCGTTGGAACGGTAAATTCAACACATTTAATCACAGATAGGATTCGAACCTGGACCTCTTTCCAATCCCTCCGATAGTAAGCTGCAAAGATCTGAATAAACCAAAGACGACACAGTCTCTTTACTTATGAGATTGAAGACATGCATCAGTAATATTCATCGCAATAACCAGTAAATATTTAGGAGAATGGCCTTATTTCAGATGACTGACGTAAATAAACATTAACAATAAGTGAGATTTTGGCTAACAAGTGATTCTCGTAAGTAAAGAGACTATGTCGTCTTTGATATACTTAGATCTTCGCAGCTTACTATCGGAGGGATTGGAGAGAGATCCAGGTTCGAATTCTACCTGGGATTAAATGTGTTAAATTTACCGTTCCAACGAAAAACTGTGTTTCAAGACCGACAAATAATCGGCGCGCAGTTAAAGTGGAAAAAGTATATAAATTCACACAGAAATATTATTAAGCTATAAAAGATCTCATATTCCTAAGACGGCATATATTTTATTAATTTACTTTTTATTCAACACATATAAGAAAAATATTAGAGATAACGAATTATATAATTAAAAATTTTGTTTTAAACAAGTCTGCTGATTGAATTATGCCTCAGTGGTCGAATTGAGACCCCAGTCACGGAATGAGAGAGATCCAGGTTCGAATCTTGGAGTGTTATTTTTCGTCATATATCCGTATTTTTAATATCGTTTATTTCTAATTTCCCAAAAGATGTGTTATAGTGTAATTAAATTGATAATCAATTTAATTACACGATTGTGCTGTTCTAGCTTTGGTTGAGACTGCGTTTTAAGTCCATAAGTAACGGCACGTGGTTTGCTAAGGCAAATAATTGTACGTAAAATTTACTCAATTAATATTATTAAGCAATCACAAGATCCGGTCTTGACCGTTTAACAGCGTTTTCGTTAGTTTGATTGCATATCATGTTGATCTTATTTATTTCGATTATTTCCCTTCCCCTCCCCCCCATAGCTCCGACAGAAATTTTGAAATTTTATTATGTTCCCATTTATTATATCCGCATGTCTTTCATTAAATTTTCGTATATAATTTTCTACATAAAATATCAAAAGATAAAAAAAATACAAGTTCTCCAATGCAACTGTGTATATATTTCTAAATATTTATATATTACTTACTGATGCGTTTGATTGGACGAACTTCGTTTTTCTCGTTGTTCCTTGTTTTCCTTTTCTGGCCGAGCGTCTCCGTTATTATTTTCTTTCACTGCTACTCCATTGCTAACTTTATCGCTCGTTTCATTATTCGTTGTGTCTTGTGTCTTAGCCTGTACAAATAAGTATAATAAAATAAATAACTTTCTCAAACACATTTGAGATATAATTTCTTTCTCTTTATGAATTTATATCGATTATATAAAAAAAATATTTTTTTACCTTGTCGCCCACATGGTGAAAGTCTGATTCGCGTATCATATTGGGAGTTTTAGCTTTCAGTTGCCCACTATACGATGTGGCTAGAACGTGCAAGTCCTGACGCTGGCCACGCTCTTCCTCCCTCACCTTCTCCACCTTTCGTTCGAGGATCTGAGAGAGTTTCGCCAAGACCGGGAAATGTGGCAATATCTTAATCAATATTATCAAAGAATTCCTTATTTGCACATAATCCTTAGAATCTAGACACACTACGATAGCCTGTCAAAGAAAAGATTAATTCGATCATAAGTGCTTTTTCTCAGCACTGAAATAACATTTTCATATTCAAATATATATAGCACATATGTTCATAAGATTGCGTAGATACCTTTGTGATCTTATAGTGCCACTTGTGGCACACGTGTCTGTAATTTTCAAATCCGACCATATCGTTCGCTTCAGAAAATTGATTGCTCACACGGAACTTGGTTACGAAGCCAGGGTAATTACTGCATTCCTATATTCATAAGATATTTGCTAATACATATTCAAAGTGTTAAATAAGAATGCAAAAGATAATCAGAACCAATATTTAAAAGTGTAAAGCATCTTTTCGTTCTTCTCTGAAAACTTCGAGAAGTGTGTTAATTCGTTGCTATTACAGATTACTTACCTTATCAAATATGGCTTTCTCGGAATGCCATCTCATAACAGTTTCCAGCATAGCGCATAAAAATCTGCCATATCGATTTGCTTCGTTCTCTGTGCACGAAGTGACTGAATATGTAATATCACAGAAAAGCTGAAAGAGAAACAATTTTGTCATAAAAATAGTTGTAGCAATGTATAACAAACTATAAATTTAGTTTGTACAATAGTCTTGTGCAAACGAAAGTTGCTTTTATAATAAACAAGTATAATTTATCGTTCTAGTGCTGTAACAACACATGAATGTATATTAGACAGAACTGTCTTACACGATCGTAGCAAAGCAGAGTTGAAAAATTTGCAGTCTTGAGGGAGTGGATGGTATGTACAAATTTCGCACAGTACATGGCGTCCACAGTTGTGAATGTACACCGTGGGAATAGGCACAACTGTAGGAATTGCGTTATCGTCTCATTTTTCGCAGATTTAGCGCTTCGTGACAAAAACCATGTATCCTTTTCTTGTCTACAAGTCAGTTGCAAACGTACGAATGTTATTATCGAAATATTGAATTGCTACATAATACAATCACGATAATTACATTAATTAAAAGAGATTACGAGATATTTTACCTCAGGTACGCAAAAACTTTTTCAACGTGTTCCTCTTGCTTCTTTTTTTCATCCTGCAGCTTCTCGATAAGAGTGGTATATCTTTCTTGTTCCTTCTTTCCTTTACTTACATTCTAAAAATCAGCATTACTCCCGGTTTAAATCAAGAATGTACGTTTAAAATAAACTATTGTCAGTCATAGTACTGTAATCAGTAATGTGTAATATTCCGATATTCGCATACCATATCTTTGGAATCGGCGGTTTGCGCTGCAAGTTGCTTCAACTTGCTGATTTCCCTTTGATAACTTTCCCCTGGCACGTACAAATCGTACATCGATAGAGACCAAAACGTGACTAAGAACTGCGGCGATATGTCCTCCCAAACTTTTAGAGAGTGTAATGGTCTAACAGACTGAGCGACAGGTGCCATAACAGCTTGCGCGGCTTCCGCGTACTTTAATTGTTTCATAGCCGTGGACATTTTCTTGTAATTCGGATCAGCTTTGCGAAGGGCGTCATATTTTATCTTTGAAAGAAAATCAATGTAAGGCGATCCATAAAATAAGATATAATAATCCACGACAAATCGTCTGATTAAAAAATTATAAGCAGATATCTTTTCAATAAATTGGATAGATGATTTGTTTAAACGATATTATTGTCAAGAAGATTCGAACATGCATATATAAGTGGCTCGCTTACATTTATGGCATGCGCAAACATTGGCCGTGCCAGAAAAAATGCGACATCTGCGTGTATGTGATTGTCCTGGAGCATAGAATGGATCGAGGGTAATCGCTCCACATACTCATCTACCGTCATAGTCGAACCCAGGAAAGTCCCAAATTGCACCAGCGTGTCCTGGCATTGATCGTACAACTTGCCTATTGTAAAAAAAAAATTGAAAATAATATCTATAAAGGAAAACTTTTGACTCTGCATATAATTCTATTTACCAACGAGTTTTAAATGAGATTTATCGGTCTCCCTGTAAACGACGCAATGTTTCTGCTGCGCCATTAATAAGCACAGAGCAACCGCGAGATCCTGCTCGGCAAGAGCTTCCTTCAAACGCTGCGAGGACTTCTTCGTGTTGCGAACTTGACTAAAGTAACCAGCCTTGAGAGAGGATCAGTTTTTATATTAATTTGTCTGCGTCAGAGTTGCATTATATGACATTGCATATGCATGTGACTGCCATACTTTACCTCGTTTTTTAATAGATCTCCGCCTGCCATAGCGTCCAGTTGATCAAACGTCATTTCTTCGGCTGCCTCGATACCAGCCATTTTTTGTACTATTTCTTTTAATATTAATAGATCTAGGCTGAAAGCAGAGCGGTATATTGAAGCAGCAGCAGCAAATTGATTTAATAGTTAGATTTACTGCAATATCTCGTTTATCTGAGAACGTACCTCTTCTGAGCTTTAAGTTGATTCGCTACATACTGTAGCAACCCTGTTAATTCGATGTTATACTTCTTAAATATCGCTCCGCAAAAAGAAGCCAGAGATTGCAGCCACAAAGATATACTGGTGCCATCGTGTTTAAATCTATCCCTGTCAGCACCCGCTAATGCCTCTACAAGACAATATCCTAACACATCGTACGAGATATTTGTCAAGTATTTTAAGGAGTCCACCACAGGTCCTGCATCCAATACGATGAACATGTTACAATTTTCCTTTGTGAAGATGACTATAACGGCAGAAGGCACACATTCGATACGTACCTATCAGGTTGTCATACAACTGGATCTGTATGAGAACATAATCGAATAATACACCCGGTGAGGAGTGCGTAAGCTTGCCTATTGACCGGCCGACTGGCTTGATCGTTTCCTTGCTTACGCGCTTCATAATCGACTTGATCTTCTTTTGAGCATCCGCACGTTTCCGCAGCAATGCGGCGTGCTGTAATGGCGTATCGTTCTTCCAGCGCGCGTATAGGCAATAACGATTCTGGTAAGGGTAGTACTTGAGAATGTTCCATAGTTCTTCGGCGACGCAACAGTTACAGTCCATGAAGGAGAGGGATGGTAGCAGCGCGACGTCGAGTATCGTCAGTACATCGTAGTAAAGACTGCAGTTCTTGTTCAATGGTTGCTTGCTCGCGTCAAGTGGACAGTGCTTGATAGCGGCGTGACATAGTCTCATCACCTTGTACATTAGAATAGGATCCTGGTGCAGATTCGGTCCAAGTACGATCAGCATTGGCAACAAGTAGTCATGAATGTCCTCCAGATCGCGTAACGACGGCGGCGCAAGAGAACTCTTCAATGGGGGCACTTTACGACCCGGCAATTTTGGGGAAACAATACAGTGTCTGGAATGAAATAATTTTGAAAACTTGCAAAATAATTTAACTAGATTGGAGTACAATTGTTATCAATAATGTACGACATGTAGCGTTCGTTCAATAATATAGATACAATTCCACTAGTTACCTTCTTAAATTAAACAGAGAGAGAGAGAGATACACTCAATTAAATTAAATAGATATATTAATAACTTACTTTCTGTATACAGATTCGACAAGAGCTTGCATCATTTTGCACAATGCTAGAGCTATGGGGCGTTGATCCGTAAAACAATAATCTGGCAAACGATTGAATAAACTTTGTGCCACTTCCCAAGCTCCAATTTCCAGAAGCGCTTCACATAATCCAAATTTTTGATTGCTCGCATACTTGTCCTTTAAAACAAAAGATTAGAATATGACCTATCAATCACATATAATTACTAAAACAGATCAATATCTTTATGTACAACTTTAAAACCATTTTTTTTTTTTAAGAATTTGCACTTAATTTCAAAAATTTAATTATAAAATTAATTTGCGAATTATATTTTAAGTTTTGAATAGAGATCCAATCTTTTTCAGTATTTATTTTTTATTAAATAACAATCAGCTAAACTCAGATTTGTGACACAAATAATTCATAAAATTTCTTTTCGTTTATTACTTGTGCATTTTCCTTCTCTTCTACAACATCCTCTTTGTCTTTCGTTGAGATCACGCTCAACTTCCGCACATATTCCTTGGCCTGCTTCATCACTTGCTCATGATCTGATACGATAGTTTTATCGTCTGGCACTAGCCAAGGTAATATGTCATCTAGTTTAATTACACCATGTTGCAGCATGAGCGCGGTGACCTTCTGCAGCGAGAACGGCGTAGCGTTGATGGTGGAGCAGTACTTGAATCCTAAGACTTCACAAAGTACCTGCTGATCGCTCATGTACGAGCGTATTAAGGGAATAAAAAGAGCATCGTCTTGCGGTCGATTTTCAAACGTCTCTAATAAGATGTCGAGTACTCTATTAGGATCAAGATTAAAATAACCTGTAAAAGACAATACCACCTTGTAATTCCGTCACTTTCCATCTACTTAGGATATTCACGAGTTTATTTCTGTTTTTATATGTAGCGATTCACGCAACGTACAGATCCTCTGAAAAGAGCGACATTTTTGTACTCGCGGTAAAAACCTTGATAATCATACCGATAAGAGATTTAACAATTTCCAATGTCGATGCCACCTCACTGTCTGGACGCTCTTGATTTAATTCTACAATGAGCTTGGAGTAACCCTCGCTCTCTTCGCGAAATAAATTAAATTTCCTTTGTTTATAACTGCAAAGAAGGCGAGCGGGCTATAAGAAACTCGTTTACAGCAATAAATATGGTTTACGTAAATTGATAGGAAAATACTCACTACAGCTTTGTTTTTACTTTTATAAACTTGGTTTGAAAATTTTTGTTTTTCAATGTCCCTACATCTTGCAAAGTTTCAATCTCTAAACGTTCTTTCAATATTCTATCGGTCAAAAACTGTGGGAAATAAATAAGAAGTTAAGGTAATATATTGATGAAAAACTCAGTCTTAATTAAATAAATTAAAGGAAAATAGTAATTCTGACTACTTGAAAAGTATGTCCTTGAATATCTTTCTTAATATTCCTCTCTCTCAATAATTTCGTAATGTTTTTAAAGTGAGATATAATATAGGTTTATATGTGTAAAAGTGAATGTATACCTTCTCACACTCTTTCACGATATAATAAAAGTTGTTCCTTTCCTCATTATGCGCTTCTGCATCGATTAAAGTAAATATGTCTACTATTGCAGATGGTACGGAACCATCAAAACTCTACAAACAAATTACACATGTTAGTATATATTATTGCAATATCATTTAATTTCAGCGCGGTTACGTGTGAAGCTTAAGATAATAAAAAGAATCTTACCGAAAGTTCACCCAATGTCTGAACTACACTGTCCTTTTTTACGTTTCCATGGATTCCATTTGATATTAATTCGTATATTCCGCGTCTCCATTCTATAAAAAAAAAACCATAAAGATCTTTCATCATAACGTACAATATCGAAGGCAGTTATACAATGAGAAGATATAATAATGTAAATACGAAACAATGCCCATATATGTGGGGAAAAAAATACAAGATATAAAAGTGCCATATATAAAAGCTTGAAATAAACGTGTAGGTCTTATCAATTTCTATCTCCTTTGCAAATTCCGTGTGAAAAATAGAAAAAAAAAACCTCTTTGTAACATTGACTACGTTTACACGTCACTATTACTTAGGTTTAATAACGTCGGTAGTCACCGCTGACATACAATGTTGTATAAACGTTCGTTAAATCCAGTTTCATAATACCTGTTGACGAAGAGATCTAGACTTACAAAGACTTACAAGGTTGTAAAGGAACATGTAAATGCTAAGCAAATGTTATGAAAAGTATATCTGCTAAGAAGTATTTCTTTCACGAGACCTTTTTCTTTGGAGATGAAATAACATCTCTTCGTGTAAACAAGCATTTTGGGAAGTTATCTACAGATGTTACTAAACCCGATTAATGATGACGTCTAACGTAGGTAGTCGTTACTCCATGTGTGAAAGTTATCATACGCACTACATATATAAAATGATCTATACGACAAAATGCAATGCAACGCGTAAAGTGAATTAAACAGAAGAAAATGAACAACAAGGTCAAAAGAAATTTCAAAAGAATCAGATCCGTTCCGACTATTCATGAGTGTGTATAACTCGTGAATAAATAAATAAGGAACTGATAATCATGCTGTTATCGCGAGATGGAAGGAATGTATGAGAATGCGTTGTGCCGAAGCGAGCATTGTGCGGTAAGTGTATGCATGCGCTAAGGAACTGGAGGGTATGAGGATGGCTGCGCTCGCTTCGCGTTGAAACGACAATGATATATATCGGAACGGGCATGCTGACTCGGAGCGGAGCGCGTTATTACCTGGTCTGTTGCCTTCCTTAAATTTGTGCTTGATTAGCTTGAGGCTGCAAACAGTCGTGAATTGACAAATTAAGTCTTCGGTAGAGCGAGTTAACGGGGGTAGATAAGTGTTTTCGCGACCAGCAATGCACCGTGTCGATCGCGTCGACCAGGCGACGCGCTAACAACACCACTTACAAATCATTTTTCCCATGCTTATCCCATGACTTCCACAATTCTGTATGCCATACTTTGCTGGCCATATTTAGCGCTCTGGTCCGTATTTTTTTTAATAAAATGGAGCTACGAGCGTGCGAAACCCGGAGGGATTAAAAATCAACTCGACATCGCAGGTTAACGGGGGGGAGAGAGAGAGAGAGTGCGTAGCGTATTTTTTCCCTTCGATTCGCCACTGTGCGAAGCTAGCTCCGAGCGCCGAGCGCGTCCCCGAAGCCACGAAGTACGGCGCGAGGCAGAAGCGCCCGGGGAGGACGGAAGACGTACATACACCCGCGTCACGGAGACGCGCGGCAACGGCCAATCGAAAGCGGCCCCGCGATCGCTCGGCGGCGATGTCGTCGCTAGCGGCCGCCAATCGGACGTCGTCTGTCTTTTGCGGAAATGCCTGCGACGTCCGACGAGACACCTCATTTGATACGTCATGCTCAAGTGACGTCACGCAGTCCAATGGCAATGTCGGGAAGTAACGCGTGACTCGCGCGGCGACCAATTAATCGCTTATTTGTATTACATAATGTATATATATATATATACGCGTTATATGTACGCAAAAACAGCGAAAAGATACTTAGAATTAATTTCTTCTTGGAAAATAATAATAAAATTTAAATAATATTCAAATGTGAAATATAAAATAATATTAAACTTAAATAGTAATTTATTTATATAAATGAAGAAATGTGTGTGTGTGTGTGTGTGTGTGTGTGTGTGTGTGTGTGTGTGTGTGTGTGTGTGTGTGTGTGTGTGTGTGTGTGTGTGTGTGTGTGTGTGTGTGAGCTGGTTTTTATAAGTTCAATTATATATTCTAAATACATTTCTACACGTTTCTATACGTATACTACTGTGCTTTGAAATATGAATGTTTACTTCTTAAAACAATAGATTATGTGTTTTTCGTATAAACTTAATTAATAGAATTTAGTTTTAAAATTTTTATTATATTATAAAATTTTCATGTAGCAGCTAAACAAGAAGAATAATTAATATTATAATTAATATATAATGTTATAATAGATACTGAAAATTAAAATATATGCTACTCATGAAGGTCGCGAACTATGAACGATGCATAAAGGATGCGTTTAAATCGTGTTAGGAACGGTGGCAGGAGAGAGCCGATGTATTACATTATGAATTTAATTAGTAAAAATCGCATTACTCAATATTTCAGTATTTGGGAAAAATAAAATATTTTATTTTCATTTCGTCTGAATTTTTCTGAAAAACGTCGTTCCAATTTATATAAAAAATTTGATAAATTAAGATTTTTCATAAAAATTCTGAGATTATAATAACATAAAAAATTCTGAAACATTTTTCCACTCAGAGGTAAGAGAAATCTTTTTGTTGTATTATTTTTTTAAAAATTGCAATTATACAAAAAATAAGTTAATAGTAGATATAGAAAATTAATCATATATATATTATATTAATTATTCACAATAATCTAATTTTTCTCTCCGCATTTCCCAACCAACAAAGAAGTAATAATTTCACCCGCATTTACAAATATTACTTGATAAATTAATCGGAGTTGATCGAAATTAATATCATAAAAAAACTTTTTATTGTTCTGTGCGTCCCTAAAATCATCGATCCTTGAATTTAACATCCGAGACTCCGCTTCCTTCAGGAACTTCGTAAGACGCTCCCTAGGAGTGGCCCAGCCAATTGGTGCGTTCTACAGCTCGGCCTCGGACAGATATATCCAGTCGCCTCTCTACATCCATTATATAATGTTCTGTGGCTACATCAATGGTGAGATCGTCTATCTTTGTCTTCTAGTTCTTTCCGCATTTAACCGTGCATCGAGGAGGTAGTTATGATTTCTTGTAGATTGTAATTTGTAATCCTTAAACATCCTTTTCTATATTGTTTGCGTGCGTTTAGATTGTCAAAAATATTATCCGGTAAATCTTCCTCTCGTGAATTAATGTTGAAATAATCGTCACATCTGATTTCCTCGGCCGTTAATCGGCGCTGAGCACGTGACGTTTATCGCGTTTGTTGCTGCTCGGTGTGACACTTGTTCAACGATGCGTTACGTCCAAAGTTACAATGAACCAAATAGCGTTTAAAATTTTGCTCCATCGTAAGATACATGCCGGTTTTCATTCTGCTCAATTGACGAGATTTTTGTTCTGTTCTGAAATTTTATTTTTTTTCGTGAGATTGGTTGCTTGGATATGGTTATGTCTGCATACGACCGTACATAGTTTGTCATTACGATATAATTTTATAATTGCAGGTGAAAGATGGCAAAGTCTTCTGAGAAGAAGGGAAAGAGTGCGATCAACGAGGTGGTGACTCGCGAATACACCGTAAATCTTCACAAGCGTCTTCATGGCGTTGGATTTAAGAAACGCGCTCCGCGAGCGATCAAGGAGATCAGGAAGTTCGCGGAGAAACAGATGGGAACACCTGATGTTAGGATAGACACACGCCTCAACAAACAATTGTGGTCAAAAGGCATCAGGTATTTTTTCGATAAAAACTCAACAAAACTAACGACCGATTTCGCCGTCTCCGATTAACTTGGTCCTCCGATTAAACTCACTCTTCATCTCTTTATAACTCTCCCCTTAGAAAGAGACGAAGAGTGAGTTTAATCGGAGGCGGTGAAATCGGCCCTAAGAGCTTTCAAGTTGGCATGCTTAAATTCCTGGAGTAATAATTCGGATGCAATTTGAATTAGAATTATTGGACGTAATAATTTGTGCCAAAAATATAAAGTACATTGAGAACAAGAAATAGAAAATAAAACCGTGCTAAAATAGAGTCATAGTTAATTCTTGCATTAATTAATCGATATTGAACATTTTTGAATATATGAGAAAAATGGTCAGTCTAAAATATATAACTTTGTATCTTCCAATTTTATCGTGGAAAACTGCACGTAACTATAGGCTTGTTTTTTTTGCCGAACTTAAAATGAAACAGATATATATTGGAAGTTTTGTGAAAGCGAGATAGAAAGTTTTAGTGCAGTCCAGTGCGGCGATAAAGAACAGGAGCCCTATTCTCGAATCGTTTTCATCGTTTTCTATTTGAAATGCATTGAATTTCGCACGCGAGTTTCATGAAAATGATTCGAGAATAGGGCTTCTGTTCTTATTCTAGTCATATATCACACATTATTTTTTCTCTTTTCAGAAACGTTCCCTTCAGAGTTCGTGTAAGACTGAGCAGGAGGAGGAACGACGACGAGGACTCTGCAAACAAGCTGTATACCCTCGTCACATATATATCCGTTTCGTCGTTCAAGGGACTTCAAACCGAGAATGTGGATGCTAGCCAAGATTAATGTATTTCTGTATAATAAATAACGATGAACTGAACTCGCAAGGTATTCTTCTCATCACACGATTTATACCGAATCCGCATATCCTAGATAAGAATAATATCTCTGTGAAAACTTCTGAGAGAAGTATTCTTTTATATTATATTATAAAATAAAATATCTAAGCTAATCTCTTCGTATCGATATCTTTGACAGTGACAGATACATAAACTTCTTATATCGATACCTATTTCTTTCGAAATATAGCTTTACTGCTCCCATTTCTCTTTTTCAGTACTTTTTTTTTAGTTTAGACAGGGAATCGAAAATTGTAACCGTTCAGGAAAGAGAGAAAGATTACTTCTTCATTATTAATCTCACTAGCAACGTACGAATAATTCGCAAAAAAGGATAATCGAGACTACATACTATATATCGCATAATTATCCGAATTATCGACTCAAGCAGATGGTTCTCGACGAGGTATTACTAAAACTGATGAAAACACTGCGCAAATTATTATGCTATGAGAAGGCTGATATTATCGACAATTTTAAAAATGCATCGAAGATATAAGTTATACGAGTATTTCAACTTATACCAAACTGTCAATATTTTATCAAGCATCAATGTTTTATCAATATTTCATCGCGTTATCACTGTTTCAATTTACAGATCTCATAATTTCAAAAAATTAGAAAAAGGAATAATTATAGTTATAGCACCATCAGTGATGACCAAAAATGTACTTTGTTACATATTGATTTCATATTATTATCTTTCGAAAGAAAATTGATATTAATTTTACGCTACAACGGCCCGCTCAACCAGCCGCTTCGGATGCATGTCCAATTTTTAATGGCATCTCATTATCGGCGACATTGATCAATCGGGCGAGATTCGCGTGATTCTCTCGCGAACTATTAGAAGACCCTCGTGTCAACATCTCGGGCGGAATTTCGCAGGCCGGATGTCCGCGTGCGCGGCGAACTTGGCGCGCATACGTTGTACGTACGTCCGCCGTCCGCAGTGTGCGGTATCCGCGGTACTCACGTACCCGCTCGCTCGCGGCTGGAGCGGGCTGAATCCGGCATCCGGCCAGTATGCGCCAGGCGCCTGGTCCGGCACGGTTGTGGATCGCGGCATTGTGGTGCGAGGCGAGGCGCGCCGCCCGCGATGGAGCTGCGCGAGATGAGCCGCGCGTATGGCAATGCGGAGGAGACCGCGGAGCTCCTGCCGCAGCGCGACAGCGCGTCCGAGTTCGAGAGCTACTTCATCGAGTACGCGATGCAGAAGGAGATGATCAATCGCAACCGGTGCCCCGCGAGCCGACGATTGCTCAGCCAGGCCGCACACCTGGATTTCAATTTTTCCAATAGCAATCACTCCAAGGTTGGTCCTCGACGGGCCCCACGGCCACGGGGGATCGTGCGGCTGTCCACGTCTCTTCTCCGTTCGGAGAGGAGTTTTACGGTCTACGGAAGAGTAGTCTCCTTCGTGCGAGGAACTCTGTGCATAAAGCTAGAACCTAGAGATTCACGAACGATACTAATGATCGGGAGGAGAGGCATGCCTAGAACTTGCGTGTCTTAAGATCAGAAGATTATTTTAGGAAAGCAGAGAGGGTTTTTACCCTTTTTACTTTTCTTTCGACTTAAGAATTGATAATCTAGGAGAAAGACGAAGGAGAGATACAAAGAATCATTCCCCATATCTACGTCATCATCCGATTCACCGTGTGTCGATCATTTCTTTTAACTGATAAAGGCATTATTTTGGATTATATCTCACGACGTTGCGTATTACGCAAGATTACATAAATGTTTACACTCTTTGATGATCTTTAATCCGTTTTATTAATATAATTAATTATACATATCGCGTGTTTTTTTTTATAACAATACTACTTTACGCACGACATTCGTTAATCTACAATTTTTTTTCCCACAGTTATAATTAATTCGCGAATATTTACTATTATTAATCTATTATCTTCATTTTATCAATGTTCAATTATATTAAATTAACACTTATCTATTAATATTTGTCCATTAATATTTTTTATATTATTAATTATTTCTAATTATATAATTTGGAAGTTAGACAGAAAACCGCATTACACTTCTGTACGTTTTTCTCGAGTTTATCTTAATCAATCCCGTGTATCTTTACGAATTTTTTAAATCGAAATTTTTGATTCTCGGGAAACGAAAGAGGTTCTCGGAGGTTTTTGTCGATTTGTCGTACTCCGACGTAGTCGTACATATAAATTATAATGAACAGTATCTCTACAAAAGTTCCTTAATTGATCAGTGAGTCAATTAGTTCATTAGCTTACACAAGCGGAAAATTGTTCTAATTTCTTCCATTCGGATATGTATAAAAGCTTATTTCTTTATTCTTCTATAATTTATTATATAAAGTTAACTTTCAATTTAAATATATATATATATATTTTTATCGTGTCCGGCGAATTATATTCGCGTAATGAAGCTACAATGACTGAGACAACAGTTTGTTAATTTCGTCCCCGTCAGGATTCACCATGTGCCGGAATCACCATGATCCATACCTCGAACTGGCCGCCTTCAAGAAAGCGCGAGGAGGCAACAGCTCTGGAGAACCTCAGGAAAAGAGTGGAACAGAGCAAGTTGTACAAAGCGGAGCGAATTGCCGATCCCGTAGTAGCCACCACGTCTTCGATGAACTATGAACTGACTCAACAACAGTTGGACAATCGGCCGAAACTTCTGAAGAAGGTAGACGGTAGAAATCGCGAATACGCTTTCTCAGAGCATTATTTCGTTCAATTTAAAGTAATGATCTTAAAGTATACGATCTTGACTGATCTTGATCCTCAATTTAATAATTAAGTACTGTTCTTTTCTTTTTTTAGCGCGTATTTTTGTCTTGAGAATCGCTTTTAAATTGTTGGATGATCTAATGAACTGACAACTTGGATTTTAAACTGCGTTAATTGTTTCCAGTAGGATAATTATATTGAGTATACTTTCTAGAAATGTGAGAAAATTATCATACCGCATTGTCAAATGATCTTTCTGTTGTTCTATGTTATTTTGAAAACAATTACGAAATGAAGTTGACAGCAAATAATTGTAAGAGAGCAAATAATGTCGCGTTTTTTGTAAATCCAGGTAGAAAGCTAAAAACGAACATTGCGCGCCGGATTACGTGTCTCAAGTTCGCGGAATATAATTTCCGTTGTGTCCTTGGCTTATCTGACGTGCGACTGTTTTCGAAATGGAATACGAAATCACAAAAGAGCTAAGGAGCACGCGCGCAAAGAACTTGGGTCGATACTTTAAAGTCAGGAGCGGCGCACCGTTATCTCGGTTCCTAAATCCAATTAGGATATTGCACAATTGGTCTGTTTGGACTTTCGGTTGACTTTCGTTTTGGCGATTTTTCGGTTTTGTTGTTTTTTTTTTTGTCTTTTGCACAAAATTTTATTCGCGGAGCAACGCTTCCTTCGTGTTCGTTTCTGAGGAGACACGAAGCGATGCTTCGCGCCGGAAGGCTGAATACCATAGTGTCCTTTAAATTTTAAAGAGAAAGAGAATCAGGATTGGAGATGTAGACATCTAAGGATGCAAAAGCGCAGTAATTCGAAATTTAAAATTCTATATGTAAATCCAAAGAGAATCCAGAAACCCCTAAGAGAACTTACGAATCTCAAGCTCGACGATTTCAGGATTTGAGAATTCAAGGATTGTACAACTTGTGTAGATTAAAAATTCAAGAATGCAAGATTTTCAGGTTTTAGAGATTTGCGAATCCCGAAATTCGCTAGGATTCGCGAAGGATCTACAATTTTTATCACTTGAAAGGCTCGAGATTCGCGGACTCCAGTATTTAGAGGCCCGAAGGAGGCGAGCGCCTTACGAAACCCGAGGACGGAGTAGTACGATATCGCGTGCGGCATATCGCATAGATCGTAGAATGGATTTATTGCGTGCCCCTCGCGCGTATCGCAAGATGGATTTTCTTTGCAGATACTCAGCAACCGACCGATGAGTATCACGCACGATAGCAGCGATTTGGAGACCGACTGGCGCGACAGCGAATTCATCACCGAGTGCCTTTGCTGGCACAACGTTTATCGGCAACGGCACAACGCACCCCCGTTGACCATGTCACCCCAGGTAGTAAATCAAGAGTAATATAAAGGGCAACGCACACACAGAAAACGACCCAAGAACATGCCGCGAACTTAAACGATACTTATACATTATTGTTCGATGTTACAGTTGTGCGAGTACGCTCAATCGTGGGCTAATCATCTGGCGCACACGAACACGTTCTATTATAGGAACGATCGGAACGTAGGTCACAATCTTTATTGTCGTCCCGGTGGCGCGGTACCAAGCGATGTCACGGGACAGGAAGTCGCGTCTTACTGGTATTCCGCCGTGAGGCAGTACAACTTTCTCAAGGAACCGGACATTCTCCACGCCAATGTAAACGCAGGTAAAAAACAAAAATAAAATAACAGTATCTAAAGTTAGTAAGATTATAATGGGCGAAACTTCCGAAAACGTCTATGCTCAGATTTAGGTCAAACTTTGTAAACAGGTTCCTTTTAGATAAAAAAGACATATACCGCTTTCCACGCGTGGAAAGTTGTAAACCCATGTGGCATCTTGTTTCGCGTATAAAGTGTATGCGCGGAGGCAGCAAGTTAAAAATGTTAAAAAAGTTGCTAAACTTTAGAGTCGCAAAAAATCCTTTTGGTATATGTCTTTTTTTTTATCTAAAAGGAACCTGTTCACATAGTTTCATCTAAATCGGAGCATGGACGTTTTCGGAAGAACAGCCTTATAGTGTCTTCTTAGAAATATGATAGGAGATAAATTTTATATTGTTTGATTTAATTTATTATGTTGTATTAGTATTTTAATTAGATTTTTTTAAATTTATATTCTGTTAGTATCATATTCGTACACAGAAAAAGAAGAAGCGTCAAATCAATACTTTTATATACTCATACGAGTACACGTATATACATACGCAACAATCTTGGAATGAGATTATATTGCCTTAAATGAAGAAAAATTGCTTAAATAAAGTCATTTATATAGTTAAACGAAGTTTTACATAGTTCAACCAAGAAAAAAAGTTGAAATTCTTATAAGAAATAGATTGTTGCGTATATACGAGTATACAAGTTTTGATTTAACATTTCTTTTTCTTCTCTGTAGGTTTATACATTCTTATATATATTTTTTATTAATTTTATTGAAGAATAATTCATGCAAAGAAACGTTTTCCTAGGTCACTTCACCCAGCTGATATGGGCGAGAAGCCGTTACTTCGGGGTCGGCAAGGCGTGCAGCAGAAGCGGCAAGGTGATCGTGGTGGCGAACTACGAGCCGGTGGGCAACGTGTCCGGTCAATTTCAGAACAATGTGTTCCCCCCGTTACCCGAGAACATGAACGTGCTGTCGCCACCCTCCGTGCGGGTGTCGCGGAGACAGTACGAGCTACTGAGGCCAACGGCGCAACCCTTGACGCCACCGTTACCGCCTCTGTTGTCGGACACAGCGTCCACCGCCAGCGACACCACGTCCGTCAGCTCCGGCCAATAATACCACGGCCGTGCGAAATGCCTTCTCTGTATTTGCGCGCGATGGGCCGGACGCTGAGGAGAAAGAAAGGAAGAGAGGCCGACCCTTCGCGTGCCAATCGCGAATCAAAGACTTCGTACACGCGAAACACGATGACCGATATTTCTGTCGGGAAGAACGAAATGTTTTTCAGAAGCTTTTCATTAATTCACTGACACGCATCTCTAGGAAAGCTTCTGAAAAGTTTCCAAAAAAAGTAACATATAGTTCAACATAACAATATAATTATAAATATCATCTCGATGATATAGCTCAATTGTCATCATAAAGTTAATAAGCACTTGATTAATTATTGAAGAATATTGCAACATTATTTGTGTCCTACTGTTGCAATTTTATCCCGACTCGATCGTATTCAGTAATTTCCCATGAAATGTCGGTCATCAGGTTTTACTGCCAGGTTCAGCTACCGCTGGCAAAAGCAGTGATAATCAAAGATACACCGAGCTTCGTCGTGATAGCTGATAATATGTAATAATTAAATCGAGTAGTATAATCTGCGGCGTAATTATTGACAGTGGCGTGACTTTTCGTTTGTTTATAAGCCCCATGTGAAAATAAAAAGTAATGCGCTAAGCAGAAAGGCAGGATATCTGAAAAAAGTAAGATAGAAAAAAAGAAATTGAAGAAATATCAAGAAGACAATTATACAATTAAAATTTTATTAGGATTAAAGTAACAAAACTAATGAATATTGAAGTGGTATAAAATTCCTTTTTTTTGACAAAGTTTCAATTTCTTCCTTTGATGTGTGTGTGTGTGTGTGGCAGGGAGAAGCTATTTTTTAAAGAGTCAGGTCACTGTCTGTAATAGATAATATCAGCTCAAATTTAGAATAGCCATACTTATTTCCGGTTTGGCAAAAAAATTAGAAACGATCGAACAATTTGTAACTTGTTTTCAAATTTTTCTAAATTTATTCGTTGATTTGCATATCACGTATTTGAAAGCTGGAATTGTTCAAAACACCTAGAAGCTCTATTTTGTACGACGGTTTAGAGTTGGCACTCGTTTAAAGAATAGTGTTATAGCTATGTATGATATATTTGAGAAGCCTAAATGACGAATTGCGCCTAGCGAGGAGATATAATACTTTGCACATACCTTTCCGTCCTGTTAAAATATAAAAATCAATGGTTTGCGGAGTGGAGTTTAAGTTTCTTAACGATAACGAATGTTCCTATCGAGTAGTGAGGATCAGTGTGTTCTCCAGAGGTTGATCTAGGAAAATAATTAAAATCAAAATTGAAAGAACACCTTGAGACGAGAGAGACCACAATCACGGTACGTTATACATTACGTATTGTTAGAAGTATTTATAGGATATTAATCCTGGAATATAGCACTAGAAGGAAGATCTGCGATATTTAATCTTAAATAATACTAAATGAAAAGAAGGAAACCGATCGGAAAGGAAGTTTGCAGGATTTAATTTCATACGGCGAATTTATAGAATTAGAATTAAAAGAGAAGCTATATTCAGCACTATATATATTTCATACCTTACATTCAGCGCTAAATGTCAGATGTGAATATAGACTTTTTAATTAAGTAGCTTAGTGCTGTCCTTATTTATTTTCGAGTTTCAACGGAAATGGAATTGAATAGGCTTAATCGCTCTAGGATAAGTTGAACATAACGAAGTCTTTAATTGAGACAGGCATTCGTTTGAAAGCGATAACTATCACGAATCTCTCGCTTTCAACATATAGGACAAACACAAATACGTATCCTACGTCTGAAGCACGGGTATGTAAGACCGTGGTCTGAAGTCTGCCAGACTGTGTGTGTGTGTGTGTGTGTGTTGCCAGACTGTTTGATAATATAATCATTATCATAGAGAGACGACGCTGAGCGGTTACACATCGGTGTTTTACGTTTCGCCTTGCCAATGATGATTTATCGTGAAGTACAACACGTGATTAAATCTTCCACTCCCCAATTATTCCTATGGAATGAAAAGAGAAACGAACGCGGGAGAATTAATTAATCAGTGAATTGGGGAAAATTTTTAGGCTGATGTAGTATAAGTTGCTTCAAATGTTGTTGCAGCGATTTTAGCGCGTTAAATAAGATGTATGTACATATGACACACGATCTACGGCGAAATTGTTAATGAAATAACATCGATTATATTAGAGGAAGGTCTCTCAGGAGGGGTACGCAAGTTATTGCGGTTACACCTTACGGCGGTTCTAGTAAAAGCAAATTTACAGCGATTTTTATAATTTGACCCTGTTGGACCTTGATTCGCTGATATAGAGAATATATTAAAGATAGATTGTTACAAAAAACAAATTATTTTTCACAGGTAGATTGTTGTAGAGAGAAGAAGAGTTCTTTTTCGCTCATAGTCGACCGACTAGTACCTCGCTTTTCCAAACATACAAAATAGAATGTAATGTAAAGCGTAAACTATAAGGAGACACGTTTTTGTCTCTTTATATACTAGATTTTCGCTTTCGTAGAACCTTATGTGATGCTACATATAAAACGATAAAATCGTTGATTAATCAATCGCATATGAAATACCCGTTAACGATTCGCTTATAATCGAATTACTCAATTAGTTTAATCACGCTTCGTGTAATTTAATGTGAGATCATTGCCCGTGAGCTCGTGGCATAAAACGACGTGCGTTCCACAATGCCGATAATAATGTTTATCATAGCGGCACAGGGTTAAATAACAATCGCTCGATGTGATAATTAAGAGGCTTTCACACATTAATTTAAGAATGTTAATTAAAGAATAAAATTACGATTACCGAGAGGATCGACGAGGTTGAAACGGTTGTTCGTCGCTTTTGAATGTCTTTTTTTTCGTATGCAACGCATGCGAGCTGTTAAGCGAATGGAGTATTTTAAAGTGCGTGTACGCTCACCTGTTGACAATCGATACTGAAACGTCGTTTCATTTATATGTATATTGAACATGACGACTTGAAAGCTCGTAATCTACGCACAGTGTGTTCGCAGACTTTAATTTTAATTACAACTCCCTAATGAATTCGAAACTATCTTCCCTCTCGACAAAGTTTCGAACAAATCACTTCCTAGATCTTCTTGATCTTTGAATTTAGGTATTACTTTGATAATTACGTCTCGAATATGATCTCTGTTAATGAGAAATCCATTTGAAATTAATCTGATCTTTTATCGAAATACAGTGAAGATGTAACACCTTATAGTTATACGTACCTATATATTAATCCGCAATGATACAATTAATCGCGCTTAACAATTTACGAAATTCTAGTCTATCTACTCAATTAGAATGTAAGTTATAAGAATTGTATATTAAAAAAAAAGAATCTTATATATTATTTATTTTATTATAAATCTATTTTCTATGCTATATTATTGATGACAGTCTATCGGATCTGCCAGAAGCTCACGTAGCCTATTATTAGCTTTGGTAACGTTGAATCTCTAATAAAAAAACTCAATTCATTATCGATCCCTGTTAATCGCTTCATATATGTATATAAAGAAGAAATAAAAGTATCAAAAGTTAAAAGTGGAACGACGTTAATGTAATCGTTGTTGTTGTTAAAAGCGCATAGCCTTAACGAAATGAATTAAATGCATTGCAATCCAACGTATTTTATAACGATGAATGTTAATAAAATCGTCTCTTCTTTTGCAGAAACAGTTCTCGCAAATTATATATCCTACCCTTCGATATTTTCCGCGAAAGCGGAACACTGCAATATTTTTAAAACCAGCGAAACACGTCGAAACCAAATATAATCACTCTTAATCTTGTGTGAACATTCAATGTATAAATATACGTCTTTTTTAAAATGATATTACGGGACTTTATTCGGCACGTCAGTAGAAAGGAAATGCGTTTTGGTGATATCAGTGCGCGTTCCGTCGATAGAAAAATAAATAAATAAGAAATATGAGAGACAAGGGGAAGGAGGTATCGAGCGTTGAATACAGCTGACATATATTTTCCGTCAAATATCGTATTTCGCTAATAACATTACATGATACAATAATTAAAAAATATACTGTACTTTGCGAAATTACAATCGGTACTATAAGTAAAATATAGTAATATTAATAACATCCCCGTGTGACGTGTTGATTCGCTCTCGGCGTTTAGTCAACCTAACGGCTGATATCATCGCTCTTCTCTTTTCTTTTCTATATGAGATTATGAAAACAGTTTTACAAAATATAGTGCAAATATATACGCTCGCTATACACAACAATAAGGGAGTTTTCGATTATCTCTTATCATTTATCTCTCTCTCTCTCTCTCTCTCTCTCTCTCTCTCTCTCTCTCTCCCTCTGATTTTTTTTCATCTATTAATACATGTATGTTTGATTAACATCGAATTTAAAATTTACCTCGACGAATACGTTTGAATGATCCTCCTTACAGCCTTTCTTCAAAAGTAATTAGTCGCTATTAATAACGTCGATCTTGACCTACGATATGGCTGATTAAAACTAAAAAGTTAAGACTACGGACGATGGAACCTCGCTCGCGCGACAATTGTACAATCAGCGTACAGCTCGAAAGCGGAAATTCGTTGTGATCACGAGCAAAATTTATCGCACAACGGTGTGTAACAAGCTGCTCAAGATTATCACTATCGTTCCCAGATGGAGGAATGATAAAGACTGGAATATCGGATCTCGACATATAAGCGCGCGAAAGAAATAAGAAAAATATATATAAAAAGAGAGATAAATAAGACGAAAGCGCATTTATGAAGACATTTTCTATGGATGTGGAAAGCGATTACTGAAATCGCTGGAGATTAATCGCAGAGATTTTTTCTGAAGAAAATTAAATGCTTTATTTAAGCGAACAATTTAATGTAAAAGCGCTAGTCACTTGTTGTTTTTTTTTTTTTTAGAGATCGTCCATATATAGATATTCCGGATCGCAACGCACCTCTCTGTTTCTCAAGCAGAGCTGAACAGACAAATTCGAGAATGTTATACATGAGAATAGAGACGCGAATGATTTCTCTTGGAAGCGAAGATATTAGTATTGATCTGTATTAATATTGTATTGTTAGTTACGCGATGTTAGTATTGCATTCTGTGCACACACTCATTTTCATTCTCTCTTTCTCTCTATCTCGGTGCCGGAAAATAAGCTTTATAATACTCATGAATTTCAAAAAGAGAAACGTCGGAAACAAATTATTTTTACAAATAATACTCGAAACACACACACACATTCACATATTCGGAGTTCCCGAGAATACTGTTGAAAACGCGAAAGCAGCCGATAATTTGTAAAATGTCGTAACACAGAACACAGACTTGGACGGTGAGGAATGTCACACAATTTTATCAAATATAATCGAAGCACTGAGTGGAACGTGAAATACTTCTCCAGCGTCAGTCGGACCGACCCGCGTGGCGATTCCTATCGCGCAAGATCAATCAACAAACATTCTCAACGATCGTTTGTACAGTTACTACATAATTACTACATTTGTTCCTTACATCCTAATATTGCTACACTTTGTTCTTCACGTTAGATCACTAAGCTCTCTTTTTTTTTGGAATACTGCTTCCACATCCACGAAATACTCGAGGTGTGAAAAAATCGAATACGATTAAACTTAAAAGTTTTAGATTTACGCGAAGAAACATTTCGAGCAAATCTCGCGCCTAACGATAACAATTTGATTATCACTTAGCGTTGAGACGCTTAACAGAGGGATTACGTAGAGTGAGACACTTAAGATGTCGATTCTCGGCTGATCACACGCGACGCGTTGCAATTCGAGAGTTACGCGTTCTTAAAAGAATCGATATCTCTTAATTTTACAATATATTACTAACGATCATAGAAATTGCGAAATAATATACGTTATGTGACAAATAAAAATGCCGCCTATGTGCGTTATTTATTTATTTATCGTAAATTTAAAAAATCGCTCAATAATAAAAATACGTTGAAACATTTTATTGAGAACACAAATTTGTTCCAACACTCCTCTCTTGTGATTCTTCATATTCAATATAAAATAAATATTGAATTTTGCGGTAATGTGCTAAAATTTATGTTGCACTAATATTTTTATACGTATATAATAAAAATATTAATTATTACAATATAAATCTTGCAAACAATCCATGATTTATTTTATATCTCTATATATGATATCCTCAATTATACATCTCAAAGTAAATATAAGCACTTAATTAACCAATTAATAAAAATAAGCAATGCTAATTAGCTCTATAAATCTGTATAAAAAATATATATATATAAGTGATGAATATATTGCGATAAACATCTTAAGTGATTCACCCTGTACATTAGCAAAAGATGGCTTTTGTAAGAACAAGCTTAATATACAAAAACAATTCTTTCTAAGTACTACTAATGAAACAAAAGAAAAACAATTCTTAATCATATTTCGAAGATTAGCAAGAACTAAATTTGGTTTCTCGCCATCTAAATTCAATAAAATATCGATAATGCATCGCGTTAAGATTTCGGTTCCCTCAGAAATTGTCAATGGAACGAATGGGGACACGTCAAAATAAGAATCTTTCATCATGGTTGCATTATCCATATCGCGTAACGCGTTTATTCTACACTCTATGCAAGTAGAGCCTCCGTTTGTATTCTAAGAGCTTTTGTCAGAGTTCTACAGAATGGTAGGGCCGTCATTCGAGTTCTATGAGGAATAGAACTCTCGTTCGAACTCTACGCAAAATAGAGCTTTAATACGAGAGTTAAACTAGTGCCGTCTATACTGCTGGGACAGGTAGTTATATATAAATATAAATCTTTCGTTATATATTCGCACTCCTCATTTTTCTCATTTATACGCACATACGCTCCCGCTCGTGCGAACATATTCTCCCCTTCTCTTTTTTCTATTTTCCGTTTTATTTTCTATCTACCTTCGCTACTTTGTCGTACTTTGTTAAGTGCATAATGGCATAAGTGTGTAAATATAGAGTGGTACAATTTAAATATGTATATATCAGAATCTTCTACTGCCGAGAGATAAATATAAAACTAGTGTACGATAATCATGCTGCCCGGCCTACCGTCTGTCTCCTCCTTATGTACACTCGCGAGCTACCCTCGCGAAACAATCCGCGCCTCTCAAAAGCTTATTTAGTACTCGCGAGCCTTTATCCTATGCCATACTAGTCTCGACAGATTATATCAGTTACTTTATCATATAATAAGATCATGTTGGTCCGGAAGTAGTCAGGAATATTGCTACGCGTCGCGTACGAGAACGGCCGGACAGCTTCCTTTCTCGTCGCGACTAACGCAGTACGTCCGCAACGTTACGTTATTATTGGTCCTTCTCTTCGCAGAACACACAACATTTTTGGTCAAAGAGCTATACAAAAGCTTCTATTTGTACTTCAACGCTGTGTGAAGAGTCGCCGCTGGCTAATCGAATTCATTCTATTTCTGAATGCAAAGTAGCCCTCGTGTAGTATCATTAGTAATAAACTTGATTAATGCATCGTTTGTGGAACTCCAACTATACGCGGTATACATATTTCTCTGTATGTCTCTTTCTTTATCTGAGCGGAAAACGCACGACAAAGTATCTAGGACGTTCGGGGGAAAAAATAAGGCAGAAATTCGGTAATCTTAATTATTATGTATGATACGAACTCTCGAATAAAAAAGATAAATGTAAGTTGTGTAAACTTTTTTTACTTTTTGCTAACGATAGCGCCTTCAATTAAATAATTGTTATTCTTGTAAAAAATTGAGATATATATATCTACAGATGTATTATTATGTTAGCAGCGAGACAATGATGTCTTTTGGCTAAATAACGTAAATGTTGGAAAGATTACCTCTTCACGTACATCGTGCTTCTTCAATTCGTAGTTCGCAATCATAACTTTTCTCCAAGCGTCCTAAATATTTCGAAAAATATTTGATCAATCTTAATTGCTAAGGCCTGTGAAAATAAGAATGCAACGTTTAGGTCCTATTGTTATTGGTGTTATTGCCGCTGGTGGTGGTAGTGTTGTTGTTATTATTGTTGTTGTTACTATTAGAATTAAGTGGACTGCTGATGTTGTCGATCTCACGCTGGGCGCGCGAGATCTTCACTTTATCCCGCGGCGTGCCGTCCTCGCCAGTCTCCATCGCGAACATTTTCATTTTTTCCTTAAAGCTGAGCTTCTCCGGCACCGCGCCAATCTGTGAGTTCTGCTGCTGCTTCTGCTTCTCCGCTAGTCGCTTTTGCCTCGGATCCCTGAAACAACCAATTGTTTAGCATACTTGTGCCAAAGGACTTGCTTATTCAGTAGTAACTCTTTAAATCTTAAGTGTATATGTATGCAACAAAAATTTACTTATAGACTTCTTGAGCCCCGATCACACCGGGGGTGGCGCTAGTAAACGAAGTCCCGGACCCTTCTGGTGTCTTGGGAGAGACTAATAAATTCTCCGCGTCGTTGATAAAATTCTGAAAGCACAATTGAGAATAATGGAATATATATCTACAATATATATGTATTTGCCAATATATTGATATACATATAATACTGTCGACACTGTCGAACACACTGTGCAACATCAATAACAACATTTACTGAAATCGGGGATAATCTTTTGCACTTGTCTAATATAAATTAATGTACCCCGGGTTCCGCAAAGCGCATATATGTGCGCATTTGTCTATAGCATACGTAACGTTTACTATAAAAAATGCGTGCATATGCGCTTTACGGAACCCAGGGGTATAAATGACTCCAAAAAGTCTCCAAATATCAATATAGCAGCACATTATGTCTTGCGTAATTTGCGTATGCAAGAACCTCGATAGGAATGTAATCCAAGACAGCTACGATTAATAAATAATCTATTTAATATATGTACAATAAACAAAAAACTTGAAGGATACTATAATTAATTTATTAAATAAACTAAATTAAAAAATCTTAAGTAATAAGAGTGCATCACCATTATCAATTAGTGTTGTATAAATTAAACTATTATAGTTCGTTGAATTAATGTAATTTAGCTTAATGGATAATAAATTTGACACTCAATGCAAAATATCTAATATCTAACATATTATAATGCATGATAAGTCCGAGATTAAATTCTTATCGAAAAAATGTCCAGTTTAAATGCAAACGTATTGCAACGTATTGCAACAAGTATGTAATTTTTGGGAGCAACCAGCGTGGTATACGCGTAAAGTAACGATCATAGAGACTAACATCAGTCCATATACAACATGAAACATAAATGTAGATCACATAGGATGAAAAATATGAATAAAACATCTAATTTTAGATACAGCGAATAATGCTCGAATGAGAGATACATGATCATTAGATGATAATTACTATAACTGACAGTTCATGCATTGTAAACATCGTAATGTAGACAGCATGATGTAGCATGATCTGTTTTAACATTTGTATCTTACTTGTTTATCTGCCATCGTAAGCATTTCGACAAGATATTCATATTTATAATAAATTTCGTATTGGCGATATAAATTAATCCCTTAAGGGAATATTAATTTCTTAATTAATTATTTAAAATACAGACCGTATATCAGAAAATAGGAACGAGATTTGTATGGTATGATCTCAAATTACTTCTCTTGAAATTAATATGAAAGATAATGTGATAATGACTAGATACTAAAATATTATTAAAAAAACGCGAAACACTCAAATTTTTTAAAACAATATCAATTATGTGAAATATCTTGCTCAATTATGCTTATCAAAATAAAGCATAGGATAAAATAGAGGTAAATTAAAGCAGGAAAATGATAAGAATGATAAAAATGGATATAAGAAAATTACTCACGTTGGGATCTTCTCTAATGGTGTCCATTGAGATTGACGGCGGGTTTGATGTTCCAGATGATACATTGCGCAGCATGGACTCGCTATTTGCATTCGAATCATGAAAAGAGACCCTTTTCATAGATGCTGGCTGTTGAGAAGTGGGAGGTAGATTAGATGTAGTCGAGCCGTTCGATCTGAGAGCACTTTGCTGAGACATAACGGCGTAACTGGAGCCTCGTTCTGGTGGCGGGGGTGCATCATTTACGTTGTTTTGCGAAGCTACGGTAAAAAAAATATCTTTAATAAAAATACATGAGTCGAATATGTAATACATTCAATAAACACAAAAATATAGTGTATTTGCAAATCTTTCGTTGGTAGAAAACAAAATATTTCAAGACAATTTCTCTTTAAAGAAATATGAGAATACAGAGAATCAAAGTTCGATATTTAATCTATAAAGATTTTAAAAGCTTTATGTTTAATCTACTAACGCATAGATACGTTGGGGCCATTAATAATCAAGTTATCCAAGCGTAACATGCCGGGGTGCAGCTGACTTCGCGAATGTTGGCTCGGCTGATATGTATGCTGCTGTAATTGTTGCTGTTCTTCCTGCTTCTTCTGGTTCTCTTCGTATTCAGCCTGCTTCCGCTTCACCTCGTCCATTCTCCGTTGTAGTTCCCTGTCTTCCACGGAGTGTGACATGCCTATGGAATAGGACTTCTGACCGGAACTGAAATGGCTAAGAGGTGTGCCATAACTAGGAGTCGGTACATGCTCTTCGCTCTGACTTGTTGCTGTTTGTTGTTGCGGCTGCTGATGTTGCTGCTGATTTGGTTGCACATGCAAACCACTATTTTCTTGACCAGGACCACTCATCCCAACATTCTGAGACACCGTTTGATTGGATAGAATATGAGCATGGCTACTGGTGACAGGTTGGTTGTTGAGGGGCTGGAGAGGCAAACCACCTCTCATAGACTGGTTGCCTGCGATCGTTCTCGATAAAATCGGTGGCTGCACAGTTCCTTGGACAGTTCTGTCCTGACTGGCCGCCATTCTCAGTAAGCCCTGAACGCGCTGCACGCTCTCGTTGTCTAAATCGTTACTCTCCTCGTCATCGTCCTGATTGGCAATCTCCTCCGCCCTCTTCTGGAAGTCTCTCTCCAGTTGGAGAGCTCGCAGCTGCTCTTCCTGCTGCTGCGTTCGATGCGCCAGCGCGCTCAGCTCGGCGATCTGCTGATCTCGCCATTGTCGAGCGGCTTCTCTCCTACGGGCTTGTTCCTAAAGATACCAGCAATGTCAAATAAAAATGTTCTTAAAAAAAAATACAAAATACAATTACAAATTCCAAAAAACTTGTTACCGAAATTCTTAACTGCACAATAATTACTAATAGAAAATTTCAATGTAAGAAACTAAATCTATAAATTAAAAATTATTGCTTTAAAGAGATATATTTGCATTTATTAAAGCTACCATTTCATTTATTATTTTCCTTTACTAATTACTATTACTTATTACCTTTTCTCTTTCTTCTCGTTGCCAAGGATTTGTCGCGCTATATTGATACTGACGCGGTTGCTGCATGGCACTGATTCCTCCCGCAGGGTAATAACTACCTCGTGGTGGATCTTGCATGCTTGCGGTATACCTGCAACATTTTCTTCCATTATTTAGGATCAAATTTAATCATCAACAGGCAACTTCCAAGATGCGTTAAGATACATACCTTGTGTCGGCTTGCTTGTACAGAGGGTGCGTCGAAGTACTGGGCGGTGGTGGTGGTGGACTTTCGTTAAACTCCTCAGACGGTAAAGATGGTCTCGTTGGCGGCACTTCCGACGTCGTCACAGAGTGGCTTTCTCCGTTTTGCGCGCGATTGACGTTATCGTTTCCATATTGATCGATGCGCTGGTCCAGATTGCCGTTTGGATAATGTGGGCTGTTTTGCGAGCCGGCGAAATGTCGATTCTGTTCGGCGTACGACTTCGTCTCCTGGCCGCTCAAGTCTCTACCGAGTAGATTCTCATTGGACATCGGTTGATGGCCGCGCGCGATCGCCTCGTTCTTCGGTTTGGGCATCATCGGGCCGTATTGACCTCCAATTACCGGATACCGATTAGGGTACTGATTATACGGGCCGTACTGACCATACTGCGTGCTGTTATATTGAGTGTACTGGGCATCCGGATAATTGTAACTGGGCGGGTTTTGTCTCGCGGCGTAGCTGGAGGTCGTGCCCAAGCTCGACGTGGAACCGAGTGGTCTCGGCGTACGTACATTCAAGGTATTCGGCATTTGTTGAGCAGGAGGAGCTGCCACTCGAGCGCCCATGTTATACATCCCCGACGGTCTATGCTGATTAAGCAGCGGCGCGCCGCCGCGCAACTCTCGTCGACGAACTTCCTCTTGCATCTCCTGCATCTTCGCCTCTTGGCGGATGATGTCGCGCGACGATTGGGAACGCGGCGGTGGTCCTCCACTGTGTTGTTGCATCTGATTGCTGACCGTCGAGTAGCTTTGCTGTTGCCCTGGGGTGACATACGCGGACGTCGGACGGTCTCGGATGTGACCGCCGACTTCCATGGTAGATGGACGGTTCAACGAGTTCTGCGAACCCCTCAGGGAACTCTTTTGAATATGCTGAGGATTCCTGCAATATGCAACAATAAATTTAGAAAATGTTCAGAACATTTAGGAAAAATTACGAGATTATTCTAAATTGATCCATGTGCACAATGATATTTTCATTTTATGCACGTATAATCAAGTGTCAAATGTAAGAAAAGAAGTGCTTAAAATAGAAAAATATAAAATTGAAGATATATAAAAGTTGTACTGTATATCTATACCTGTCATCTGGTTGTTGTAAACTAATTTGTTGTTTCACAGTCGGGTCTTGATTTCGATAAATACTCAGATTCTGATAAAATCGCTCAGCTTCTGTGCCCTGTGCACTCGACGGTGCGTTCATGTGCGTTGCATTTGGATTCAAATTAGGCGACGATTGCTGCCTGCTGACTAAGCCAGTGGGCGGTAAAGTTCCGATTCTCATGGGATCGTGCAAATTATGGCTCGACCTAGAATACATTATTGCATACATTATTCTGATAAATATATTGTTTCTCATGATATTTTACAAGCAGAATGTACAACTTACAACTTACATACAATTATGATACTGAATATATTAACAAATGAAGAAAAAGTTGATTAAATTAATCTTTTGATTTGTCCTATAAGACATTTTCAAAAAATTGCGCTTAATAATTCCTGAAAATTATTTCCAGTTTGCTTGGGAGATAAGTTGTATAAAATACAAAGATATATTAAAATATGTATCGAGAGCGATCTGAATTGAGTTGAAGATATATACCTGGAACGTAAAGAAGTTGCACTGTTGATCGTCGCCATAGGAGGTGGTTGAACAGGCGGTGTAACGCTGTTACTGGAAGAAGCTCTGCTGTATCCAGGATTAAACACCTCATGCTGTTGCTTGATCTCGGTACCCATATCTACGTAAATCCAATTTTTATGTACAAACGAGTAAACGTAGCCGTGCATACTCTTCTATCAGATACATCTTTAGCCTACTCAAATCGTCTAATAAGAAGTAGATGTTCCTCTTACGTTTAAGCTACCTAGTGAAACCCGATAAAGCTGCGTGATTCAATAAGAGATAGAGATAGACGTTCCTCTTATGCTAATCTGTCTAGTGAAACTCGCTAAAGCTGTGTGATTCGGGCATGATATGCACACACAAAGCTCGCTCTTACTTACTATGCAATGCCGGCACAGACTTGCTGCTGTGGATTTGCTGAGGAGTGGCGTCGTGTCCAAGCCGCGACGGTAAATCTCGCTCGCTCATGCGACGAGGACCTGCGGTAGCCCAAGCGGGTACACAAAGAGACAGCTTTGAGTTAATGGATTGGTGAACACGAAGGTGCCGAGGCGCAATATTAAAATGATCACTCATGCACATACGCAAAGCACACATTTGTCGAGAACGAGAACACGCTCTCTTTTGGATCATCGAAGTCTAACTTTGACACGTTGAAAGCGGTGGAAAAAGAAAATGTCATACGGCCAACTGTAAAGACACTTATGGCAACGACGAGCTACAGCGAACAAATTTGTATATGCATTGTGATATTGTTTCAACAAAACTGAAATAATTCTCGTTGGTTGAATGCAGTGAATGGACAAAGTATTGATATGATTACTTAATGTTTAAAAGTGATATAGTTTATAATTGCAATAGAATAATAAAAAATTATTGCATTGGATTTTGCGGAAAAGGTATTATACAAAGTAAATAATAAATATTTAAACATGTATTTCATGCGTGCACGTTTGCATGTGATTAATTCGTAAGTTTGATATTTCATGTGATTAAGTTAATTAAATAAAAAAATATATAATTATAAAATAAAAGGTACTTATTTTGTCGCATTTACTGTGCAATATCGTAATTAAACAATCACATCGAATTACATAAAGTATTCTCTCTATGCACATAACTATGATTATGTGCACGTAATATCGCAGACGTTGTTAAATATATCACTACTGTAGGCATAGCAATGCAACAAAAGAAAGTACCTGAAAATTGTATTAATATATCATGCTTGCATATTAGTAGAACATCGTGTTATTATGGAACAAAAGTATATCTATTAGTGTCATATTTTATATATTGCAGGATAATACTTGCAAATCCATTTCTGAATTAAAACCAGATAATAAAATCAATTTAACATAAATGTTAATCGATGCATTTATCAAAAACTAGCCAAATCAATTTCTTAATTCTGCTCAAGTCTTCGGCTTCCCCAACTTCATTTAGAAAAAAAATTTAAAGTTTATTATGACAAGACAAAAAATTTATTGTTCTAAAAATTTTATATTATTTTAGCCTATTATTTTAATTTTATAAAAATAATTTGATCAGTTTTTGATTTCATCGTTTTATAAATCATGCCAGAAAACAACGTAAGTTATTGTAAAAAAGATGTGAGAATGATTTATGTTGAAAATCATTCGGGCACTACGGCCGCGTTATAAATAAATATAAGAGCAAACGTAATGTATGTAAACAGATCTAATAAATCGTGCGACACTGATCCGTCTGCAAACGTCGATTTTCCATTCGTCTCATTCAGGCGGAATGAAAGTGCTTGAAGAAAGAAAAATTCGACTAAATGCACATTCAATGTATAACACGTGGTGGTAGCTTACGCAAGGCGGACCGGTCATCATCTTTCAGCGAGCTGATCTCGCGGAAGCTCCAACCGTCCCTCTCCGAATCGGACTTCCGTCTCGAAATGTCAAACTCGCTCTGAGATTTTCGTTCCGCTCTTAATCGTCCCATATTTTTTGTCCCGTTTTCACGCAATAATTCAAAAGAGCTATCTTTCAGCCGATCGTAGCTCTTGCGCTTTGTACGAATTCTTTTTTTCCCGTCAGATCTCTGTACTTCAGTAGTTCGATCTAAATTCGTCCATCTGTCTTTCTCGCGCGGTTCTCTCTTTGATTCCAATTCTTCAAGCGACAGATGACGATTCCATCGCGTGCCGTCCTCTAATTTATCGCCAAAGAATTCGCCAAATTTTGTTTGGTCTTCGGCCGTTTGAACTGAAGTAGAATTCATCGGATTGTCTCGCTTTCTGGAGCCTTTTTTCAATTTCAATTCTTCGAGAGAGCGATGACGTTGCCATCGCGTACTTCCCTTGGGACTCGAGATCGATCTGTTGCAGGACTTGTAAGATGAATCAAGATCTTCGCGAAGATTTTCAGAAGATCGCGATCGACCGTCAGAATCAGATAAAAATTTGTTCAAGATACTTTCACAGCTTCGCGTCTTAGTGGACTTGCGAAGATCTATGGCTTTCTCAATCTTTTCTTTTCCATAAATTGCAGTACCGATCAGATTGCTTTCGCTCTTACAGAGAGGTTTAGCAATTCGCATTCGCAGGACGTTCGGTTTGTTATCACCCGATCGTGAATACGCATTCGCATGTCGCGGAAGTATCAACGAGCTCTCTAAAAAGCTGCTGTTGGAGCAATTCTTAGCGGCGGAATGAGAAATGTCTATGAATAGGCATTTGGGATGCTTTTCGCAATACTGACGAACCTGTGACCTGATATCTTCCGAGGACCGAGAACTCTTCGCAACGTTCGATAGCGACAGTGCGATGGAAGAATAGGAAGGTGAATGGACGGAAGGCAGGGAAGAAGATAACGAAGAGTCGGGAGCTTTCGACATTTTCTGAAAGTTATCGGTCAACAACGATAATTTCTCTAGAGGCGTTGTTTCTGATTGATTTATCAAATTTGACTGGGTCGAATCGCTATAAGCGGATGTATCGTTATTCTCATTTATTGCGGAAACGGCAGAAGATTGCGCCAAGTCTTGCTCCGGAATAAATAAAGGCGCATCGGTATTATCCAGATTTAAAAACTGCTCGAGTTGTTCTGCGATTACTTGCTGCTGTTCGAGCGAGAGTTTGGAACTGCTATCTTTGATATTAACTTTTTCTGCTGGAAACAACTTTTCCACATCTTTTCGATTTTCCACTGTAAAAGAAGCTTGGGATTTGCTGTCATCGATTGCCATATTGTTATCTTCAACCTCTGCAAAAGTTGCGTCCTTTTTGATATCAAGAAACACTTGATCTTTGCTACCATTACTCAATATGTTTTCAACCTTAGTCGAAGCTATGTTCTTCGTACCAACTACATTTTGATTTTTACCTTTGAAAATATTCTTATCATGATTCTCGTCTATTGCTAGCATTGAGCTTTCCTTAGCATCAGTCGTAACTTGTTCCTTTACTGGAATCCTGGCAATTGTAACTCGTCTAGCGCCGCAATGATGAAATCTACATTCCTCGATCGCGAAATCGCCATCGGTTTCAACGTCAACTAGAACGATATTGTTGCGCCTCTCAGCTGAGCAGACTCGAAAGTTTTCATCTCCTTCTTTTGTCAAGTCTGAATCTGATTTATATTCTTTCTGCGCGTGACAAGGTCTATGTAAATGTTCGTCGCTTTTATCCGGCGTTATGATATTCGGTTCCGACACGAACTGACGGGAACCGTTCAACTTGGTGGACTTGAATTTGATCAGACCGGCATCGCCAAGCTTCGAGAAATGTTTCGCTAGCGCTGCAACTCTGCCGCACCCTAAACGCACTTCTTCCGGCGACTTCCAGCATTTCTCCGTTTTGGATTCGTCACTGGACACATCGCTGTTCAGTCCGCTCAGATCGAGATGCAACTCTGGCATTATCGTGTACATCTTAGGAGTCGAGATTCCTCCCTCGGCGTCATTATCGGCTCTGCTCGACGCACAATCATCGTTAATCGTGGAACTAGACTCATCTGCGCAATCTTCGGAATTGGAAATGTCGTCTAATTTATCGCCATATCGTTCATCGATGCTCAACGTACGTTTTGTAATATTGTCCGCACCTTGAAGACGCGAAAAGTCACCCGACTTAGATTCTGTAATGCAACTTGACCCAGTTGTAGCGTCTTTGACGAACAATATTGATTTATTCGTAGGGAAGGAGCTAGAAATTGATAAAAAGTTCTGATTGCTACCCGTATCTAATAACTCAAAATTAGATTGTGGAACACTTAGAGTCTGTTTTCTATCGCGATCTACATTTATACGTTTCTGAGAATTTCTACGATTAAAGTTGTCGTCACAACCAGCTTTAATACAATGCTCGCATTTCTTACTCGGCTCTACTTGAACACATTCAGAGGATTCCGTGTAATTAATATCTTCGGTTTGATCGATATAGGGTATAGCATCGAAAAAATTTTCTTCGAAAGTCAGTAACGAGTGTTTGTAATCTTTCGTAGTCCCCGCATACTCTAGCGGCGGAGTGGTGATCCTTTCGAATGGATTTAAAGTGTCCGTCGAATTACTCGACGCGGCTCCGCCTTGTTCCACGTTACTCTCTTCTTCCTCTATGATTTTATCGTCGCTCTCGTCGCTCTCGTCCTGATACAAGATGGATGATATCTCATTGTCGCTCGTGATAGAGATTAAGGGACAGGGCATACGAGATCTCGGGAGACGCACGGGAAATACGGTGGGGGTGGAAGGACGATAGACGTGTTCTTTCTCGTCGACGACGCCGTGAAACGCGCCTCTCTGACGAAAAATGGAGAACGGATCTTGCCGCGTAGAACGGTACTCGTCGACGTTAACTCGTGGAAAACCTCGGTCAACTTGATTATAGTAAGGGAATGTCTCGACGCATTGAGACGAGATCGCACCTGGTTGAACTGAATCCTGACACGGCGCCTGCTTCGGGAAGGACAATAAGTCGCCCATCGAGTGTGACGTGGCTGGTTGACTATTGGTCGTCTCCGTCGTCTCTACCGCCGGCTCTAAGAGCTCGGATCTTGGCCGAGTCTTATATGCTGCATGAAACAAGTGGTTAGTCAAGCGTTAGTAAAGCAGGCTCTTCTCGAGCGAAGCGAAGCGAAAGGCGTTATTCTGACGGATTATTCGGATTAGAAAATGTCCGCTGGCGATAAATCTGGTCAATATTTCGTAGAAAATAGGATCTTGCTGACACGTGTGCACTTGAAGCAAGAAAGTGATGAGCTTAATCGTTTGGAAGAGTTATTTTATATATCATTAAATTAATTCAATTTATAATAAGATTATTTTAATTGCATATTATCATAATTTCATGATAAAATTTTGTTACAATAACTTAATAATTTTTGCTGTCTCGATACAAATAAATTATTTATAATTTTACAATAAAAAAAATTGGACTAATATTTTGTAAGATATTATAGATCGTATAGTATATTCTCTTCGCGAGCTTTAGCAATTGAAAAACTAATTACATAGAATCTAATTATAAGATCTCCATTATTTTTTCCTTGCTCCAAAGGCAAAATTAGCTCTGGAAATTATGGTATTAGTTATTAATCTTCGAACTTACCTCTTGTCATCACAGGAGAAGGTTGAGATAATAACGTTGCGAGTCCATGATATATAGCGCCCTGCTTTGCGACTTCTAATGTCACGATCGGACCGGTACGCACAAGATACTCGGCAGCCCTGCGAATCAATTTTAATGATATAGTGTTTCAAACATTGTTAAGAAATAACTTTATTAAGTTAAAATTAAATCAAAGTCTAAAAATTATATCGTACTTTTCTTGCGTAATCCCGACCAGACTTTGTCCGTCTACTTTGAGTAATTGATCGCCTGCCGTCAATCTACCATCCTGAAAACATATACATAAAAATAAATTAACTTACTTAATAACATAGACTGATTTTTAATTTGTTTTTGTAAATTTAAATTCTAATTTTATAACTAAAAAATTTTTAAATTATATTCAATGTATAAATTAATTTTTATTTCAAAGAAAAAATTTTAATTAATCATATTCAATGTTATATAACATAATTTAATTTAATTTAAAAGCGTATCATGTTATGTGATTAAAACTTGTCATATTTTAAAAATGCTATCATATGCAAAATTGTTAGATTAAACGAACTTACCTGTGAAGTTCAATCCTAATTATGCCCTATGTCTCGTCTGGATGGAATAATTATTCACATAATTATTCCATCCGGACGAGACAATTGGGCATAATTTTATTTAATAATAATTAATATGCATTGAATATCATTACACATTTTAAACATAATTTTAATATCTACATTAAATGTAAAATATTTTTAAATAAATGACGGTTACTTACAGCATCAGCGGCACCACCAGCAACAACGCTTTTGATGTAGATACCTAATCGTTCCTGTCCTGTGCCCTACGTGTACCAGAATTAAAATAACACATTACTTTATAATAAAATTACATTATAATAAATAAGTATATGCAGCTAAGGATACACACTTTTGCTGCAACGATGCTTAAGCCCATGCCGTTGGTACTCTTGTGCAATTTAATAACGTGTATCTCAGGTTGAGTTTGATTTTGATTAATGTGACTGATATAGCCACCAGACCTATTACTCATTGCGCTAGGACTACGCAACTGCAAAAAATTGAAAAAATTGTGTATAAAAATATTTCTCTATAATTACTAATTAAATTCTCCATAATTAATTAATTAAATTAATTATATTAAATTAATTAATATAATTATAAATAATTATTAATTAGAACTTGGATCTTAGATCCAAAATCTAACACATATGAAGATGATAAACGCTACGATCTGCTTACTACTTAGTTTTCATATTAAAAGATTTTTGAAGTTATAAGAATTTGCAGCTTACATTGTTGTGATGGTCTATCATGTAAATGGTCCAATAACCACTACTGGTGGGTTGGGCTGCCATTCGACATAAACCATCTCGTTGCAGAGGTGCCAGAAATTCCGCCAGTCCTGGTGGAACTCCTCTTATTACTTCGCAGCTGTAACCATCCTCAGGAAGTAATAATGCTAGTCCTAGAACAGGTTCTTCTTCCAGTCTTATTTCGCGGCCATCTGCACGTGCAAGTGTATCTGCGACACTCTCTGCAACCTATAATATTGTGTAAAATATATATTTTGTAGAATGACATTTTATGTCAACAAGACGCAGATTATTGTACTTTTAAATGTACTCACTCTCACCACATTCTCGATCAATTCGGCAGGTAGCCTAGGCTCGTCCGCGGCCGGTTGATATTTTTGTAGTAACGCCCTCACCTGCAGAGAATTTAATTTAAAGCAGGTCGAGCTTAGCGTTGCCAGCTCCTCAGCATTGTATTTGGGAGCCTGTAGTAGATGAGTCGCCTGCATGATCGTCGCCAAGTGGCATTGACTGGCAAGTTCCAAGCCTTGCCTCTCGGCCCAGGTCTCCAATGCGTTCAGCCTCGCTTTGAGTCTACGTCCGAACCATCTGACGCACAGATTTCCGTTCGAGACGAGAGTGTTAAAAGCTGTCGCGTTAATTGCGTGAAACAGATGACTAAACAGCTGTATCGTCAACGCAGCATTCACCCGGCATCGTCGCAGTAGGGCCATCGTGTTTGAGAAAATCTGCAGCACCCCAGCTTCCTTTGCCGGTTCATCTGCGTCCGCCATGAACTGTGTCATTGCTGGCGTGAGTTCTAATGTGACGCAACGCACTAGCGAACCGAAGGCTGTATGCACCGCATCCGCTAGGATGTCTTGTGCCCGTGTGGAAAATGCGCCCACGTGCCGGTCACTTTTCAACATGTGTAGCAGTTCCGAACCGTTCGCCAACCAAAAGGCCAACGACGAAGCGTCCATGTAACGTTCCTGGGAACATAATCTTCCTTAAAACTACTGTTGACATATACTATCATATGGAATAACTTATGCTATAGTTATACTTTTCCAAATATCTGAACTAGTACACTTCTTTTTTAATATATTCACTTAAACAGTTCAGGAATATTCTGAAGTTTATATGAGTAATTTCCAAATCACAGGTATTTTATTGCTCAAAATAGAAGAATAAAATTAACAATAAAATACCTGGATAACGCGTTGAATCATGGTAGCGACATTCGCCAACATGACGGTAAGTCGGTGCGCTCTTTCCGTGGGCTGCAATTCTGGTTTATAGTGAGTGCTGGCGCGATATCTCGCGCTGAGATAGAGGGTATAGGTTGGCGCCAACTTAAATTGTGGCGCCGAGGGTTCTACATCGGTGATGACAGCGTGGAGGAATGTCTCCTCTGTCTCCTCGAGGAATTCTAAGACAGCTGGCAAGATCGGATCCGTGCCTCGCGGTTGCCGATCGTATTGTGAGTGCCTGCCAATAATCGATAGACGTTAATTTCCTTTCTTTGGCTTCAAACTTTTAAATCTTCTTTTTCAAAAGTAAATGTTATTAATATTTCGAGAAAGAATAGTTTAACGACATAAATTCATACAACGTTATGTTTTACATCTGCCTTAAATATGAATAATTCTATGTATTTGCAATATATTGTAAGAAAGCACTAATAGTGTACATTCTACGATGCATTGCTACTCTAAAAGAATGCTTAATAATAGAATGCTTAATAATGTATCGTAATTGTGCACTCGATAAACTGAAAAAACTTGGCTAAATCGGCAAGCTGTAAATGTAAAGGGGTAGAATTTCAGAGAAACTTCTAAATCGCGAAAATAATTTAATTACATCCAGCATACTTCTTAATCATTTTATAAAAAATTAACAGAATTTTTTAAAGACCACTTTTACATCGCAACTGTTCGTGATAAAGGTTTCATAATAAAGAGCTTTGCATTATATCGAGATTTTCTTCGTTATAAATGCGACTCTATATATTAACAGTAAGTTCTAATCTTTTTTCGACTAGGTCAAGTATCATAAACCGCCGTAGATTTATCGTTCCGATTTGCTACCTGTTGCCGTCCCTGCTGCTGCTCAGACTAGCGGTCTCCACGTTTCCATCCAGATCAAATGTGGTCTCGTAATTATGCGTAGGCTCCGGCGGATGCGTGGGACTACGAGGGCTACGGACTGCTGCGACAGCGGACTTCGAGAGGCTCGACGGGGCCGCCCGCTCCTGGGCCTGACCCGGGATCTGACCACCGCCGTTCGGTGTTCCAGATCCCGGATGAAACTTCTCCGAGCTGACGTCCTGACTGGTCGCGTCCGGCGAGCGTCTATCGTTTACACGCGTGCGAAGCGAACATTACGACGGGAAAAGCAAACGTAAAGCATATCGAGCGAAATAAACGTAAATGAAAAAGTAATAAAAATTCATGGGAAAATGCGTTTCAATTCTCTAATTACAGCCTCAAATTACAGCCTCCGCCGAAAGTATGGAAGATTTTTAATAAAGTATGATAAATTTATTGATTAATATCAAAAAGTTTTTTATATATAATCTTCTCTTTTTTTTTTATTTAAATAAAGAGATTTATAGTATGCTTTTCAATTTACAAATTGTAGTATTTATTGAAAGTGTTCCATACTTTCATAGCCAACATATAAAAAAACTTTAATATTCAAGTAACTAATAAAAATATATATACATGAAATTTAATGCAATACGGCATTAAGAGTATCTGATAATTGTAACAAGCTGAACACTATTGTTGTAAGTGCATTCACATTGAGATACATAAAAGAACATGGTACTGACTAATCGCAACGAACGAGCAACATTCGTGCATCACGTCTATTTCTCACCTGAATGCAATGACGAGAGAAAGGAATACGTGTCTCGAACTTACCGGTCGTAAGCGTAGTCGATCTGTTTGTTAGAATCCTGTCTCTGCCTAATGCGCTCTTCCGGCGCCGGGTCGATGAATCGGAAGGTGTGCATTCTGCCGAATTTGATGATAGCTCCATTCTGTAAGCATGCAACATTGAAGCTTATCATTACATTTGCTCTTCAAATCGATGCGCCAACAATTCGATATATTAAATTAAATATTAATTTCTTTACTCGCGTTGCGATCCATATTTTAAAAAGCAACCAAAAGTTACATAAACGGTCATATAAATACAAAATGCGAACATATCCCAACTGCAAAAACGGACGAGACACGTACCTGCAGAATGGTCGTCTGATGTATCCTCTGGTTATTGACGTACGTATGTGCGTCTCTGGAACACGGCGTGAGGGTCACAATGTTCTCGGTAAAGGCTATAACGCAATGCCTGGGCATCACCGTCGGTCCTGGCAGCGTCAACGTCTGCGCTTGCACCGCTTGCGGTCCTATCGGTCTCTCTGACCCGACCTCCGTGACATTCGGCTGTAATCGGTGTCGCACTCCGGCGCCGTTCGGGATATCGCTGCCATCAGGATTAAGCTCCAGTAGGAATGGTAGCCTCTCGTCCTCGTACCTGTAAAAAGCAAACGCAGCTATCACTAAAATGTTCGTTACTGCATAATTAAATATCTGCATGGATAAATCATAAACTCATCATCAAAGTATGAGCAATTAATAATGAACTAAACGTTTATAGGCAATGTCTGATGTCCTTTTAATAACAATTTCCCCCAGTCCCCCAAAACTGTGACGTACCTGTGATCCAACTCGTTCCACTTTCCGGCTGGTTTCTTTTTACGTTTCCGCGGCATGTAATCTGCGGGCCTCCTCCTCACGTGAAACATAATGGAACCTGCGAGAAAAATGCATGTCGTAAGATTTTATTCAAGCACACCGAAAACAAATTGGACTATGTACATATATATTCTTATTCTAATACATATATATAAATTATAAATTTATAAAAACAAAAAAAAGTTATACTATAAATTTATAATACATTTCATACAGTATACTGAAGAGTACAAATCATAAAGATTATAATATTGATACATTTACAATAACTTGCTGAAGAACGAGAAATATTTCAAAAATTGATGTACACACAAAATTTATCAAGGATCTTTAAAATTCTCTTAAAAAAAATTGCTAAGGGATATAAAGAAATTAATAAATAAATAGTTCGCCAATAAATAAAAGTAGATAATGAGCGCAATGAAGGGCATCAGAGATCATATCGGTACAGTTCTGGGAAGGAAGCCGAAGGATAAGAGCGGTTGAAAAGAAAGAAGGGAAATAAAAAAGGGAAGGAGACCTCCTTCATATCGGCAACGTATGAACGCTCGTCGTTGATTTAAAGATGCGTGGCGTGTAATAATCGCGCATGAGAAGCTTCGCGCGGTAAATCGTCGAATTAGTATGATGGGCTAGATAGCGATCGTGCATTTTTCTCGCGTTACAGCACTGCCGTGCGTTTCCTACGCGGCAACGCACGTGTGCGTGCTTCAAAGCACACGGTGGCTTCTCACGGAAGAAAACGGAAAGGGAGAATGACTCTCGGCTTCGGGTCAGCGCGCCGCACAGTCATTGCACCCGCCGTCGCCGGCGTTTTCATCACGTTTTCCCTCGTCCTTGCATCTGGAAACGGCGCGGCGCCTCGTGCTTTCGGCAGCGAACCCATCGAGTATTATACGGCTCGACGAAAGAAAAAATTCGCTTTCTCCAAAACCCGAAGAAAGAAAATAGTTTCACTGCATATAATTTGAGTATAAAATGCTCTATCGCAATTTTAAGAAAGAAATTATGTTTAAAGTTGTAAAAAAAAAAATATTTTTTACTTTTCACCTGCACGTATACAACATGTTGCAAGTTTCATTCCGTCCAAAATTACTTTTATTTCTTGAAAGAAATCTATTGTAAAAATTAATGTTTAGAAAACTGTCCAAAATTATTTACATTGTTAGAATTTGCAGTCTTCAAAATTTGTTGTAAGAATTAGCGTTAAAAAGATTTTCGTCGCGATGTCAAATATCGGGTTTATCGCAGTTCTAAATTAAATTGTAGGCGTTACGAGGGAATTTATATTCGACGAATCATCGAATTTAATAGCTTCCAAATCTCGAAGAATTCTCAAGTTCAGAAAGTCATAAATAAGCGTTCGATATTCGACAGTGATAGAAATCAGCGAGCTTCGTAGACTCGTCGAACAATCTACGATTTTAAAGGCTTTAATCGCACAATCGACTCATAATTAAGTCTTGAAAACTTCGATTAGTTTCGAACCTTGTGCAATCTTAGATTGAATTGTTTCAGAACTCAAAGAAACTTAAAATTTTCATTAAAAGCACACGCGGCACTCACCTAACATCACCTCCGCCTTGCCATTCCGGCGTGGCTTGAATGGCCAAAGTCCAATCATGTAACACTTTTAGATCGATTCACGAATAATAACATAGATATGTAATCACGAGAAGATTTCTATTCGAATCACAACCGATACTCCAACAGTTTCGTATCAGTGGCACGTTTTGTAGACACGTTTTGTGTCTCTTTATTCACATCAAACTGTCGCAAAAATATACCTTTTTGTAAAGCAAATTTTTCACTTCTTTAATTCAAACTTTATATTTTTTATTAATTTAATATAACAAAAACAACAATCGACATATGATTTTATTTTAAATTCTCTATTATTGTCCATCATAATGTTTTTCCATTAATATAGTTATATGTAATCTTTATGGGTAAAGTATTTATTAATAAACCAGATTTTTGTGAAAAATTAATAGCGAAATATTTTTATTGTGCGAAGAATTATTCAGTGAGATATTTGTAAGCGGTGCATAAAAGTATTGTAAAAGTTCATATCATTTGGAATCAAAGTCGCATAAAGCGATAAGCAGGAAAATAGATCAATTTTATCCGAGGACATCGCGAACAAGTATATTATATGTTTTATGGCTTTATGGCGATTTTCCCAGAACGGTATATACATTTACAAATCGATTAGTATGTTTCAAAGCGCTATAAAATATCCTTATAAAATACGAAGTTCTGGGAACGATACAAAACAACTCCGTTACATGTCAGTAAAGCGCACTTATTGCAATTTGTATACATAGCTTTAAACTTTTCAGTTCACGCGACAGTAAATGCCAACGTGATATTGCAACGCAAAAGATTTGTATAGACATTACAAACGTTAGCTTGATACACACGTAAACAATACGATAAGCGAAAATCAAATAAATAAAAATAGCTCGATATACTTGACTGATAATCCTGAATTTAAAAATAACTAAAAATTTTTATACTGTATTATAAACCTTTAAGCGTCTTCGACCACGTTACTCTCATTCACTTTCGTGATTCTTGTCATTGACAAAAATCGATTAAATTGTTAATCAATTTTTTGCCGAAGAACAATTCAATTAGGGCAAAGCATTATCCTAATCAAAATAATTTGCTTAAATTTTCGTCGTTCATCGTTTTAATTATACGCGTAATTTATCATTTAGTAAATTCTTTACACGGCATATTATTTTTATCAAATTAATTAAAAAATTGTACTTTATTAACTATGAAAGTTCTAATCGAATAAGAAGCAACCCAAAAACGAGCGAGACGTAACGCATGAAGAAAAATGTTAAAATCCAACAAGGTTAACGTAATTAAGTAATAAGGTTCACACACACATTATTAGGAATTGTAATTTAGATGTATATTATATAAAGGATTTAATATATGTTTAAAAATTCCGTTTAAAATTTCAATTAAATTTTAGCCGACGTAAATCATCGTCAAGCACATTCGATAAATCGCGCACTTTACGAGAGAATTAATAGCTTGCATTTTTTTATTTCAAGCACGTCGTTTATAAACGCAACCGAAAAATGTTAATTGTTCGCACGTAATTATTCGCGTCGCGTGAAACAGCCATACGCGAAAGCGAAAGCGCGTAACACCTTTAATGTCCATGACGCGCAGAACGATACTCTACGCGGCTCGCCCGTTAAAACAACACTGGTGTATAACTTCTTGTTACTTTCTGTCCCGTACAACACACAGGTGTGTGTATATAGAAACAAGAATACGATATACTGCACACGTGAGACCGGCGCAAGCGTGTTGACGAGTGCCCCTTGTACTATACGGAACTATAGCATCCGGCTTCATTTATTCGCTGCAAATTATTTATTAGCTTCCGCATTAAATCGAATTGGATTCATACGATAGTTAATTTTTAATAAAAAATAAAAGCAAGAAAAAAAACGCTGAAAAAAGATATATGCTTATCGTTAGCGTTGGCTCTTTTATATATAAAAAAAATACATATAATATATATATTATATATACAGAAACATTCATGCAAGAATTTATTTAAAATTTAAATTCTTTACCGAGAGAAAGAAAAAAACTATTTTTTTTATTTAATTAGCAGGCAATAACTTTTCTTTTACTAGACTCTTTAAATTACTAATCTACAACTATTGATACTTTTTCTTGACCTGGTCTTTGATGTCTATGACTAATGATACTTTTTGAACGATACAATATTCCACACAATCCTGATATAATCCTGTTTTCCGAATTTATCGAATACATTATAACATTACGGTGTAATTACATACGGTGTAAGTACAGACGGTGAAACAAGCGAAAATATTTCCGTCAATTAAATAAACAAAGAGCCAACATACGTTGACATTTAAATTATGATTTTGTATCTTATAGAACGTTATCAAATAATGATTTGTACTATTGATACGTCCCAATCATCAAAGAAAGATTTTCGTTTTATAAAAATTCCGTGGGGTTCAGTTTAATTTCATTATCGAAAGCTTTGCTAAGAATAACAGGTATTCTTAGAAATGTTTTCCATTCATATCGGCCCGACCATTCATAAGTATCGGTCCAATTTTCACGTGATAAAAAGATATCGATAAAAAGAGATTTGAAATAGTACGCGATTCTTCAGATATAAAGATTAGTCCATTTATAAAACTGTCTGTTTACCAATTCTTGTATTGATGTAATATTACATTAATACATAAATAGGCAGTTATACCCTTAAAGTGAGATTTATGTACTTAGTCGGGTCATCTTATCCTTTTTATATTTAAGTATACATATAATAACAAAACGTGAATTTAAATACAATTTTAATGCAATAATCATAATGCTTTAAAAAATATATTTATTTTAGTTTAAATTAAATTTAGTTTGTAAAATAATAAAATTTTTAGTTTAAATTAAGAATTCGCAAAGTTAAAGCGTTTTTCTAAAAACAGTTTAAAAAAAAGTTTGCCAATTAATTATTTTCAAATCAGTCACATTTATCTTTATACAGCTGAGCAAGTTTTTAATAAATGTGATTTTTACGGTGTTTTCAAATATTTTGTTATTTTCCAAATTTTGAAATTGCAATCCATTTCCTAAGGAATTCTTTCCTTAAAAATTCTTGTTATTCCATATAAAATTCTTTCCTTAATTTCTTGAGAACTCTTGAGAAATATAATATATTATTGCATTATTCAATTTTTTAATCTTTGGCGAAAGGTATAATCCTGTATGAGAAAATATTTGAATAAAACTTTGTCGCACACACACAGAAATTATACGTTAAAAAATTACATATATTAAAGCGTGATAAACGGACTTTAAACTGATTGATCTTCGAGGCTTTTTATCTTAAGTCGTTTAGAAGTTAAGCTTCTTTAAAAACATAATATCGAAGTTCTTACAAATTGAAAAATTTAATACCTCTAAAAGCACATCAGAATTATGACATTAAAATTTTATTTTTATCAAAATACTTTTTTCAATATTATACATAGATACAAATTGATTCGGGAAAAAAACACAAAAATATTCGTTTATTTTAGAAGATTATCCACGTATGTACCTATTTATATGAGGATAAAAATAATTGTACAACTAAAAATAATTGATTCGACTGAAATTCAGCGTACTAAAATCGTAGCGGAAAGTTCCACGGATTGAGTCCGCGCTGAATGCGATCCGAATCGTTTCGATCGGAAATCGCGGTTTCGGTCATCGCCGCGCCGTTCGCAATCGAGAAACTTGGAAATTTCGCTTCGACACGGAGCAACACGTCGGGATCGGTGCACGCGACTATTCCGCCAGGCGGAAAGGAGAAATTACCCGAGATATTTTTAGAAAAACGAAGGTAGCACGCTAGTGCTCGAATGTAGGTCGACATATAACGCAGATCGTTCCGGCGTTTTATTGATTTCCCGCGGACCCAATTCCGACGTGCACACACGCCGTCGCCGTCGCCGTCGCCGTCGCCGCGACGCGACGTGCCGTCGCGCGATGCGTATACGCACGACGCACGTAAAAGAGATCACGAGAGATCGGCGTGCCTTCATCCCTTAACCCTCCTCTATCCTACCGGCCGCGCGGCCCTTCGTTCGCCCTTAGGGCGCGTAAAACCTGCTTAATCCAGAGAGAAACATTCTACTCGATCATGTACAACTATATGCCGCGTATTTTTCTTTCCCTTTAAAACTAATCTTCTCTTTAATATCTATTCGTTATTATATATATAAACAGATAATGGTTGTCTTAAATCGAGAAAATTTTATACGCTCGACAATATTGAACGATAAAATCTCGATATTTCTTTCCGAAATGATGATGATATAAATTGTCTGTAATGAAGCTTTATGTGTTCTAATAATATTTAATATTACCTCTTGGGCTATTATTTTTTAATACAACGTGGAATATATACATGCAAACAGGACAGGCTGCAAACCTTATCAACAGTTATCGAAAAACTCAATAATGCGCAAAATTTGTATATAATAAAACATAAAATCTTGCTGCTTTTAACGGTCATTCTCCTTCAGTAAAAAGCAGACGAGTATGATCGCAGAGGAGGTATCTTACAAAAAAAAATTAAATAAACAGGAAAAAAATATGTATATTGCCGCTAAGTAATTTTCAAGTTTTCAACATTGCTAATTTACAGCAGGGACGTTTAAATAATATATTTCAACAAATTGGCTAGGTAACACATAGAACCACATCAAGAAGAAAGTTCAGCTTTATATGCGTCATGCATGATTCGATCAGCTTTAATAGGAGCTTACGTCGTATTCCCCAATCCATCATGACGACTGCCTTATTTAATTAAATTTCGTGGTCCCTTCGTCGGTTATTGCTGCTGTTAAATATTGGTCCCCTCTTTGTTCCCTTCTTTCGTTGCTCCGTTTTCCCGTGAAACTTGAGAATCCGCTGGTCCCTCAAACTGGTCAGGTGAATCTTATCAATATCAATTAATTGTCCACGGACGTTAGGACGTATAATCAAATCTCTTCGGCATCAATTCTCTCTATAATGCTGATGAACTTAAAGCGAATTGACTCAAATTTATCCTTGATCTATCTCTATCGATCTGTTTGATGTTTGATTTATATGTGTGCTGACATTGTCCAAGCTTAGACTATGAAAGCAAACTGGAGGCCGTTCTATGCTTCCTATATCTAATAATAGCTCGATTGAAAAAATTATAAATCTGTTCAATTGGTCGTGTTCTTAATTGAATCTCGATGTTAACGTTACGGATATGATAATCGATATTGGTGGTGATACATTGAAGAAAATATTGATACGTTCATTCAGGTACGAGTTACGATCTGTTGATAGTCACGTAAACATCGTCAGGACGATGATTGCTGATGGTCGCATTAAAACGTTATTTCGGGCTCTCACAGTGACACATCATGGCACAGTATTGGATCGTGCTGATATTGACCGTAGTGGATCGTTTTTATAATTCTCGAGCAGATTGCAGGATATTTACAGATCATAACTGCAGGTTGCGCGATTTATAAGAAAGCCTTTATCGACAATAAAGAGCTTACTCGGGACTTTAAATTGAATGATTGCACTTACGTGCAACAATAGGTCAATAGTACGTTGTCGATCATGCAATTGACAGTTTTCAAATCGGTCTCTTCGTTGTTCACGCAAATCTGATATTCAACTTTGCTGATGCGTTAAAACGAAGGCGAACAGCTCACGCATTAATTCACGTAGCGATGCACCATCCGTAATCTGTAATGATCACGCGATAATTAGTGATCAGATAAAGTCGTTGCCTCGGCATCTCCCGGAGGTATCCTGTAATAGCCATAATAACCACTGTTCGCCAGAAGTATAATCGATAAGATATATTCGATCGTTTGATTAGATCAACTTTGAGACTTGCAATCAGGTGTCATGTGTTATTGGTCAAGAAGACACCTGCGCACTTCGTCAAGGTTTTGCGCGATTTGTACAATTATTTTATGATGCCTCAGTAATGACAGACCAATCGAATTCTTTTGCACTGTCCGCTTCTAAGTTATGCATGTAATCGATAGTCGGTCGTCTGTCCTTTACGTGAATCACGAGACAATAGGTATCACGTTGCTGTTACAAATCTTTCATGTCTTCTTTATCTGTAATAAATCGAATAAGTTCAATTACGTTGAGCTATGATTACTAATGACTTAATTAGTAGATCGGACTCAAGATGGTCACTTGGAACTTCACGAAATTGCGCAGAGTAACCGGGTTATCATACGCGTTAGGGTTCACTTTCATCAATTCACTCTCTTTGATATGTCGTGTTCGGGTTCGATGACGCTGGTCATTAACGCTTTACGTTCGCGTGTATAATCGTATTTACTCCTTCAGTCACGTACGTAGTTATTTATTCCTTCGTGCGGATTACGGCGCATTATCGCGACCGTGTGAGTGGGTGGTTCCACTTTCGCTACTGTGAAAAGTCTTTGATACGTCGATGATGAGCTAATCGTGTTCAATGACGCCACGCCTTGGTTGCTCCGCGTTATGCGCGTGTAATTGTAACGACCACTTCTTCGTGCAATTATAGGGATATTGCAGCCGTGGATGGATCCGATTTTGTCACTCCGAATTCTCTGCTGCGCTTCGATAGAACAAGTCAAACGAATGGTTATTAATACGTTGCGTCGTATTTATACATGTTGTTGCAAAGAATAACACGTCTATTTACTCAATCCAGGCTACAATGGATCACCAAACGCGTGGGCGAGTACACTTTCGTCACGTAAATTCGATGATGGTTGAAGGACTCCGGGTTCGACATACAAACGTTTCAAAGTGAAAAAATAATTAGGCAACACGGCGCTAAATGTTCACGGTCTCAGGTAAAATTAACGACTGGTCGATTCGTTGCACGAATTCAGGCTCAAACGACTCAATTGTCGGACATCACGGGCAATTATTTCGCCGTGAATGACGAAGTCGAAACGAGGGCAAAGACGACGACAAGGCGGCGACGACGGCGCCCGCGCACTGGCGCTGGTACCGACGACATGAGCCGACTGAGGCGATGCTGGTATCGGTTATTCTCCTTGCCACCCTTACGTCCCCCACGTCAACTACCCTCTATACTTCGGCTCCTCCTCTCTTCCTTCTGTCGCTCCTCTCGACGAACTTTCGCCCTTATCAGCTGATATTAAAAGCACTTTTTACGCACAACTTTATAAATTTAATCCTCTCTTTAACGTAGTCTTTTTTCTTTCTAGTCTTCTTTCTCATTAAACTTTTGTTGTCATCTCGTTAATTCTGATGTCAATCTTTCTCATCAGATCAATCCTCCTATTTTGTTCCATCATCTATGTTTCAAGAATTATTTCCTCCTCCGCACCCGTTAACTTCTATTATCTTCTTCTACCGTTCTTTTCTACTGTAGACATATGTAACTCTTCCAAGTCGATTATTTTTTAAATTAGTTTTTTACGAATATTTTAAAAATCTCTATACTTAATATAACTTAAAATAGTCTGCAAAACTCTCTATATCCAATTTATTATTCTCGTGTAATATATAAATGTCTCAGAATTTTTACTTGACACACACACACACACTTCGTGCAATAATATTCATTATATAATCAAATATCAGTTAACTTTTTAATATTATTATTTAAATTAAAATTAAAATTGTATTATATAAAATTTATAAAATTAACTAAAAATTAAATTAAATTAGTTTTTGTTAGAATTAACAAAAGTAAAAAGTTTGCAAAAAATTCGTTTTCTCAATAAAAGATTAAAGTTATGTCATAATTCTTTTAAATTTGAATATAAAAATAAGCAAGTTCGTTAAATCATTATTGACGTACTTTACATCAAATTATTATTGCGGTATTAGCTTGCTATTAAATTCTCAATAAAAAAATATTAAGACTAATTATTAAAATTAGAGTAAATATTAAAATGTAGTATTTTCAAAAATGTACAGAGATTAATTTTATAATATATCCTGAGGAAAGTTAAAAATCGTTGCAAACACACTTATAAATATTATATTAAACACTTTAAATGTAAAATTATTTAAGTCCAATCGTATTAAGTCCACTTTCCTCTTTTTCATTTTAATAGTTAAAATATACACAGAACACTGCTTATTAGAGTTATGCAGCGATTGTGCAGCTAAGCATAAAGTATTGATGTAAAAGTAAATTCTTACCTCGCGTGGAAGGATGATTCATTAATATCGCCAAAGGACACTCGTCGTCGTCTAATATGTACTCCTGATGTGCATTGCCGCCCACGTTCTCACTATTAACCTACATCATAAACAAGATAGTGATTTGTACAATATATGCTTTTAACAAAAATTATCTAATATTTATGCATAATTTCCAAAAATTGCGATGGTAATTAAATGTCAAGTACAGAAATGTATCATATTATACAAAAATTATTTTTGTCTACAATATTTAGTATTTACGCAGCTCACTAACAAAACTGTGTTTTATGTTTTCTATGTTCCTTTAATTTTCATATGATATTAGAGATTAGAGGATAGATTTTCATATCAATTATGTTTTATTTAAACTAAATTAAGCAAAATATATTATTATTACTTGATAAATGTTTTTATTAACTTCATAAATATCTTGCAAACTATTAATATACTTTATCTCATTATTGTAACTATCTCGCATTTATTTATTGTTTATTAGCTTTATATTAATCTTCCTTTAATAATAATTATTTATTTTATAAATATATATTTTATATGTGTATACATTTAAATACATATTGTATTTTACAAATTTCTATATTTTTATATTTGCCTTCATTTTTCAAATCATACATTTAACAAATTGAGATATTTTTTTGTAAAATTTTATTTGCAGAATAGATGCTAATATTTTTTAATATTAAGCAATAAACACCTTAACAATTAAGTTCAATTTAACATCAATTATTAAATTTTGAAATGCGCTATCTTTTTGATCGAAATTCGTCGAAGAAGTAAATTTCTAAAATCTGTCAAATTTATCTGCCATATATGATGATCTATCCGCAGATAAACGACAGTCACGTATATACCTGCACAAGGCAATATAACTGCGGGTCCACTTTATCCAGGCCGTATTTAGAAAGCATCTCTCGCACAACCTGAGCGGCGGAATCTCGCACGCTCAGCAGCAGCGTTTTGTATGGCACGTCCTTGCACAACGCCTCGCCATAAATTTTCAATGTGCCGCCCGTGTCGGGACCGCCGTCTTTACTGCGAAATTGCTGGAGTCTCCTTTCAAGTTTCTGTTGACGGCGTCGTCTCATCACCGCTTCCGGATTCGAGATGCTCCTCGTAAAACTGGTCTCAGGCAATTCTAAAAGCGATAATAACATCATTAATACAGAAAAGAAAAACATTCATACGAGTCACGACAAAGAAGTATCTTTATTTCGTTTTTGCTATTTTCATTACAACACGATAATCAGTAATCAAATTAAGATAATTGAATTATTATACTTTACGTAATATACTAAGCTATTCTTAAATCTTGCATTAAGAAAAACGAAACAATTAAAGCACAAAAATACTTAAACTATAGAGTGTAATATAAGCTGCGTTCCGCATTCCTCTTCTTCTTTCTTTCAGTGAAGAAAGGAAAAGAAGAAGAACACTTCAAAGCATTTGTAGTATCAAATAGACTGCAGTCATAATAACCTTTTTCGATCTCTTTTTGAAACACTTCAGTCAAGATATTTTTTAAAGATTATGTTTATATTTGTATTTATTATTATTTATATTCACGCGTTATTTAATCCTTTAATAATTTTATATAAATAGTAATTTCATACAAACAGTCTAAAAATAATGTTTACTAACCCGTATAAAGTTTCTCGGCGACACCGTTCTGATCGCCAGGCGCCGCGTTCTCGTCTTGCTCCAAGCTCTTCAGTCGACTGAGCTTCTCCTGCTTCTTGATCTGCTTTTTCTCCCGCTTGCTCAGTTTTCTTCGGAAGCTAGTACCCTCGGCTGAAGTAAAACCGACGCCCTGCGCATTGGTCTTATCGTCGATCCTCTTCAGCAAGAAGCGTCCCTCCCGATCGTCTATATGCCAATTTAGTTGAACTAGCAATGGCTTTTCTTCTAAATCGAGTTTACGCTCTTCTATAAACAAAGTACAAACCAAGGTACAAACGATATTAAAACACTTTAGAAAAAATAACATTACTAAAAGATAAAATTAACTGAGATCTTTTTCTTCAACTAAAAAAAAGTCATTAATTCAAATATAATTAAATATAAACGTATAATATTTAAAGGGCATAATTCAGTTAACAGAAACTCATGGTATGTTGAAAGTATATTAAAATTTATTAATTAAGGAACGTACATATACGTTATACGTTAATTTAAAGATGTATAAACCATCAGATTTTAATTTAATCTAATTATAAAAAGTTCTCGTCAAATGCGCAGTTTTAGTTTTAATCGATATTGTTCTTTCACGTAATCTGATTTTACTCACCTCCATTCTCGTGAATCTCATAAAGGGCGTATTCTGGGACGGATAGCATTCTCATGTCGGGACGAAATTTTTCTATGAGAGTTTCTATTACCGCCTGGCTGGTCGCGTCCGAGGCGACCCTGATGCACTTGGTAGCGACCTTTTGGCCGCTGTCTTGAAAGTAAAACCTCATCACGCCATGGAACTCCAGATCCTGTTGAGAAAAAATAGCATAATTCGAGTAAGCTTGCGGGAGCTAGACGATCACGCGAAATTTAAATGGGTCGCCTGGGCAACACTCACCTCGTTGGGCTCAGAAAGTTCGAACAGGTCCAAGCGATTGGCGTTCCATTGCTGTATGACCCCCCTGAGAGCTTCCCGCTCTGCCTTTTTATTCGCCAGTTCCGTTGCCATCCTGAAAAACACGACGGACGACATAAATGTAATTGTAAGTAGCCGACACAGTTGCGGAACTTGTAGAACGTCTAACGTTACTGAACGCGTCACGATTTCTTGGAAGTCGCAGACCGCGTGTTCGCGAACTTGGCTTCTTAATTAAAGAACCAAACGGATGAACAGATACATTTTTAGAAAGTTTTGTACGCTACAAAACCATGGGATCAAAATTTTTAATATTTATTCTCTCGTGTTTCGTTCCCTTAACCCTGAGAACGAGCGCCTGGGGTGGTTTTTATTTTTTATACCCCAGTCTCGAAAAAATAAGTTCACGTCATTTTAATGTGTTTCTTCCGTTTTTTAAATATTTTCTTTGGTTCCTTCTTACTTTTTTCTCAGAAAAAAATGGAGTAAATGTATATATACACATTGTCCTCAACAACTAATACAAATTATACAGAACAATAAAAAATAGACATAACTAACAACAATGATTTTTAACTAGGGTGTAAAAGTCACCCCAGATAACCATTCATGCATAAAAAATCAGGCGCTCGTTCCCGGATTAATCGTACAAGCTCCCGTCTCGATCAAACAGCCACGTATATAATCTGCCTATTGTCTCTAGAAACCGAATTTAAATCTTCGAGAACCGTGCGGGAAACTTTTAAATAAACTTTCTAAGAAACACGCGGCCGCTTTGATTTTGTTTCACGCCTTTTCACAGGCCTCCCTCCGCCTCCGGCGCGGGGCCTGGCACCGTCTGTTGTGATACCCGCACGAGATAAATTATCACATCAGCAGACGTAAAGCGCGAGGCGTCTGTTCGGTGCACCAGGCCGCGCACCATACCGCTGCCGCAACGTGGTATCACGTTCGGTATGTTGTGATTCTCGCTATGCGGCACTGTGCATCACGAGTGTATCCGATGCATGCGACGCATTCAGAAACGACCCTCCTCGAATACAACAATACAAGGTGACCGGGAAAAAAAATGCGCACCCGGCGCACCGGGCGACGCCGGCGAACCCGCGTCATTTACGAATTCGATTACTGCAATTATTTGACGTTAAGGCTAATTAAACGAGATCAATAATCCGAGTCAATTAATTTATATCGCTAACTAAACTATTCGCTCGATTAGTTGTTGAGTAACTTTAGTTGATTAAGGTTGAAGTTCTCGTCAAGGCCGGGCGCGGCGACGCTAATTAACTTAAATCTTAACAAACAGAGAGACTGCGCGATCGTGCCTCGCAGTTTCCGGACAGCGAGACGATCCTCGAGAGGCAGTCACGTGCCATGCATTCTTGTCGCCCCTCCCCGTACCCCGCCTCATGCCCTCTCACGGCACCGTCTCTTGTCCTCGATCTTAAAACCTTAAAAGCGCGTCCGCGCATTTCTTTTAAGGGTTCACTGCACCGCAAGCATTAACCCTTTGACGCACCAATTTAACTCTCACCTGACCTGACATCTAAAAGTAATTTAAACGAGCTTTTAAAAGAAAGCTCATAATTCAAGGAGACAAAGTTGCAAAATAACGTAATCCTTTAATAAGTAAATTCCTTGTAGGCTTATTAGCATAAGTGATATTAAATGAATCGTCAATTCAATAATGTAATATTACATTTTCAGTATAAAATTGTGTTTTACAACCGAATAATTAACACGTGGTTCAAAAACATTCAAAGGCATGAGGCAAAATATACACAGAAAAAAAATAAGTGTCAAATCAACACTGATATTATACTTGGATAGGTATATACACAAAGATATATAATTTTGAAATGAGATTATATTGCGTTAAACGAAGAAAATTTGCTTGAATGAACTTATTATATAGTTCAACTAAGAAAAAAAATGTTGTAATGTTGAAATAAAATGTTGACATTCTTATAAGAAGATTATAGTAATCTTGCATATATACGAAACAATCTATATCTTCTTATTCTTCTTATAAGAATGTCAACTTTTTATTTTCAACATTTTTTTCATGGTTGAACTATATAGGGAGCTTTCCAGCAAGCGACACAACTCGACACAAGTATCGTTTTATCTTTGTTGCTCATTACCAAAAAAGAAAGATAGAACGATGCTTGTGTCGACCTGTGTCGCTTGCTGGAAAGCTCCCAACGACTTCACGCAAGAAAATTTTCTTCGTTTAACGCAATATAATCTCATTTCAAGATTTCCAACTTTTCCAACGTTGAAACTAAAGATATTTTCAAATCAAGAATACTCCTTTTTTTCTGTGTATAAAATTCACAAAAGTTAGCTCGTCAGGAATAAGATTCCGCTCGACGATCGTAAATGTCAATGTTAATTTAGTCTGTAGAATAATGCAAGTTGGACGAGAACCGCAATATAATGTAAATCAAGTGAAATTAAAAGACAGGAAGAAATTCAATCTACTACACGCTACTTTTCTGAGACCGAATTTCGACCGAACATGTTCGAGGTAACGTGCAAATAAGGTCGCGTTCAAACGATCCGTACTAAAAGTGACAGATAATCGTAATTTGAAAGTAAAATAAGATGTTGCAAGGTAACGTCGAAAGTTGCGCGCGCGTGCGCGCGGAAGGAAAATTGTACGAAACACGGGGGGACCGTTCTGGATTGGAAAGTATAGGCGTTTTAGCGTGCTTAAATGCGCTCCTCGACGAAGAAGATCGCGGAATATATCGCGGATTCTAGGTCGCCGCCGTCTATCACCGCGCGATCGACGTCGCGATAACGCCGCGAGGTGCGTACGTCAACATCGCGACGCGTTTTACTCTGCGCGTGCAGGTAAACCCGCGCGATGACTCATACGCGAAAATATGAGCGCGCCGTTCGTTCGTTCGCCTCGCGTATACGCGAGTATTTCGCATCAGGCGCGAGCGAGGGGAAAGGACGGCGCGGAGGGAAAGGGAATCCGGCGAGAACGCGAGGACGAGCCGCGCGCGATCTCGCGATCGCGTATCGCGCGAGTGCCCGTCCTCGATGCGATCAGTCAGTCGTCGAATCGCGATCCTCATCATCGCCCTTCAACGATACTCCCTCCTCCCTGCCCCCCTGCCGTTTTCTCGATTGCGGAGCGCTCGATCTCGGGACTCGGGAGTGTCAACCTCATGATACATTCAAAGCGCGAAGTACCTATACATAACGCGCGTCTCCCTCCTCCTCCCTCTCTCTCTCTCTCTCTCTCCTCTCTCATTCCCTCCCTCTTTCTTTCTCGCCGCTTGTACAGTCGGTTATATTGATGCTTCAAGATGATTCAAGACGACGTGAGAGAATTACAGTATTGTCATCCTGCGGTGCACGTTTTATATCATTGATAATAATATATCAATCAATATAAATCAATACGATATTGATATATATCGATACATTGGTCGATATGTATTAATATAGGTACATGCATCAACGAACATTGATAAAATAAAAAAACGTAACCGTTTTATTCACATCGATCTTTTTAGTAAAGTAAAATTTGTGATACTATATTTATTATGCGATACAGTCACATACTATACAACATTTTATATATTTATTATATTGCGTATATACACACACAACCAAAATTTGCTCCTATAGGTAATTCATAAGACTCGGCGGCAATATGAGAACGTTAACAATCACTATAATGTTCTACATCCAATACTACATTCCATATGATAAGTTTACACTGTTTACAGTGGACAAACCATGCAGTCGTACATTGTAAAATTGAACAACATTTAATTTTAATGCCAAAAAGATCGACAGTATAAAACTACGATCACATTCCTCACCTGGTTTCGATCGATATCGCTATTAGTATATCAATGCTTATCGCTGCTTGAAAAAAAAAAAATTAATCTAAATGCGCCTGAGCAAGAAGCGGACTTCCTCGAACGACCGAAAATCATGACACACGCATGGGACATCCGTACGTGTTCGCGCGAAGTACGAATACGCCGAAAATTGACGCAGCCAGAGGCGTCGCGTTTGCGGCTTCGCGACTCACCGCGACTTCCTTTCCGTTCGAGCGCGAAGCGATCGGCAAAAAGGAGAAAAAAAAAAAAAAAAAAAAAAAAAAAAAGAAACAAAGAACGAAAAAGCATCGCGGTGATATCCGATCGCCGAGAGTTTGAGCGCGCGCGCAAAAATACCGTTTCTGCGCCTGTCTGTACCACACGCGGTTTACTACATCGGCGTAGCCCCCTCTACCCCCATCCTTCTCCCCGCCCCCCCGGTTTTTTACTCCGCTATACTCCGTTTCTTACTATTACGCGCCGTAAGATGAGAGGAGGACCGACGAGCATTCAAGGCTCCCGCATCTCGGCTCGGGGCCATCGGTAAACACCGAACGAAAGGCGACCGCCTTGCACCTTAAAGGTGCCTATTTAGACGCGTCACGGCGATCCTTTTCTCTCTCTCTCTCTCTCTCTTCTTTTTTTTTAATCTTCGACGACACCCGTGTCCGAGACAACCTGTCTTTTTTGTTCGAGGACAAATTCCGCTTTCCGAGCACCCGCGTGGATCGCCACGGGACCCTATAGCACCGGCACACTCGTCCGTGATCACGCATTCGAAAAGCCCTGGAATGGCATCTCGCTACGTGCGTCCTGTTAAGACTCCTACTCCGGTTTCTCTCGAAACGAATGTCGTTCGTTACTTTACGTTGCTCGTTTTAACGGCAATTCGCTTCGATAATATTTACGCGTTCGTACGTTCTGGTTTCTCCTCTTCCTTTTTTTTTTTGTAATTGTAAACGTCCCAATATTATTTCTACCTCTCTTAAGGAGAGTGGTTGCTCAAATCAATATGATGAGAATTAGTTTAAATTTATGGAGGATATTCGTCTATGCATGCAAATCTGTCGTGTCCGTGTCAAAGTTGGAAGACAATTGTCTGCATGGTTGTCGAGTAATTAATTATTAGAGTTATACTTGTTGGCGCCCATTTGTCAGGGCCGACTCAAATGCACGCTTTCCGTAGAGCGCTCGATAGCTTTACGCGAAAACAGCTACGATATGCTGTTTTATTTTTACAATTTTATTTTTAGTATGCTTTCGAGAGTTACATTACAGGTGTCGTAATATTTTTGCTATGTCGCCCGTGTACAAGAGTATAACTTCAATGATTAATTACTCGACAACCATGCAGAAAATTTTCCATGGACGACAGATTCCCATAGACAAATATTCTCTATAAATTTGAACTAATTCTTATCACATTAATTTGAGCAGCCACCTTCCTTAATGACACGCGATAAAAAAACGATTATTCTATAGCATTCGTTCGTTATTTCGATAGAGTACTCACTCTTCAGACACCGTCATTCTTTCCGCCCGGAGAGACTCTTCTCGCGCTTTCCTCAAAGGACACGCCGACGATTTGTCACTTTTTTGCCAGGAGTGACTCGTAAAAATAAACTCCTTGAAAAAGATCTACGAGTATATATTCCTCGGATCAATTCTAACGTGGAATTTACGTCACTGGATAAACCAGTTCGGTAATCGAGTACTCGAAAGCGTCTTTCGACGATGGATAACGACAATTTTCAAAAAAAGAAAATTGTGAATTAAAGTCTATGCTCCCTCGAGAATATTTTTATCGGCTCAAAGCCGGTATTCTTCGAAAGAAAGACACTGGAGAAGCGTTCTCGAGTATCGTCGCCAACAAAGAATGTTTACTCCACGATAACGGAAATGTCCAACATAGGTACAAACTCCTCCTCTTTATTTATCAGGTCGCATGCCTGTTTAGTGATTCCTTTCGATAGCGAGTTACGATAAGATTCCTCAACAAGCAGCACAGGTAAGCTTCTGGATTATCTTTCGTAGAACCGTCGCGCGAGAAAATTCCCCGTTCGAAGGGTTCCTCCTCCTCCAAGTAGCTCTCCAGCGAATTCCGATTCAGGATCGCTCTGCACGAGAAACTCCGAGAGCGAGGTGTTTCACGCCCAAATATTTTTTTTCTCCTTCCTCGCGGTTTTCACTTTCGCGGAGAACGCGGCGACGCGACGGAATTTCCCTCGCGCGCCTCTCCCTGCTCGCCCCGCGGAAAAGGAAGCGCGGGAGAGAATAAGGGAAAGAGGATGCCGCGCACTCTCTTCTTTGTTTTTTCGGCGACACGGTGCGGTGCACCGTCACTATACCGTAAGTATGCACACGCACGCCGTGCGTGCGTCGCGTACTCGCGCCTCGCGCCCGCCACACCCAACGACGCTCGTTGGAATTCCACGCGTGTGCGACGACCGGCCATACACTCGCGCGTACGGCAAAGCGACTGACAAACCGACCAGGCGACTCCGTCGGTCGGGCCCCGAGAATGGGGGTAGATGGAGGGAGCCGAGGGAGGGAGAAGAGCCTTCCCTCGCTACGCGGCCTTCCCGCGTTCCCGCTTCCCGGCTAGAGTCCCAAGTCCCACCGGCCGTTAGGGCCGTTTGGTCGTCCCTCGTGGTGCCTCGATCCATCGTGAGAGTAAAATGCCCATTTTCTACCGATGCGGATCAATTTTAATCTCGGTTCAACTTGCTTTTTATCCTTTTCTTCTAAGAAGAAAAGAATTATCCTGTATATACTCTTCTAAGAGTATAAAGCCTGATCTACAATGTGCTCTTTGCTTTCTGTTTTTTGCTCTTAACCTGTTTGCGACTATCCCGTATTTCGCAATTGCGTCGCGTAACGCGATGTTTTTTGTTCTCTGTCGCCTAAGTTAAAAATTGACGAACTTCAGAAGAGACAAGAAACATCATGTTACGCGACGGAATTGCAAAATACGAGATAGTCGCAAAGAGGTTAAGAGCAAAAAACAGAAAGCAAAGAGCACATTGTAGATCAGCCTTAAAGAATAACGGAAACAAGAATAAGAATAATTTTATAAAAAAAGGAGAATAAAAATAAGTTATAAGAAAAAGGTAAGGAAAAAAAAGATAAATAAGTTAAACCGAGATTAAAGTTAATCCGCATTGATATAAATGGACACGTGACGTCTATTTTTTTTTTACTTTTTATTTTTTTCTAATTCTTAAAATAAAAAAAAAAGGATAAAAGATAGGTTAAACCGAAATTAAAGTTAATTCGATAGAAATGGTGATAGAAATGGACGAAAGTAAGACGAGAATAAAAAGAAAAAAAACTTAGGGGCTTGACAATGCAGCCTCCACTAATCGAAAAGAAAAAGAGAGAAAAAAGAGCCGAAAAGCGGCATTTTCAGGTAACAAAACGAAGGTAAGACGAATAAAGTAAAACGAAGGTAAGATGAAGGTAAGGCCAAGATAAAGGGTTAAAACGAGAGCTTGTAGGGCAAGGTGCCTGGAGGTCGCGGGTCCTTTTCTTTTCCGGTTACACTCGCCGCCGAGTCGGGGCCGGGGCGATTAATCGTTCGGGGGCGAGTCGGTTCCGGGCCGTGCCGTTCTGTTTCGCGCCGTTCCATTTCGTTCCGTTCCGTTCCGCTTTGCTACGCTACGTCGCGAATTTTCAACGTCGTCGTGCATTACGTTATACGTCGAATTTCTCTGGATATATACGCACCCGGCGGTAGTAGTACGCTTCTCTACCTGCTCACCTTTCCTCTCCCTCTCCCCTCCCTTCCTGTTCTCGTCCCCCCTGCCCCCCCCTCCCCCCACTCCGGTCCCAACTGTACGTACGCACGTGACGTACACCGTTTCAGTGGTTCCCAAATCTTTCGGGCGACACATCACACGTATGTAGATGAGCTTATATATAGAGTGACGGAAAGTAAACGCATTCGTATCGCTAAAATAGTTGTTCTTGAGACAAGAAAGAAAACCATTGAAACACAAATACTTTTTCAAGCTGTAGCCGATTAAAAACAAAGAGCCATTGTAAATTATACTTCCACAACGCGATAGACAACAAAGCTTTGTCAGCAAATTTTTTGCGTCAAACATTCTCTTATTCAAAATATAATTATTCCGATAGCTATAGCTTTAAGATTTCAATACGAGGTAAAATAAAATTCTGATAGAGAAGAAAATCAGAAATATATCAATTTAATATCAAATTGATAATTCGATATCGACGTATCGTGCAAATATCCCGATCAGAAAATTATTTTTTCACGTACTTTTCCACGTCGAATTTCGCTTGCGAATTATTTCACTTTATCGGCATCATCTTCAATAACGGAAGCTTTTATGGTGCTCCATGCGCGGAAAGATTTGAAGATTCCTCTAAATTCCTCACACGATTACACACATATGAATTGATGGCAACGTCTTCCGATCTCGCGACAATGCGAGAAAAAGATTTGGAGAGACCGCTGCCAGATATACCAGACGCTCCATACCGGCATCATCGGATTCGGTGGTGCGTGTAATTGTCGTGTGCGTATCATGCTTGTTACACTGCTGCTCGTTGTGCTTAGCTGGCGCGGCGGCGCGCACCGGAAAGCTCGGTATAACGTGACATCGAGAAAATGTTCGCATGAGAGATTTGGTCGATCTAGAAATAAAGAGCGGAGGAGGTCGCGCGTGAATCGTTGACCCGAAATCTCCACCCTAATTCCCATTCAAGTAGCAATACTCGGGTATTGGCAGCATTATGCGATAAGACACCGTTGAACGAGAAGCAATAACCGTTAATAGCTCGTAGGAGACGTCCGTAACCATACCGAAGTATTATAAACCGCTCTGGGCGAGAAAGATATTTAAATCGAAAATTAATAGCGGCGATATCGTTAATAAAAGCGATTTCTTCGAGTGTCTTTAAAGATATCGCGATATCTAAACTTGTCCCCCGCTCTTTGTTATATTTAAATAATATTATATTTTTGTGCGACAAAGTTATTATTTTGCGTAAAGTTCGAATTATACTCGGCGTTGCATTCATTCGATCGATGAACGGCCCCGTCTCGGACGAGCAATACCTGATTTTATCCTTCGAAAAACCGGTAGGACGCGAGGAACACCAGTCAATGGGAATATAATACCTGCCTTGCAGGAGCATTCGAAAGGGTGAGCACACGTGCTCGTTGGTGTATAATGATATAATAACGCGGATCGCCGCGAATGTCATCGCGCTCGTTTCGATCACCGATTCGCAATCGGATAGTACCTATATATAATAATGGCGAGCCGAATCGGGCTGCAGGACGAATCGGATTAACCACTTCCTCGATTTGAGGAGTGCATTCGGCTGTCGTGTTTTCAACGGAACAAAGTTGCCGAAGAAGAACGTTTAATTCCGACCGATCGCAACGGTTTCGCAAAAACACCGTTGTTTGCTATTAAAAAAGGATTATTATACACGTATATTCTATGTATGTAGGGTTCGTCCTTTTAATTGTTATCACACAGAAGAAGAGAAATATTAAATTAAAAATCTGACGACCAAGAAGAAGTTTTTGCAAAAGTATAATCTAATAGAAAAATGCGAAATCTTCTGGTTAAAAAATAATTTATACGCCAGTTTTCTCGGACACGTTTACGACGATGTTATCGACGAAGAGTAATCGCGAATGATTTTTGCAGTTTATTCAATGTTTGTCTGTTCCCGATGTAATAACTGTTATCTGATAAAGGATTGAAAAATATGTCAAGATATGTTGTCTCCGGCGTTACGCGTATTAGGTATAGAATATTTCTCAAAGGTGTGCACATTTCGATCTCTCTCGCCTCGGAAGGGGGAGGGGGGACAACTCGTGTCGCGACAACTGCTGTCACACTTGATCGTTCCAGAATTGTCCATTGCGAAATCACGCGCGCCATTGTGCGTCTGGTCTATTACGTTATCGCGCGACACAACAACAATATCTCTCACTCTCATTAGCATATCTTCGTAGCTTTCGTGCCTTCGCACCTGATTCTTGCTGAGTACAAACAATATTTTATTTATTTACGATAATAGTTTATATCGAGCGGCGATGGGAAAGCGGGAACTACCGCGTTTAGCATTTATCAGGTGGATTTATCAGGACTTCCGGAAATGCTAACAATAAGATTCGGAAAGACCGAAAGAGATAATCTTCGACGAGATATATAACGTAAGGTAAATGTAAGCAAACGCCGAGACCCATGTCTGGACACCTTTATCATTTTATAGTTTTTAAATAAGTATAACGCAAATTGAAATCAAAGACAATAATATTTTTCTTGTATCATATTTTTATCTTTGACATATACGTGTCCCGGTAAATATATAGCATTGCTATATATTTACCTTAATGCGACTGATTTTATCTCTCGACCGACGCTCGGCGCGATGCTGGATCTTTTGGCGGAGTAGCGATTATCGCGCGTTTAATTGTGCCATACCGTTACGCTATCGCGTCAATATACATCGCGGACGATGCGTACATATGTACTAACGGCTTGTTTATTGCACTTAAGCGGCCATTTCCTGCCGCGTCCTCGTGTATCTAGGTATATCGCCCCTCCGCGCACATTCCGTGACGCACATTCTTCATTCTTGCGGCAAAAGAGGCACGCATCGCTCCCCTGGCCCTGGCCCCTCCCCTCCCCCTTCTTCGTTAACTCGCGAGTGTCCCCGTCACGAAACACGCGTCCGTCGTTCTGTGAATTAAAACGGCAAATTATACAGGGCGGCCACACTCACCGCGCGCGCTTTCTCTCAGCCAACAGATTCTTCGAAAAAAACCTCTGTGGTACAAACGTTATACCTGGCGCGCCCTGTGTACGGTAAACATTTCGCATTTTCAACCGCGCGTAGGTAGGCAAAGTGAACTTTACCTGCCTACTTTCCCCCCCCCCCCCATTGTCTGTTCCTCCTCGAATCTACTTGATAATTTAAATGAAACGTTTCGACAAATTAAAATTTGAAAGTACAAACGTGAGCACACTTTTCGTCGCAGAATTTTCGAGTGGAATTTGCTTTTATTCTTCAGTGAACGCGTGGGGTGTAATACAACTGCTCGTAAAAAATGAGTCTCCTGGACTCATTTCAATGAACCGATTATTATTGAAAAAACATTAAAATTAAAGTTTCAATTTTAATATACTTTAAGATATGTGCGCAACATTGAATAATATTGAAGAAAAAATATTAATATATTTATAGCATAAATAGAGTGGGGTGTAATTCGTCGTACCCCATGCGCTCTTTTACATTTCAAAAATTTTTCATATAATTAGTGCGCGGTCCTTTTCACGCGCCCACTGGAAGATTAACAGAGATTTATGTCCATTTCTCTATCAACGCGGATCAACTTTAATCTCGGTTTAACTTACGCGTTTCATCTTTTTCTAATTCTTACAACTAGAAAAGGATATATAGAAAGTAAATTGCCGCGATTAAAGCGTTAATCCGCATTGGTATAAAAATGGGCGATTACGCGGCCTCGCATCGCCACGAGAGATCGTCAAGAAGATCGCGACTCAAATTTTTGACAGCGAAGGATCGGCTCCGTCGAGACTCGCGTCGTCGACGACACGGCGCGGGACACCGTGCACGGTCGGCAGATTGCAGATTTTATCAGCTGCTCGTTCCCGGGGGGCGAGAGCGCCGCGCGCCGCGGCGACGAGCGGCGGGATTTTAATTCGCCGTCGCGCTTTCGCGTTCCGCGGCCGTCAGATTCAACGCCGTTGGACACATACTTTCTATACCCATTCATACTTTCTATAAACATTATCGCCGTTCCAGTGGTATAGTGGCTGACCGCTTGTTCGTATACTACTGTTTTCGATTCGCACGCGGTACGTTTACCACGACACGCGTATACGGTACCCGGGGCTCTTTTCTCGCGCCGATTCCGGGGTTCTCACGGATCTTTCCTACGGCACTGCCGGAGGAAGCCACGGGAGCACGAATAAGGTCGCGGGTATGTCGCGTCGCGTCGCGGTGCATCGTCATTACAATGAATACCTCCAAGTGCGTCAAATCTGCGACTGTCGCTGCGCGACCAACGAATCCGACATATTTTTCATATGCCCGCGCGAACGGTTTTTTTTACGAAGCCATTGATAACGGGCTGAAAATAAAGTGACGCGAAAAGAGCCAGCGGCTCTCATACGTCAACTCGATAGGCTAAGGCTCCGTATCTGCATATGTGAAGCTTTGCTATACGGCAAATCCTTTCTAAGACGATTTAAATCCAAAACAACCCGATAACGTCGTTACGATTGAGTTTTACCGCGATTTGCTTTTTATTAATAAATCGAGGATAAATTGTCAAACAAAGATAAACCATAAGTTCGAAAACTAAAGGTAAAAGTTAATTGACAAATACGCGAATTTTGAGTAATATTTCGGCGGGCGGGTCGTCGATAAAAAAAAATTCGCGTAAAACACGAACGAAAATTAATAACGCGCACACGACAAAGTAGCCGTACGATATTTCGTTTGATTTCCGCGAATTCTCGCTGACACTTGAAACTCGAAAGATGTCCTCGCGTTTATCTCGAGACTAAAACAAACATAAATCCCAGATATAGCATCTGGCGAGGACGCATTCTTCGCGCGTGCGAGACGAGGTATACCTCGCGCTTCGACGAGTCTCGTTAGAAAGTATATATCCGCTTCGTATCGATCGCTCAAGTTATATAGATCCGTCGATGAGGTTCGGAAATCCAGCACCGCGATATATGTTATATATACGTATACGTATATATGCACGCACGCACATGCCGATCGCCGAAGGCTCCCGTAAGGGACCCCGCGAGTGAAAGGCGTTTAATAATCGGTGCGGCGCGTTTACAAGGGTCGGTCGTTAAAAAAAAGTTGGCGTATATTATACGCGCACTACTGTCGCCGTACGTATGCACACGCACTCGCGTGGGAGCGAGAGCGTTTAAAAGCGCGGTGCGCAATTAGCCCCCTCCCCCTCCCGCGTATAGCTATTTCATTTCCTCGCGTGATATAACAAAACTTGGTCGCGACTAGTCGCGACGGAGAGGTCGACAAACGTATTCTCCATTCCCATCGACGCTCTTTGTGTTTACGGCGGCGTTGTTACATACGTATATCCCCATATGTGTTTGATCAATCGCTCCCGTTCTCCACCGCGGTTTATACTTGCCATCACCCTCGAGCCCGCGTAAAAGCGGATCGAGACCTAATTTGCCGAGCTGCGCACTCTCGAGAGTCGTGGCAATTTAAATCGTTTACCCTCGACGTGTAAATACAAACGTTTAGATCTAATCTCGCATCAGGTTGCCTCCGCGACGAGATTGAATTTTGCACGGAGCGTCGCGACGCGTCGTCACCTTGACGACGCGATCGGTGGCCGTTTCCCAAAAATCTCGACGACACTATATAGCGATCCGCGAAGTTTGCGTTCTTCCGCAAAGTCAAACAAACACCTGCCAAGTCGCGGCGGTCGGCGCGACATCGCCGATAAGCGGCGCGATGTCAACAGGTCCGCCGACGCGACGCGACCGTCACATCCGCGTCGCGGGGTCGGGGGACGGTGAGACGCGAAGCGAGAACGCGCGGGACGATCGCCGGGGCTTCGCCAAGCGTGTGCCACGCCACGCGCGTAGTAGCGTATTTACCTGTCCGCTCCGGGACGAAGACGCGGCCACTTCCCTAGGGTTCTCCGCCTTGAAAATTCCACCGCTGGCACCGCTCGGTACCACGTCTCAGCAATACGCGCCGAATGCCTCGCGCGGCTCCGCCGCCGCCGCCGCCGCCGTCGCCGCTTCTGCGTTCGCACGTCGCGCAGCCGTACGCCGCGCCGCCGCGCCGAGCGTACGCTCGGCGCGCATATTCGGGCACATCCGCGCGATCCTCGGTTAGGCGACCGAGAGACGTCCGTACGCGTCGCGAGCGGAAACAGACGCGTTGGTATGCGTGGGTTCTCGTGGAGAAACGCGCGCGAGAGAATGCCCAAGCCCTCGTCCTCGCCGCACGCGTCGTCTCGCGGCACTGAAAAGAGGGGGGGGACGCGTGACCCTCGCGGCACTCGCGCACCACACCGGATTGACGTTTTACATCGAGCGTGCTCGCGGCGAGCCGTCGGGACTATCGGTCACGGGACCGGACTCCGGAGGCGGAGCAGCGGAGTCGATCGGCGATCGGCCGTCCGATATACGCTCTCCTCTCTCTCTCTCTCTTGCGCGCGCGCGCGCTACGTCACAGGACGTTACCTGGGACTGGGAAACGCGATTGTATACGCGCGCAAACGCGAGCGTCGCGAGCGCACGGTGATCCACAGGCACACACGAACGCCGAAGCTTCTGTTAAACGTCGTTGCGAGAACACTTGCGCAGACTTGCGAGTAGCCGCTATAGCCGCGAGTGCGCCCGCGACACGGTGGCCATCGCCGAGCGACGCGCATGCGCCGTTATGATTTGCTTAGAGGCGCTATGAAGGGAAGACCGCCGCGATGCGCCATTTTCGGTCGACGTTGTAAACGCTTAAGCTGGCCACACACACTTTCCGTAAAACGTAACAGTAGAATTTCGACCAATCGCGTTGCTCGATTCGAAAACGTATGTACATACGGCCATACGTTCCCGAATCTAGTAACACGATTGGTCGAAATCCTACTGTTACTGTTACGAAAAAGTGTGTGTCCGGGGCCTTATGCTGCGTTCCCACTATACGCGTCGCGCGTCGCGTCACGACGCCGCGTCACGAGTTATCCAATCGAAACGTTTTATTTTACGACGTCATTTCCGACGCAAGATCTTGTCGGAAATAACGTCGTAAAATGAAACGTTTTGATTGGATAACTCTTGACGCGGCGTCGTGACGCGACGCGCGACGCGTATAGTGGAAACGCAGCATTACGATCGATAAAAATGGATTGGTAACGATCGTAAAGATTTTAAGAAATTTTCAATGCCAATGAAGAATCGAAAATTAATTGTACGTCAGATACGTCCTTACGAAAATGTAGTCTCGGATTTTTTAGCTTAATATCTCGATGCACTTGTTATATTTCTTGGCTCTTGCCTCTTTTCAGAGCAGGACAATACGGCTTATTATTTTGATCGCTGTTTGTTCAGCCGTAGGTTCGTAGGGGGCCCAAGAAACTGCGCGGATCACTTTTCCCTGCGGCCACGATATCTCGATGCACGAATGGTCTACAAACGATACGTCCAATCGGAGAATATACTTAAACCGGAAGTAGAACGTATTAACGACACCGAGTGTACATACATACACGTTAGCGATGACAGCGAATCTCGCGGCATGTTTTTGAACTAAATTTACCTGTCTGACCTCTCTGTCTCTGCTCGCCGATTTTACTTTTCTCGGAATAAAAATAAAAAAGATCAAAGATCAGTTACTGCCGAATACGAGATACGAGCGGTATCGAGAAGAATGCCTCTGCGAATAACCCGAAAACACGTCGAGTTGGCGTCGAAGTGGTGAGTCCTTCGGTATTTTTAGCGTATTTAGACCTCCCAATTAACGGTGCGAGTAATTTGATTATTGTCTTTATTCGCATTACGTATAATAAATAACAGCACGTTAAGCGAGCGCAATAGCAAAGATCTTTTAATTTTTATAATATTTTCTCTCTTTTGTGTCAAAAAGGTATTTTGGAGGACACGTCTGTTTGATTCCGATACAAATAGAATCCGTCGTGAATATTATCTCCAAGTTGTATCGAGTGATCCTTTTGCATTTTAGGACTCCAACTGCGGTGGCTTATGGAGCCACTGCGTGGCTAGGATTATTGTACCTCACGGACTGGAAAGTGGTAGTGCGACGTATTCCGTTCTACGGCAGCAAGTTTGAAGAAGAAGCGGAATAGGCCACGGAGTTCCTCGACATTCTCGACGAGATTATGTAACGGTCGTATTGGAACGATAGAGACTATTGTACCATTGCCATATTGCACATGTTCTGTTTTATTTAAATTATAAGATGTTAATAAAGAAACATATGTACAATTGGTGACGGCGTGTGTAACATTGATGAGCTCGAGTTTAATTTTCGCTCTGTTGCAAGGCTCTTTTCTCGCGTTGTTCGTAAACAAAGTTGGCAAATTCCTCGGCTTTCGCTGCCTTCCGCCGATTGTACCATGGCTTTGTGTAAAATCTGCAAAGGAAAGTGCGAATCGCGTAATCCGACGTGTGCCTACTTCGTCTTCGTTGTTCGTGGAAAAAACGCCGGAGCAAAATGTGCTTACGCAAAAACTGCTATAGAAAAGCCTGCGCCGATCCCCAGGAGCCCCCACCGTCCATACTTGGATAGTAGATTCTTACTTTTTGTCGTCAAACTATAAAATGATAATTACACAGTATATTATATATTTTAAATAAGATTAATTGTGGTATATATTATATCTTTAAGTAAATAATTAATTATATTTCAATGCCATTCGCAAAGTCTGCCCGCAGTCACGTTGATTTTCAAAGACGGACTTTCTTCAAAGACAAGGAATAAATGATAAGAAACTTGGTGATATATTTTGTTATCTTAAACAAACTTCAATTCTTTTGCTACAAAATATTATTAATACTGTGTATTAATATATATTATATATTGAGCACTGTAAGCGCTAAATATGGCTAAATATAACCAAATGTCATCGAGTAATCGCGAAAAATTATTTGATTGATGTAATCGATGTATAGGTTATAGAGCCAATGTTTGGAGCAATTTGCTTCGTTACCTCATTTAATTGCAGTTCCTTTTCACGTTCTTTTATATAATCCTGCAATAGACCCCTCCAACCGTAAATACCGGTTGTCACTCCTAAAAAGATTACGACATAAATCTGATCCTTGGTTATTCCTCGTGGTACTCTAATTCTCATATTGGATCCTACGCAATCCTACGTCGCAGACGACCACGAACGACGTTATGCACCCAGATGATACATATGGGATGGAGGGGTAAAAACCAGAGTGGTGTAAATCAAATTTTTAAAAACATTTTCTCGTGCGCATAGATGCAATTTATACTTATATTGTACAGATTGGATCTATGCACGCGAGAAAATATTTTTAAAAATTTGACTTACGCCACACTCTGGGTTTTTACCCGTACATACGTACACGCGCAGTTTCCAGTGCACGTGATGACCAATGATGACGTTATTTGTATTTTATCTCACAAGGAATTTTGCTTCAAATCGCTTTATAGCAAATTTCGAACGTGCGAAGAACAAACGATAAATAATGTTCGTTATACAAATTTTATAAAAATACAACAATTATTTTATCAGTTAAAATTATCATTGTCTATACAATTACATCTATACAATTATTTTAATTGAATTGTAGGAAATATATAAAATAATTTGTTAAAACATATCTTTTTTACATACATTTTTTATCCAGAAAATATTTATATATATATATATACATATAATAGTTGTACAATTAGATTTATACAATGTGTGTTTCTCTCATTGTAATCTGTTAATTTTACCTTTCAGAAAATAGAAAGGTCAGAGGTTCGTACAATTAAATTTAATCGAGGAAGTGAGACACTTAAATTTTGCCAGAGTATTTGTAAAACTTTTTGAACGTATTTAATTGTACTTTGAAAACTTCCTGCAACGATGCTGGTAATGTACGGGATAAAAATGCAAGTCCATGCTGATCGCAGATGCTAATTAATTGACATAGAGATTCGTGTAAAGCCATCTGCAACATAAATAATAAAAGGGATTGAGAACAATCTAATAGGATAATGATGGAAGTAAAGATATTACCTTGACGTAGGATGGTATAGTGCCTTCCACGATCAATTGCAAGAGATCAGCGATCACATACGGACTTAGCCGGATCATGTCTTTCTTCAATTTTACCAGCGTGGTTGTAAATCTGAGAGAAAATGTGTGTGTCTGTGACTTTCTTGTCAAATCAATTTTATCAATGAGTAAATTTTACCAAAATACTCTCGAGCACGTCAACACTATTTGCATGTAACGTTAAAATATTTTCTAATTAATTGAACTTACTTTGCGATATCGAGTGCGAAACATCTAAATCGATGCTCGTCGAATTTATCGGCTACATTTTTCGACGCAAGGACAACGATATTTATTACATGTCTATACAACAGCAATAAATTAGGTAGCCTGTCTATTATCAAGTTTGTTTTGGCTTTTATCAACGTTCCGCATATAGCGAGCACATCTTTGCACGACAATATATTCGCTTCGTCGAGCGACTTTAAACTGATCAGCGTAATAAGATCGACCGTAATGTCGGGAATAAGCAAGTGTTTGGCACTGATTACATCGTGAGACAAACGCAACGGTCCTGACCAATATTCGTGTGGGATATCCAACGTTAACAGAGTTTTGATCAGATTATTGATCGCACCCAAACGCACTTTATTACGTTTAACATTCATGTCTGTTTTCATTATACTGCTCCAAATGATAAACAGATTTATCCATACTGATTCATCTTTCTGCGACAAGCTATTGATCTACACAAATAAAAATTAAATTATAAATATGCACAAATATTGTTAACTGCTGTATAAATAAGAAATATATTAATGAGAATATTACCGTCTGATCGTGTAATCGTCTTAAAAGCTCGTGAAATTCTTCTAATCTGGTAGATGCTAATAAAAGTTCGATTAAATTCTTGCGAGGATGCTTTAACATTACAAACCATAAGTTTCTGATAATCGTATCTTGGATTTCAAACATTTTGCGATGTTGTAAAACAATGATAGACAATTGTACACCTTGTTGCAACAATTTACTATTATTTGTACCGCTTGGATTTTCTCTTGCCTGTAACAAAAAATTTATTTTAATCGTTTGAATGTTTTCCATAAGTTTAATGTCTGAATGGCAAAATTATCACATATAAGGAAATATAATTCCTTCCATATCACTTACCGTAAATATATTTTTGAGAGTTAATTCAGTGAATCTTTTTAAAGTATCAGTGACTTTTCCAGTTTTAACAGTTACCTTTAACACCGCTGTTAAACATTTCACATCGAAAGTGTCGTTTATGTCTTCAGGTAACATCTTTAAAATAGCTTTGGCTAATTTTTTCTCTGCCTTTCTGAAAATGACTTTTTGTTCGGTATCCAACTTTGGTTTGACTACTTCCATACATTCCAAAATAATGCACGTAGCTTCCTTGCATTGAGCACAACTTTTTACGAGATTCTTTAAAGTAACATATGTTTTCACATTCCGAAGAGAGAACTCGCAAGCTCTTGAAAATGCTTTATTTTGCTGTGCTAATTGGTTTATCAATATTTTTGGTTCTATATATTGCAATATATCGATTCCGGTTTTCTCTAGTAAATCTAGCAAAATATTTTTATTATATGTTTTCGTTGAAAATTTCTTAGTGAAAATAGTGATTACAAAATTGAGGTCAAACGTACAAAAATTAAATTACCTGAAAATATCATGTTGCATAACGCTAATACTTTGTCATTTTTTTCATATTTTGTACTAATGGAATACACGATCAGGAATATTAACATTCTCACATTAGGGCTGAAATATATAGTCGGTAAATGAAGAAATATTTCTAAATATAAATCAATATTAAAAGAAATTGTGTTTGCCGCTTGCGTCCATTGTTCCTGTAATATCTGTTCTTTTAGAACTTGTAAGATTTCTAATAATTTATCATTATGCCCGTTCTCCGTCAACAGCTTCTAAAATTTTATTAGAATAATTAAGGTATGAAAACCAGGGATTGCTTTATAATGATTAGAAAATTAAAAAATTTTTGACAGTATTAAATTATGCAGTGTTACTTACAACGTTAATGTATTCGGTAATAGTTAATGAAAAACTTTGTCCAATTTGGACAAGAATATGGCTTAAGAGACACATTACAAAGCGTCTATTTTCTTGAAGGCATTCTTTATCTAATATGTTAAGCCATTCACGAAAATTCTGTTCGCTCGACGTTATATCAGCCAACAACAAATTCGTCACTTTCGATATCTCTTTGTCGTGTAACAAGGAAAGCATATCTGTGTCATGTTTCAAAATAGCACTCCAGGAATACTCAAGGCCACCTATTAACCCATGAAGTTTAACAGGTTTATCTGATATACCTAGTTTCAGTCGATGTAAAATAAGTTTATTCTGAAATTTTGATATAGAAATATAAGGGTAAGTTCTTGCAAGAGTGTTTGACCACATTTTGACAAAAATATAATTTGTTTTTTCAAATAAATATAATTTCTAAAGATACCATGGTGTTCTTGCAATTGTCTTCTCCGAAATTGGTAATCCTTTGAATTAATTGTTGCCAAGGATCATCCAGAATCGGAAACGGCAGCTTCTTTGTAACGGTAGCGTCTTTCAGTATATAATATTTGAACATATTCTGTATTTCGCTCAACGATCGCACTGCACTCAGGAGTATTATGATAACGGTTTTGTTATGACTTAAACACAATGCCTTGTTTATCAACAGCGATAGTGCGTTCCCAATTTCATCTAGGCCGTTGACGAATTTCTCATGAGCGGCTAATGTTCTGGTATATTCAAAAACCTGCATACCTTCGAAAAGTGTAATAAGCAATTCTACTGTTGCCCTTAATATCAATATATTTTTACCTGCGTATTAAAAACGAGAAGTTAATTTATTTTTCAATTACAATTCTTTTTGTCATTAAATTAATAATCACTCAATAATACAAGATACTTACATGAAGTATTAGACTGCAAAAGTTGTACACAATCTGTATTTAAATAATATATTAATGTTCTTAGATTTGCAATAGTTTGTGAACTGGAAAAATTACTGATAGTTTTCATTAATTTGATTTTAAATTCATCTGGGAAAAATGCGGAAGTGCTTGCTTTAGACGTCTTCTTTGTTGCAGCGTGCTGCTTCAACGATATTAATACTTGTGAGATAAACTTTTGCTCTCGTCGCAATTTCGTGCTAGCGTACAAAAGTGCAATTAACAAATTTGTGTAATCAACAGTTTGTTCTTTCATAAGTATCTTATTTAAGATATCTGATATGTTTTTCTCTATCAAAAGTGGATTGATATACGAAAGTTGTGCAAGCACTCTATAATGCACACGTATTACGTCGTCGAGCGTCAAAATCTCACTTATAAAATTCTGGAAGTACTCGGTCAATGTTATATCATCTATAATATTATCAAAATCGAGCGTTATGTCATTCAGTAATTTGAGGAAAGAATCCATGATTTCCCACTTATATTTTCCAGAGGAGTTGATTAGATTTCTGAAGAACATATCCAACAAAGTGGCATCCGATTTATAAGTACCTATTATGGTACGGAAAATAAATTGATAAGTTAAAAGATTGCTCTGAAGATTTGATGTCTTCACGCGTTCGGATAACACACAAAATAAGTCTGAGAACATTGCTCGATTACTTTCTACAATCTGTTTATTTTGTACAGATCTGCTTTTTCCCAACAACAACTGTTGGATGCACTTATATGCTGCTATACCAAGCCGGTTTTTATTGTCTGTTTGCGTGTGATCAACCAAACTGCACATAGGATATAAAGTATCCCGTATAAAAATTAATCTCAGTTCATCTTTCGTAGTAATTGGCTGTTTATATATTTGCATTAGACTTTCGATAATATTTATTATAGCATTATTTTCGGTTGGAGACAATTTACATGGCTCAAACAATTGACCGCATTCCTCTTGCGTGACACTACCATAGCTGGAACGTTTTAACACGTTGTTCAACAGGGCTTTCATTAACAGACCTAGAATCTTCGGCTTGTTCGTAAAATATTGTCGTATACTATTATTAGCGAGAACTAAAGTGCAACATTGGAGGACCTCCTCGTATATGTTTTCCATATCGCTCTCCAATGTTTGTACAAGTACATCGATCAAACATTGTTTTACATCGGGCCTAATATTGATATGGTCAAACTTCAAACAATTATTCAAAGTTTGCCAAGCATGTTGATTCGTAGCACAACTATTGCACAGCCACTTCAGAAGTAAGTCCTCTTTCCGAGTGAATGGCAAATCCACCGTACAAAAAGCTGTTTCCGCTAATTTTAATCGCTTCGCCAAAGGATAGTCATCCGAGTTTAATCGCTTTAATAATTCTGTAAAATGTATGCATTAAGTGTATTAATAATGTATGAATAAAATGTATCTAGTAAAAATTACTGTAAAAAATGCATAATTATCATTGTTTTTGTTTAGTTTAAAACAGGTTATGCAGTCACGTGTGGTCACGTGTCGACACATATCCTGAAGACTTGCGGAGAGTCGTTCACTTACCTCTTGACAACGCCATAATGAGCAATTTATACGATTTTTTAATCTGCTTTGCAATATTTTTTTTTGTCACATATATATTAAATATACAAAACCGATATAACTGTTGAGCAAGAAATATATATTGCAAATTGCAAGAGCTTTGGGGTTAGTTTTTTGTGCAGCTTGTGTTTACAAAAAAAACAAGCTGACAACACAAGGAGCCTACCTAAAGTCACTAGTCTAGTGACTTTACGTCCGCTGGAACGGAATGATCCCGGTGGCCGCTCTCATGGAGTCACTCACACTGCGTCTGACTGCGTCCGATGTTCGACGTAAACATTGTACAACGATCCGACATCGGACGTGATCGGACGCAATGTGAATCCTCCATTCCTATTGGATGTCGGATCGTCGTACGTCGAACGTCGGACGCAGTGTGAATCCTCCAATAGCCGATGGTCCAATGAAGAATTTCTTTTTCGGAAACGAATTTTCTTCATTGGACCATCGGATCTCCGGTAACTTTGTTAGCCGATCAACTTCGACTTTATTCTTTTTTTTTTTAAATCGTTTGTTGGCCGTTTGTTGGTGATTGTTGGCTTAATTACGTTTGTTGGTTCTTAATTTTTTTTTAATTAAAAAAAAAAATTAGCGTTAAGTCAGCCGGAAAAATCTCATTTTTAATTAAAAAAACCGTCTAATCGATGCGTAATCGTTCGATGATTATTGGCCTAATTTTAGTGTTTGTTGGTTTATTATTGGTCTTAAAAACGAAAAATTATCTCGGTGATCGACACTGAACATACCCTACGGCCACATGCTCAGTGGCCGCATGCAAAAGTGCGCGAATTTGAAACGTATGTATAATATACACAGTAAAAAATCGTGCGTCCAAATGTTGAAATTTTTTTGTGTCACCAAGATTTGACTATTATTTCAATGTAAAATTAACATACAACAGGAACAGCTATGTTATTAATTTCGTAACATTTTCATGTGTTATATTAATGTCAACGTGATAACTTAACACTTTATTATGTATGTCATTTAGAAATTGAATATTATTTTGAGTTCTTTTAACATAAACAAAAGTTATAAAGTAAATCTTCTCTCTCTCAAATAATCGTAAACTTTGACGTACAAAATAATCAAATTTACTACAATCAAATGTCCAAAACGACATTTCTCTTAAGTTGAAATAACTATCGTTTATTCAAATATGTTATATCGACATTTTTTACAAGTTATTTTTACATTATACTTAAAGTTAAAAGAACAAATATAAATGTAAAATATAGTGTCAATAAAATTAACATTTCTAATTTGTCAACAAGTAACACGATGAATGAGTTATTTTAACTTTAAAATTTATAAAGTGAACTTTCTGGGACATTTGAAAAATGTTACGATATTAACATTTTATTTTTTACTGTGTATATATAATACATCGCTTATTGTTAGCTTTCATGAATATATCTTATATAATATATCGAAGTTGTACTTACGTGGGCGGGAGGGCTGAGAGCAAAGTTTACTAAACTTGAGATCAGTTTTCTCTGTTTTGATTGATTAAAATTTCAATCCAATCTCAATCCCAATCCGTACTCTGATACGGGCTTTTGTAGACCCCGCATAAGGTTGATGGTCAGCACGTTTCGGAACGCATACAAAGTTCCAAAGTTATCCCATCATTCCCATCTAGAACAATTTAGAATAGCAGGTTAGATTGTTTCCGTCAATATTTTATTGTGTTTTATGATCGTTATATGGTGTGCACTGTGCGTCTCAAACCAAGTCGAACGTGGTATTTGTTGTACGGCATATTCTTGTTGTATAGTTTTGATATCGTTTTCGAGTTTTATATTTAATTGTGCTTTTAAATAATTTAACCAAAGTCATGGCTACTGACGATTCGTGGAAAACCCAACATTTTCGACAGAGCGTAGTCACGAAAATGTAAGTCAATTTGCGTCGGTTATAAAGCGAGAACATTGTCTTGTATCATCAATTGAGATTATTTATTAAAAGTTCAATTATTATTTAAAGAATAATATCTTCTGAAATTGTTACACTGATTTATTTTTTACAATCCATGTATCGCGTACATCCTGTATATTATTTATTATGTGAATATATATTTATTTTTATTCTTGACACGAAATATTTATGTATGTATCAATAATAAATTTACTTTTAATCGTTCTTTTATTATCTTTGTTTTTTTTTATTGCTTTATTTTTTTATGTGAATTTTTTCTAAAATTTTTCTTTTTTCCTTGTTTTATAAAATATGTGCATAGTACGTACAATCAAAGGAATAATTCTAATTTTTTATTCGATATACAATAGCAAATATTTTATTGACAGTGACGAAGCGATACAAGTGTCTGGCATGCCCACAACAAAAAATAGCATGGAAATGGAGAATCACGTCTTCCAAAAAGCTAAGACTAAGGTATGTCTAAAATTATCTAGAATGCTAAGAATATATTCTGTTGTTTGCAGTTGCATTGTGTTATACTTTCTGGATTTAAGAGTGAAATATGTACATTGTTTTATACTTATTGAACTTAAAGTAAAATATATAATTAGATGTTGGATTGAGTCAAGATGAATAATGACTACCTATATTTATATAGAGGCTTATAATCCAGTTTAATAACTATGTACGCTATTTAATCCAAAACTTTTTTTCTTTTGATTATAACAATCATTTAAATAGGAATCTATTTTGATACTCTAAACATATTTTTATATGTGAATGCAAACCTTTCAGTATTATTAATCTATTTTTTTTTCTTCTTGCAGGAAGAATACTTGGGTTTTGTTGCCAGATTAATTCTTCATGTCAGAGAAATGAGTAATGTTTGATATATATGTCTTATATATTATATTAATTTCTTATTATACATTACAATATGAGATTTATAAAAATAATGACAAATTCTTATTACGTTAACATTGCATATCAAATTAAATGTAGTTTATAAATCTTGTCAACGAGACACCGTAATTTATTCTGTTAAATACGACATAAATAATTGAAAGTGTATTTGTTTGTTATTTAAAAAAAAAAACAAGAAACTATTTGTTCTAGTCGCTTAATGATTCATTAAATTGTTAATCTTATTATAAATCATAATCTGTTTTTAAAAGATATTTTACCTTATATTTATTTGCAATATTTTGAAGATCCTCTGTCCAGTATCCTTTTTTTTTTTTTTAAATCAGTTTTATTTTTATGTTAGATCTCATATGTTATTTCAGTGACATTATATTCTTTTCGTAGATTCCAAAAAAGGTGCGGCTGGTAATGCACCAGGTACCGCTGGTACCAATAATCAAGGCATGCCTGATCCAATCGGTGCTCTTCAAACGTTGGCACGCCAGGGCACGGGAAATAATCAAATGATGGGCATGGGAGGTCCAGGTCCTAATCATCAGGGTATAATCCCACAACCACCTGCGAATACTGCAACTAATCGTAAGTAATCAATATAGCGATTTCATGTAGGTTGAACCTTACAAAGAATAACTAATGCTTGAGCTGCATCTGTTATAACAAATAAATATTATTTTCAAGAAATGTATGAACTTCATTGTATCGGTCATCTTACTTTTTCTTTCTGCTGTTAGCCTGTCTTATATATCCCGTATTTTCTATACTGTGTATCTCCTATTCTAAGATGTATGTTAGTGTTAATTTAATTAAATTGATTATCAATTTAATTACATGAATGTGCTATTCTAGCTTTAATTTGAAATTATGTTTCAAGACTGTAAGTAATGGTGGTTTGCGAAGAAAGGCGAAGGAAATTGATTGATACAAATAATATTATTAGGCTACTAAGATGCAGTCCCGACTGTAAAATTGCGTTTTTCCTTAATCGATAGCTCTTATTGTTCCAACTTTTAAATTCTTGAGATATGGATATTTGAAGCAGTCTATCATTCATCGCATATTATTTTTCTCACAATCTTCAACTCGCTAATCAACCTTATGTGCCGAGATCATGGAATAAGAGTCGGGATTAAACTCGAAAATCTACTATCATTCCTCTTGCGTATGGAATTTTCAACGTTTGCTTTTCGTTCAATTTGCTAAACATTTTCTCTGTTTTTACATACTAATAGATTACTTCTCATATTAACATAATTTCAAAATATGTTTTGCAACAAGTTTATTTGTGCTATGGAGTTATGCTATTATGCTAAGTTTAATTTTTTGATGGAATCGGATGGTCTCTTATCCAGTTCCTTGGTTGAATAATTACAAATTACTAAGGGTATGCAAAAATTTACATTGCTTGCGTTTAAATGCTATTGTACGCTTAGAGTTCTCTAATTAACTTTTACTCGGATTGTTTGAAGAAAAATTAAGTTTCAAAAAAAAACAATATATAGTCTTTACGCGATATTTGTCCGTATGCCGATACACTCATCAACGATCGAAAGGATTTTCTTAACGCACGCGAAACCGTTCTTTTCTTTAATTCGCTTCTTCCTTCTTTTTCCTTCCTTAAGCCTAAGGGGATTTGCTCCGCGTTACATCGATTATCGATTTCCTACCTTATCCGCCATTTATGAAGTTTCAGAAAGATTCGACTTAATTAAGATTAGAATAAGAATAGAAGAATCTCCAATAAAAGTAAAACGTGCAAGAAGACTAAATATTAATCAGAATACTATATTTCGACGTTCACGTCCTAAACATAAAAAGTCATGGGTAAATTTCGGCGAGTTTTCCACTTCCAAGACAAAAAATATATTTATGATCACAAGGTTTGTCTATGTATCTGAGTGAGAGACACTTCATACAAAAAAGATCCGATACACATTTTCGCAATTCTGAAAGAATACAAGAATGAATCAGTAACTTTATTTGTTTCAAGAACCGAGACTGCGGCGGCAAAAGGTGGAGATAATGCTGGAAAATATTTTATATTAAAAATGTTTTTGTTTATAAGAATATTAAGAATATTGAGAATATTAAGAATATTAAGAATATACAAATACATAAAATTGGTCGAAAAAACAATGGAAATTTTTGTATACCCCACAACTTTTTAAGTATTGTATTTTGAACGTATATTTATCTTATTGGAATAAATTCTTTTTATTAATCACATTAAAAATTAATAAACATGTTAATACACTTAATAAATGAAAAAATTAAATGAAAAAGTAATAAGATATATATACATAAGCAGGCTTTTTTCTGTAATACTTTAACGATGACTTTGAATTGAAAGGAAATAAGTCAATTTAACTAGTGAGTAAGACGTAACTCTTTAAGCCGACGATAGTAAATATTATGATCACCTTGGACAGGTTACACAAACTGAAATATACTCTAACAATACCATTGGTAACGCAAGCGTTAGGCAGGACGGAATAGAAAGCATTTATTGTGTTATCGTGCTTGAAAAAGAAGCACATTACAATATACAACTTTAAACAATTAATAAATCCATTCAATCGGAATGCATCATATATCAAATACGGAGTGTACCGGAAAATCAGCCTAGCAGAGTTCTCTGATAAACCTAGAAATGTATCATTCATCATTTCCACCACCGGATTGCCAAATTGAACATTATAGTGAGTCTGAATATATTCAACGGAGAAATAAGGAAGAGTTATCACATAAAGATTGGATGAAACAACGAAAAGATTTAGAAAAGAAAATTCAAGAGAAACTGGAGGAAAACATAAAAGTGCAATCGAGTGATAATCGTGTGAAGTTTATATACAAATGTAAAGGACACGAAGTGCTTGATGTGACGATATTTCGATTCAAGATAATACTCGTATATTACAGTTTATTGCGTAAATGGTACATTAGTCCGGGCTACTCTTTCGTACCAGAAGTGATTGATCTCAAAGACAAACTTAAATCTGGCACGGATGATCCTTTCTCCGAGAAAGTATTAAATATAATTCACGGCGTGAAATATACGATAAATGCTTTCATGAAACGTCTAACCGACGTGTATCAATTCGTGCACGATGCGCAAGAGAGACACAAGGATGTGCAATTTGCCATGAATGCAATTGTTACAAAAATGAAAGTGATATTTACGGAAAACGCGTGGCCGAATGATCTGCAAAAATCAAGTGCTGGAGATATGATTGTTGTAGAGTTAAAGTTAAATAAAAATATTCAAGTTTGCAATGTCGGTTACGAATATATACAGCAGAAGCCTAAAATTCGAACAGAAACTGCGAAAAATATAAAGAAGTTGGAGTCAAAATTGCAAAATTTTTTTTATTTTCCTTTGGAAGAAGCATTCGAAAGGTTTATTATAAGGAATCGATCCACAAGTTCACAAGAAGAAGAAAGCGAAACAGATTAGAAGATTTATCAGAAGATTCAGTTAAATACCTTTATACCTAAGATTCCTTTTTCCAGTTTACGTTTCTAAATGTTCTGTTTTCGTATTAATAATTAGTGAAAAAATAAAAAATGAACACTGAAATCATTAATAAATTGATATGCAATAAATTAATGATTACAAATTATATCCATTTGTACTATCTACATTCTTTTTGCTTTATGATATATTCGCTTATATTTTTTTCTAGTATTTAATTTAAACTACTTTTTGATTAGTATATTCGCTTACATTCTTTTCTAGTATTTAATTTACAATACTTTTCGGCTTATTATATATTTGCTTATACAAATATTTTTTTTTATGTGTTTTTAAATTTATATTTATAATGTTATGTTTTCAAATTTCTGTTGCAATATACAAATACATGAATAGTTCGGTTTATGAAAAATAAAAATAAAAATAAAACTTCTGTATGTTTTGTTAGTTTTGCAAAGTTTAAATCAACGGCCCGGACAACCAATGAATATGCCTGGTATGCAGAACAAAATGCCAGGTATGGGTATGATGCCGTCACAAACTGGCGGTCCAATGAACCACATGGGCCCGATCCAAACTATGCAAAACAATCCTATGTTGACTCAGATGAATCAGATGGGACAAGGAAATATTCCTCCACAAATGAATCAAATGGTGCCTGGGCAAATGGGTCAATTAAGCGCTGGACAGATGCAACAAAATATGCAGGTACGCTTGATTTACTTGCTCTACTAAGTAAGTTATATAAGAAGGATAAAATAAGGAAAGGAATGAACACAGTTTTATGAGATGTTTTATATGTTTACTTTTATCATAGTCCCAGATGCAGAATCAATTACCAAGTCAAATGAATAATCAAATTACGGGACCAATAGGCAATATACAGACTAATATGCCGCAACAGATGAATCAAATTGGTCCTGGCCAATTAGGTCCTGGTCAAATGCAGCAGCAATTAAATCATATTCAAAGAAAGGTATAACATACTTATTTTTTTAATTATTCTATCAGTACCATTTTTATTAAAAATTTCTTTATTTATTGATAATATCCTGTTAATATAATTGCCATTTTTGTTTTTAGCCAGGTGAAATGATGAATACTGGATTTCCTGGCCCACGTAACGTTACGCCTAATCAATTTTTGAGGCAGAGCCCGTCTCCTTCAGCTCCGAGCCCAGCTGGTTTGGGAGCTCCGCCGAGGTAATATTAACAGACTTTTTAAACATAATTTTTTTAGAATTATGACAGAAGTATAAAAGCATATTTCTGTCATTATTCCTGACATGACATCATTATTCATGACATGATAACAAAACGAAAAATTACATTTCCACAGTAATCAAATGGTAGCCTCGCCCGCTCTAGTGCCATCACCAAGTCCTCAGCATGCCATCATGACAGGACCATCTCGTTCCGTGAATTCCGTAGGTAAGATCAGATAATCGAGAATTAATAAACATAGAAAATAAATATAGATAAAAAGGAAGGAGAAAAGAATGGAATTATTAAATAACACATATTAAATGATACGTTGAACTAGGTATGGCACCGTCTCCAAGCAGTTCACTAAATACTCCCGGGGGTGTAGGAGCCACACCAAGTCCTCAGCAAGAAGATCAGGCTTACAGAGACAAAGTCAGACAGCTGAGCAAATACATAGAGCCATTACGAAGAATGATTGCCAAGATGAGCAGCGAAGGAAGTAAGGAGATATAATTAGTACAAACAACAATGTTAAAGTGCAATAATATCAAGAAATCAAAATTTAAAATATTAAAGATCTGTTTTATTTAAAAATAAGAAGTTTATTCTATAAAAATTGATATACTAAAAATTACATTTAAAAAGTTGCATAAATAATATGAATTATTTTCATATAGATGGAAATATCAACAAAAAAAGAAAATTACATGTTTTTAATATTATATATGCCTTTCCGATATTAAGCTATTCAAATGAGCAATATTATTATTTATATTGATCGTTTTTTCTATCGTAGATGTCGATAAACTCAGTAAGATGAAGAAGCTCTTGGAAATTCTATCGAATCCCAGTAAACGTATGCCACTGGATACATTGCTAAAATGCGAAGTTGTCTTGGAAAAGTTAGACTTCAAGAGAGGGGACGGTAGTGTGGGACCGCCAGTAACGACATTGAAGGAGCACCAAATTTTCAGTCCGCTGTTAGAAGCTGTGAGCACACACCTCCAAAGCCCGGTAATCAATCACACGTTACAACGTACTTTTGGACCATGTTTGGATGCCTTATTTGGACCAGAAATAAAGTAAGGATGCATACATATATAAAAAAAGATTATATATCATTTTATTTAATAAGTTTACGATCAAATTGGAATACATTCTATTATTTGTATAAAAATAGAAATTTGCCGCCACCCTTGAAGAAGCAAAAAGTAGAAGAATCACCTAGTGAAATACCTGACGTATTACAAGGAGAAATAGCTAGACTCGACCAACGGTTTAAAGTATGTAACATCATCTCTTAAGCTCATTTTGGATAATTTACACTTTGTTTTAAATCACGTATTATATTTTATCAAAAATTTATGTTTATTATTTACTTGGAACTTAGGATCTGGCGTACTTTCTGCTTATAAAAGTATAAATTGTATAAATATAATTCGCGAATTCTCTTAACATTTTGTCAACATTTTTTTATGTAATATGATATATCAAGTTGTACACGCAAATCTTGTCTCTAGCTTACAATAATTAAAAAGGTTCGTATTGCATAATTGTTATTAATAATGCAATTTTCTCATTTCAGGTCAGTCTAGACCCAGCGCAGCAAAGTGGATCGAAATGTATACAACTGATATGTTGGCTCGATGACCGTCATCTTCCTTGCGTTCCACCGATCTCGGTTACAGTTCCCGCAGATTATCCTTCAACGCCGCCTCGCTGCGTCATGGCACCGCACGAATACGAGGCAACGACATTCCTGTGTGCTGTACAAAAAGCCCTGAACGTCCGTATCGCAAAACTGCCGCGCCGTTTCTCTCTTTCTCAACTATTAGACACGTGGGAGATGAGTGTTCGACAAGCCAGCGCACCAAAGGAAACGTCCATTACTGCTAGTACAGTCCTGATGGGTTTATAGTACAAATCGCACGAATATCTGATAATATCTATACAACTAGGCTATTGTAAGCAAATAACCATAAACTCTACGAAAATCTTTAACTATTGCAATGAAATAAGCATAAACTCTTCGAAAAACATTGTGTTTTTCTTTTATTAATATCAGCAATTAACTATATAGATCTAATTCTGATAGTTGTTTCAAAAAAGTATTTTCGTATCCATTAAAAGTGTTCCGGAAAATTTTTTTTTACAATTAATTAAAATTTAACAAACTAAACGGCGAGATATTTAAATCGCTATGATTTTCTTGGGTGTATAGAGTAAATCTATGAAATTTTTTTTTTTTACATAAGTACATATATTTTTTCATATGACTGTGCTACTTAATTATATAAAGCAAAAAAAGTGGAAGTTTTTTTTCAAATATCTATTTATATATACATATGTGTAAATATAAATGTATAGTGCAAATATATGTCATAGTGAAATTATGTAATTCACTGATTTGACACAGGTAAATTTCTATAAAATTGCAGACTATATTAGTAAATACGTAAAAAATCGTCTTTTTATACAATTATCTCTGTAATTTTATAAAAATTAATTACTGTAAAATAATTTTATATATATATATGTAGGTTTTTTATTCAAAACAACTTGTGCTTGAAATGTCACACTCCTGATTCATTTTTTTTTAGATGACTTCTTTTTCCAAAATATATATACAATTATATATTGTATTATTTAACATATATATGTATATGTATATTTCCATTAGATATAATGACGATATTATTTCCAGTATTATCTATATATAATAATTATACCATATGTATAATACAAATGCTCTATATGATATGATTATGTATTACGTAAAGATAATATCAAAACCAGGTTTAAAAAATAAAAATTTTATAACCAATATTTATTTTGAGAATTTAGCAATGCAGAGTAAAACATGTCTTTCTTCATGAAATAATCTGATTTTTTATTTCTCTGTCTGTAGTTTTTACAATAAATTAATATCATTTGTTCAAAGCTGAATTGATTTCTTTTTTCATTTTTTATATATCAGATAACCATCAGTATAGAAGGTAAGGAATAAAAAAGTTTAGTATAAATTTGGTATATAATATTTGTAAAATTTTAAAGATATAATTTTTTATGATTCTTTTTGACAAATTTTCTCTCTTACTTTAATCGATTGTTCACTAAAGACACGATTCTTACGAGGAAAACGTTTTCGGTCAATTTACTTGAATTTGTGATATATTGTGGTTCTTGTGTCTCAAATTTAACCAACATTCTATGATTAGTTGCTGAATTATAATCATTTAAAAGTCTCCTTCACAAGAACCGTTCCTACGTTTGTCTACAAGAGCTTGCACTTGTGTTTGTCCGTATATTATGAGAATCGTGCAGCGGTATCCTTTATATATGTTTATAAATGTAGATGTATATAAAAATATATAAAAGCGAAAAAATAACATGTATAAACTGTCTAGAAATACAAATTTAAGTAATTCTTGACAAAGTATACAACATTCTGACTCAAATCTGACGGGTTTAAAGTTTAGAAGTAAGCTGCGTTTGGTAAACAATCCCGTTTGACAATAAATCATCAATTTCACTAGACTGAAATTTTAATTCAGTTAAGATTTGTACGGTGTCGTCACCGGGTTGTGGGTTTCTGCGAGCTCCTACAGAAATGCCGGGTGTGCGAGATAAGCGAGGAGCGGGATTTGGAATTACATCGTCCCCCACAGTCGTAAACGCCTGCCTCTGCTTATTGTGAATATGTGATGTGACGTTTTTCAAATCTAGCATCGGTGTAACGCATGCATCAGTGCCGTCGAATATAGCGCGCCATTCCGCTTGAGTCTTCGTCTTGAAAATTTCCGTGATTCTGCGACGATTTTCTTCGAAATTTTCATACTGCGGTACCTCGTCGCTTGAGAGACCAAGCTTCTCTAAGAAAATTTCGTAGAACTGTGGTTCGAGCGCTCCAACACACATATAAAGCTTATCCTTAGTCTCGTATGTATCGTACCAGTGCGATCCTGTGTCCAAACTGTAGGAAAAGTAATTATAAATAAATCTTTACAAACTATGTATATGTGTGTGTGTGTAAAACAAAAATTTAAAGCACTTATGTATTCCAAGGAGGTACTTACAAATTTTTGCCACGCGGATTTCCCCATATACCCATTTTCTGAGATCTGAATAACCAGGACCCTAAGTATGCCGTTCCCTCTACCATTGATAGATCTATCACCTGTCCGACATTGCTGTTAGTTCGTTCATACAACGCCAAGATTATCCCAAGAGCGCACATTAAACTACCGCCACCGAAATCAGCAGCCAGATTGACGGGTGGTGTAGGTTTTTCATTAAATCGACCGAATAAAGATAGTAATCCTATATTAACAATTTGTATTGCTAAATAAGTCTTGCAAAATAATTAAGACTTATTGATGAAGAAATTATGTCATGATATAAAAGGCAAACTAAGAAATAAAATAAATTTATGTAAAATAATTTAAGTAAAATTATTTGATGTAAATACAAATATGAATGAATGTAAGTGTATAGTTCTTTTTCTTCATATTCGTTGAATAACTATAATGTGGATCGTTATATATTACAACGTATGTTTATATATACCAGATAAACCTAAATAATTGATATCATGACCAGCCATATCTGCGTAAGAGCCACTTTGCCCATATCCAGTCAATCTAGCGCATATCAATTTCTTATTTGTTGCCATAAGTTCCTTTGGTCCAATCTTCAACTTTTCCATAACTCCTATTGTATAGATATGTATTTTTGTGTAAATTTAAAAATTTTATTCTTAGTTATTATTAAAAATATAATACTAGATATCTTTCTCGCTATCTTAAAAGTCATTTTAAAGACTACGCACCTCTCCTGTACGTATCAATAACAACATCGCTTTGGTTACTTAATTTTTTGAAAATATTAATACCCTTTTCGGATTTCAAATTTAATGCTATCGATCTCTTCCCATGGCCTATACAATCTAATGCTTGAGCTCCAATCTGTAATGTAATAAAAAATAATTAAGGTATAAATTTCTATAAAATAAAACTCAACTTTTACAATTATACTTATAGACTACATATTATGTATTAATGTGTGGTACATAGACAATATTATCGTGTACACAATTATTACATATATATATTTCTTAATATTTAATATTAATAATATGATAATGTTTATTTTTCTGCTAATATAAGTTACAAATTTATCACATACATATAAATTTTAATGGAGCATTCCAATAAAATCTACCTGTTAATTACCTTATCCACTCTGATAACGGATGCTCCAAAATCTGCTAAAATCATTCCACATACAGGTCCTGGAGCTAGCCCAGCTAACTCTAAGACCTTGATTCCTTTTAGAGCCATTGCCTCCATCGATGAATTAATAAAACTTCACAACTTTTAAGAAAGTTAGTTAACCTGAAATTCATATAAAATACCTTTATTATAAGAAAACCCTAGCTCTTTCTCACAAAACATTTAATTATATATATATATATATATATATATATATATTATACATAATATTCGATTATATATATATTCCTATTCGCACATAAAATTTATGTATTATTAATTTGCCTTATCACAACCTTATTCCTCATTAACCATCAGCAGACATGTTGATTACACAGTACTATACACTCTATAAAGCATGACAATGCATTTATAACTGGACCATGACTGGAGCTTTATCAACCTTTGTATTCTTAACATTTCCATATTTGGAACTTATTATTCTTGACAGTTCGGCGCAACCACACGTGGTTCTAGGTTCTAGCGTGGACATAAACAGACAAAGGCACGTGCGCGTATCCGTTCGCATGTCTATCTATACATATACCGTGCGTTCCATTTAGGCGCTCACGCGCTGTAAGCTGTAAGCCACTTGTAACTTGTAAGCATCATTCTGGCTGCGGTCTATTTGACGCTACATATGCTTCGAAGCATTCCTCTTCTCTTTTCTTTTAATGAAGAAAGAAGAAGAAGAAGAACGCTCCAAAACATTTCTAGCATCAAGTGGACCGCAGCCTCTATCTTCGTTGCACATCGAATATCAAACGAAGATAGAGCGATGCTTACAGCGCGTGAGCGCCCAAATGGAACGCTTCGCCCGCCTTCGTTGGGAGAATATAACCCCCCGCAAGGCCTTTTTTAAGGGCTCGGGGGGGCTTCGCCCCCCCACCCTGCAAGTCCGTTTTTAAACTTTAAACGCACTTGTGATATAAAATAGTGTGTGTAACACGTGCGGGTTGAGAATTCTTTCCGCACTTGTTACACAAATAACTAATATTAACGTTTTAAGTTCTTTCCTAAATCAGTTTTTTTTATATGTTAAGAATAGGAAGATTCGATTATATGCCATCACGTATTTATTTTAGAATCATCGTGAGAGTTGCACACATACGTTAATTCTTCGATATAATCTGTCGCACAGACATCCGCGGATTCGAGAGATGAGACGGCTCGCGCAAATATGAGCGCAACGAATCACGCGCGCGATTAATATTAATACAGATTAGTTTTTTCTACATAGAACGTTCCATATAAATGTAGAACGTGCGTTATGTAAGTTAATAATTATGATATTATACAACTAGGCCAAAGGTCGCGAGCCGCGAGTCTTCAAAAGCGAGTCCTGCGGGCGCGGAACGCCAGATGGCACCCGCATTTGGCGCCCTTTTCAATGTCGAAGGGCACGAGAGAGCACACCGAGCACCCCGCGTCACGTCACTTGGCAATCTTGGATGACATCATGTTTCACACGGTGTTTGATTGATTTGTTATTTATAATTATTAGCCTACGGAGCCTGTTAGGTTTTTTCCCTTCCTTCCCCCGTACGTAGCTCGTTTAGACCCCTCGTTTCACGGTTGTCGTGCGGCGTTTATTACAATTTTTCTTCTCAAGCCAGCGTCGCGATCTCGCCCCGTCGAAAATACCAGCTGGGTCGCGCGAAAGGTAGTGGATTTACTACTGGTCTACTGGTGAATCACCGTTGGACGTTTCAGGTCGAGTTTAACTAGCAGCAGCTGAGCGGCCTGTCGGATCTCTACGCTTCGCTTTTCGTCGCCAATTCCCACAATGGCTAATCACGGTACGGTATTTAAGGAGTAGAGTTTTTAATTTCGTGTCCGCGCAATTGTGTACTTAGGTTATGTTTAATCCAATTATTCTAGACGAGGACAAGAGCGAGGGCTCCGTCGAGATACGAGGTGAAAACGAGGGAGAGGAGTCCGAGGAACCTGACAAGATACTGATTATAGATCCCGATAGCGAAGTGCGTTTTCTGATTTACTCCTGTTAAACGGAGTTTAATTTTTCAAATTGTCACGTATCGCTGTGTACACACTGTCGACAAAGTTACCGTTACGCCGATTATTTTAGGAATTAGACCTCAATCACTCGAAATTAACCAAACTGGAAAATTTGGAGCCGCTGACGCAAATACGAAGATTATGCTTCACGTGGAACCTGATTAAGAAGATAGAGAATCTCGATACGCTCACTAGTTTGGTAGAACTGGAGTTAAGGGATAATCAAATTATGACTATAGAAAATCTGGACGCTCTCGTGAATCTAAAGTACGTCCTTGACTTTAATTTTTGTTCGTTCGCTCGTGTGACGAGCGACGCATCCTAATAATATATGGGTTTTAGATTCTTGGACCTGTCATTCAATCGCATTAAGAAGATAGAGGGGTTGGACAGTTTACTGAATCTACAAAGATTATTTATATCGTCGAATAAAATTTTGAAAATCGAAAACATCTCGCATCTGGCGAATCTTACGACGCTGGAATTAGGCGACAACAAGATACGCGAAATTGAGAATCTGGAGGGTCTCGAGAAGCTGAACTATTTGTATCTCGGTAAAAATAAAATTACCAAAATCGAAAACCTGGAGAGCCTGGAAGATCTCACGCTGTTAAGTCTACAAAGTAATCGGATCACGAAGATTGAGAATATTGAAGAATTAAAGAAACTGAATGAATTGTATTTATCTGAAAATGGTATTATGTGTATAGAAGGCATAGGGAATTGTCCAGAGCTAACGACGTTGGATTTAGCTAACAACAAAATTAAAAAGATTCAAAATATGGATCATCTTGAAAATCTCGAAGAATTCTGGGTAAGAGGAATTGATCTGCTAAACAAATGCTTCTATATCGCGTGATTGTATATTATTTCTATAATTTATATTATTTAACATCTATACAGATGAACAATAATGAAATTGAAGACTGGAGCACGTTGGAGAGTTTAAAGGCTAACAAAAAGCTGCAAACCGTGTATCTGGAGCATAATCCCATTGCGAAGGATCCGAATTACAGAAGAAAAATCATGCTGCTGCTGCCGTGGCTCGAACAGCTGGATGCGACTCTTTGTAAGAGGAAAACTGGCCAACAATGGAAAGAATAACAATAAGTAAAATAAAAATAGGTAGTACGACTAAAGAAATTAGCGTAAATTGTTTATGGAGGATCTAATCCGGACATTGCATTGTCGTTACTTTCTTTTGTTGTACCCGATACGATCGTTGTGTAGAGGCTTGGCCACATAAGATTAATAATAGTGTACCGAAGACACACTTGATACTAGGATATCATGAAGCTACTACTCGATGTTGAAGTCCGTTTAGTAATTACTTTTTTTTGTGCCGGAAAGGAAATACGAGAGATAGTCAATCCTTTTGTCACGATAAACAGAAACACAATTTTCTATTTCGAACAAATCTTAATATATTCTTCTTCCTACTCCAATCGTATATACTATCGTATTATACTGCACATTTATGTAAAAATCTATCTATAGATATCTGCACGTATCTTTCTCTATCAATTGTCATCTCTATCAATATTTTAAGAAGCTAATACATATAGATTTTAAATATTCCAATTATTTCCAAGATATATATTTCCATGAAAGAAACTTCTTTACAATTATTTTTAACGATTAACGTATTATTACAAAAATAAGATGTACATCTATATTTTATAGCAGCGCAAGGCAGCTTTTTGTAATCGCCACTTTGTTGACCCGTCCTGATAACGATTATTGTTACAATGTAATCATATACAAAGTATTCTAAGCTCTTACATAAATAAATTATTAAATGTCCCGAGGTCGCCGAGAGTCAATTAAATTTAACGTAGAGCAACAGGCGAAAATTAATTATATCCTCGATCCTGATGTTAAAATCAATTATTTCGTCATCGACGTGGAATTCAAAGCCATACAAACAGAAGAATAATTTGCGTCAGGATCTGTTCGCCCGGTATGACGCTTTCCGTGCATTTGCATTTTTTTTCGAGCTCGCACGTCACTCTTTTTTCAACGCGATTAAAACCCTGCGCACAATAGAGCACATATTAGGGATAAGAAATAAATATTAAATGAGAATCGAAATTGGAAATAATAATTAAACGCACAATGGAAAAGAATAAAATATAAGATATAAATATAGGAATATTCCCCTATACATTAATTCACATGGTTCTAATATTTAATATTTATTACAGGAATATTTCTATATATATATCCTAATATTTATCAATTTAGAAAAAACCAAAATCCATGGTCGAAACGTCTTGACGATTAATCCGACCAAAACCAAAATGATCGAATTGTCACGACATTGCCAAACGTTGTCGATTAAAAATAGTGTTTTTTTTTGTTAATCACTTATTGGCGAAACAAATATATACTTTTCTGCTAATATTTAACATTTATTCTTATTCTTTATATGTATTATGTGCTTCATTGTGCGCGGGGCCCAAATTATTGAACTGACCGCGGGTGACTCGGTCGCGCGGTTCGTCCCTGCCTGTCCAATCCGATTGGCCGGTGCGCGACGCGGCGCGTGGAGTCTCTAGAAGTGAGAGTCTAGCATATTCTAGTTTGTATAGAAAATAGCACGCGTATATTACATATACACGTACGCGTTGTGCTACAGATGTATTGATAACCGTTTTAAATGTGTTCTGCTCATGAGTGTATACCCTTTTTCTTCCTCGCGCATTACTTCGTCGCTCGATTGGTGCCGCCATTGCCGATCAAGCCAATCAAAAGTTGGACGAGGACGAGATATATGCCTAGCAGAACCGTCACTTCTAGGGACTCTACGCGCGCACGCGGCCGCCGCGAGCGCCGCCCCGCGTGCGGATGCGCGCCGTGACGTCATCGCGCCAGCGCTCGGCGTTCGGCCATTTTGTGTGAATGAGCGCTCTCCGCTTTCACGGGGTATTTGTGTTGCGGGACTCGCGGCGGCCAGTGTCGGAGTCGGAGATAGGCTCGAATGATTTAGCTTCGCGTTGAGTGAGGACACACGCTCGGCGACGGATTTACACGTGCTAGTGAAGGGGTGCGACCGACCGCCCGCCCGCCCGCGCTACACTTCCGTGCGAACTGTGGAACAGGTACGATGGAGGATAAGGCGTCGCTCAAGGAACTTGACCAGTGGATAGAACAATTAAACGACTGCAAACAACTGACAGAAAGCCAAGTGAAAACCCTCTGCGATAAGGTACAAGATCCGCCGCGCTCGTTGGAGCCGCGGCTCCGCCCCGTTCCCGAGGGGGGAAAACCCGCGGGGGACCCCGCGCCGCGCCGCGCCGCGCCGCGACGACGGCCGCGTCGCGTTAATTATTCGCTCGGTCGAGCTGTCGCGTTCGGAACAGAGACACCGTGTGCGTGTGTGTGACGTGTGTGCGTACCGTTTTTCGATTCCCCGCTGTCTCGCGCGTCGCCGTTGAGACGTGGAACCCGCCGCCGATGTGTCACGGGGAGTCTCCGCGGGGTCCGCGCCACGAGGATCGTCGTCGGGCGTCGGGCGCCCTTCCCTCCCCCCCCCCCGAGAGTAACCTCGGAGATTTCCTCCTCGTCGTCGCGTTCTCGTCTCGCCGACGATGGCCGGACGGCGCGCGACCGAGTTCGCCCTCCGGTATACTCGCGGTTTTTCCGGGCCACCTTCCCCAATCGATTATTCGTGCCTGCGTGCCGTTTTGAACCTTTTAACGCGATTCCGCAACAGGTGCACGATCTATCGTCATCGCGTCGCGATTAATTTGCACAGGGGTGACGTCCCCGAGGTGCATAGGAGACCAATTGTCTTATCATTTGCGCGATAATGGCAACGGATGTACTCTACGGTGTATCGTCTGTCACACACATTGCTATCTCTCTCTCTTGCGATAGGAGAGTGCGACGATGAGGAAAATTATTTTGCTACGAATCACAGGGGCACTTGCAGATTGAGAGATATTCCGCCATTGTGTTTTAACTAATGTTCGAATTTAATTGTAACAAAAAAATATAAGAGTAATAGTCCCAAGTTGATTAAAAGCACCTGATGCTTAGAACTTTGGTTCATTCAGCGAACTGGAAAAAAATAACGTGAAACTTCTATAGAGGACAAGTACGATACTATTTCGCATTGAGGATTATTCAAAGGACATTCTCGTCTATTACTCCGAGGTGTTTACCTCAGTGCTTCCGGCTCTTTATTTTAGAGTGAGCTAATTGAAACGAGTATTTTTGAATGAATCTATATTTAGACGTTTGAAGATGGTATTATAGCTGCGTACGTTCTTCGCAATAATAATGCCTCGCCGCGTTGTAACGTTATGCCAATTGGCCGAAACCTCTGATTTTCTAAACCTGAACGTACGCTATTAATTATATCTGTAATTGGCAACGGAAATTCGTTTGTCGGGAGGAATTTCTCTTTGAGTATCGAGAAAGATAATTTATGATTGCAATCGGGCATTATAATCTGAGAGAGATACCGCCAGCGTGATATCTTTCTTATCGCATTAGTTGATATACATGTTTACGCGTTGCCTTTTGTTGCACGTCCGCGAAAATGACTTTTCTAGCAGGAAGGGATTTAAATATACGCGTTCATACGTTTCACACGTAAGGTGTATATACCTTCTCGCGCTTGTTGTAAATCAATCTACTTCTTTTATTTTCAATGTTTTCAACATAGCTACGTTATCTGTGTGCCAGCAACGGTATCTTATAATATTTAAAACTTTCAGGCGAAAGAAATTTTAGCTAAGGAATCAAATGTACAAGAAGTAAAATGTCCTGTAACAGTGTGCGGAGATGTACACGGGCAGTTCCACGATTTGATGGAGCTGTTCAGAATAGGTGGCAAATCACCCGATACGAATTACCTTTTTATGGGTGACTATGTTGATCGTGGCTATTATTCGGTCGAGACTGTCACTCTGCTCGTAGCTCTTAAGGTACAGTGTGATATTTTATTAAATTGTCATGACTTTAATAATAATCCGTTGATTAATGTATTTAAATGTATTTAATTGTATATATAGCGCTTATACATATACGTTACTTTTTCTTTGAACAGATAACAAGAAATATATATTTAGTTTACATCTCTTCCCCCCTTCTTCCTGTCTGTTTTGTATAATTAAAGGTGAGATATCGAGAAAGAATAACCATTCTGCGAGGCAATCACGAATCGAGGCAAATCACACAGGTGTATGGATTTTATGACGAATGCTTACGTAAATATGGGAATGCCAATGTGTGGAAATTCTTTACGGACTTATTCGATTATTTACCATTAACGGCGTTGGTCGATGGCCAAATATTTTGTTTGCATGGTGGTTTATCGCCGTCGATTGACACTTTAGACCACATACGTGCTCTAGATCGTCTTCAGGAAGTGCCACATGAAGTTAGTATTTGCATTTGTAATTTTGTACGAGACTTCTTGTACTGGTGGAACTTAATTTGTCATTATAATTGTCCGTTATTTAATATAGGGTCCCATGTGCGATCTGCTTTGGTCAGATCCAGATGATAGAGGAGGATGGGGTATTTCACCGCGTGGGGCAGGGTATACCTTTGGTCAAGATATTTCAGAAACGTTTAATCACTCTAATGGACTAACACTTGTATCACGAGCTCATCAGTTGGTTATGGAAGGTTACAATTGGTATGAGTATTTTGACATTTGTTTAGTTTTAAAATTTTTTTTTTCTGCCCCATATATATATATAGCTTAGTTTAGGATATTTTATAAGAAATTTATAATGTTACTTGTAATGTTCTATCTCTCCAGGTGTCATGACCGCAATGTTGTGACTATATTCTCAGCACCTAATTACTGTTATCGTTGCGGAAATCAAGCTGCAATCATGGAACTGGATGATGCTTTAAAATATTCATTGTGAGTACGACTTTAATACGTTTATATGTTGTAACGTAACATTTATCTGCAATTTGTTTTATCAATCTATTAAATGCGTTTGTTCAATGATTGAAGTCATCTATTGAATGCATATTTAATTTTTCTAAATAATTATATAATAAATTAAAAATAAATGTAATAATTATATAAATGTGCTTTTATGCATGTGTCTCATCACGTTTTCTTTATCGTCAAAAGACTTTACTGATACAATCGAACATGTTAAAAGGTATAGTTATTAATTTGTCTCTTGATTTTTCTGTTGCAGCCTACAATTTGACCCAGCACCAAGACGTGGAGAACCACACGTTACCAGGCGAACGCCAGACTACTTCCTCTAAAGAACTAGACTTCAGGGCTAAGTGTCAAGGTAGGGGAATGGAAACGCGATCCTGACTTTATAGTGACGCCAGACAACATAACTTACAATAGAACATCGCTAAATGCGTGTGAGGCTCCGATAATGCCTTCACACATACCACATATAGCCCCAAGTATTATATCATGGCTCACTTTGTGGTGTCTCATTGAGAGATAGAATAGATTACACGCACGTTCTGTGCGTGTCTTACATGATACATGTAGACGCAACATTACTTGTACACTAAAAAGGAAAAAATAATACAATAATGTACACGTATCGATTAAATTCACTTGTAGCATTGAGTTTTACAACTTTTATTATATCCGCTTGTATTTTTATTATAAAAAAAAACTGAATATATAATAATGCACACGTTTGCGCGCAATAGGTAGAACAAAAAATATCGGTAAAATGGTATTGTTTTGTAATCTTGAATGAAAATACTAAAACTCGTCGAGATAAATTTATATGAACAAAACAACATCGCGTGTATTTTAAATGATCGTGCGTTTTAAACGAAGTTGATTGTCATACAAGATTCCAGAAAATATACCAAAATGATCGTAAGTTATATTTAAGAGAGTGTCACATTATTAGTGTGAATGGAGCATGAAATGTTCCACTTGAAGGAAATGCAAGGTGAGTTGATGCAACAGTAAATTGGCGTGCATAAATTGTGCCATATAAAGATTCAATAAATATAATTTTCAAGTAGAAAGTTATTAAAAGATTTAATATGACATTACACATACGAATTCATCAGAATCATGATGAGCGATTCGTTTTGTTAGAATTACAGTCACAGTATTTATTATTTTTAAGCCAATGAAGTAGACATTTTTATTTAAATGGCATAGAAATTCTGAAAAGGCGAATGTAAATCTCGTTCTCGTTGACGTAGCTTTCTATTAATCCATAATATTATTTTTGCGAAATAATACGCGTTTGTACAATAAAAGAAAAATCGATGAGAATGATATCTACATCCGTACTTTAAATATTTTTATTTTTGTTTAGGCAAAATGGTTATACTTAACATTTTATTGTACATAAAATTTAGTTGATTTATTTTTCTAACAGTTGTATTTTTATATCATAAACTTGTCTCGTAATTGTAGACTGCAATATAAAATTGAGTTACACTGGTTGAAAACTAATAATTTAAAAAACTACGACACTTTTGCATCAATTCTATCTGCCTTCTAAAGTGAAACACATACTTTATATCGAGTGAATCTATGCATTCATGATGGTTAAATTAAACGGAAGAAAATTGATTGCTTGTAAACCTATCGACGATCTTTTTACTAATAGATATAAAATGATGCTTGTGGTAAATAAACATGTGTAATGCAAGCCAAAGCAACCCAATGTCAAATTTTATATTCGTTAAAATAGCTATTTGTGTACAATGAGCAGCTAAAAGAGAAAAAAGAAGCACATGAAGATGTATTTATAAGAATACGCATTGCAACTCGAATATAATGCATAATAAAGCAATTACAATAGCGATGACAAAGGACGACAAGGCGAACATAAAATGTGTTAGATGCACATTATAGCAATTAACTAAGACTGTAAATCCATATACAACACAGGATGCAGCGCGGAGTTAACGCGAGCCTTCTGCACAATGCAGGCTGAGCATTTTTTTTTCTTCTTTTTTTCCGTTTTCTATTATACAATATGCGTATATACATAATATTCTCTAGACTACAGTAATAAGAATAAATTTTCCTATAGAACAAAAATGCACTTGTAGTATTATATATAAAGCGACGGAATTTAAAGGTATGGCGAAAGAATAATAGGTACTGTACCAGCAGTTTATTATAGCTAATTTTATATCTGCTCTATTTATTGCCCTCTCACATGCATACCGATCTTCATACAACGGATGAAATTAACATGAAATACTGAAACACTACCAAATAGGTGTTTCGGTGGAAACATGCATAGTACCTTAATATCTACATGAATATTATCATATTTTTATTTTATATTGGCGTGGAAAAAACAGGAAGCTATTGTACACGGTGGCCATTTTAACAGAAACAAATATCTTCAAAAATGAGTGAATTTTACACAAAAACAGTAGTTTATATAAGGATTAATTTTGAACGTCTTATGTATGCATTTATTGGAAGTTGAGTTATTTCCGAAATTTAACACCTTTTTTTTTAAATAACTTCATATTTTTTTAATTTTAATTTATCAAGTATCATAACTTTGTATGTATAAAAAGTAATGAAGATTATTTTAAAAAGCTTTACAAACTAGTAAATATGATTTTATGATATACGAATTTTATGATATACATCTTGTAATAGATTCTGATAAAAACAATTTTTTAATATAAATTTGCGTAAATTATTTTGTGTAAATCCATTTATTTTTTAAATATTTGTCTATTTTCACATAAAAATGGAACACCCTGTATTCTTAGAGACCCCTGTATCGTTAAATATTTTTTGTTGGTCTAAATTTCGAAAATATTCGTACTGTATAAATTAAATAACTCATTAATACATATATGATAATCTTAGCTGTTTGAGAAAGAAAGAGAGAAAAATTAGTTTCATTTTAGATTTAACTTTATAGAAATTTATATGGTTAATTCCAATATGTGTGGAGCAAACTTTGTATATCTTAATAAACTAAAAATTTTTTGTGATAGCTTTTATAATTTTTTAACTTATCTGAAATAATACTTAAATCGATTGTACACATGATAAATATAAAATTGAGCCATTATAAACATGCAATACTCTTGAACTTTACGCGATACTTTATTTCGATACTTTTAATTTAGCTTGCAAAATCTGGCATCACACAGATAAGCCCGGATTTGCGAATAGAAACAGAAAAATGCCATGAACATATAATTATATTAATGTCATTTTATTATAAGGAATTAGAAAAATAAAGAGATATTATCACATTTAGATTAGGGTTTTGCTTACACTCTATATATACAAAATATTTCGCAAAGAACACAATGTTTTATGTATAAAACTTATTTCCTATGCATGGTTTTTAATCATTTAAAATATTATCGTGTATATATATATAAAATCATATATTTTATTAGCTCATTATTTGGTACTTGTATTTACGTTACGCGATAAAAAAGATAGGTAATATGTATAAAGATAAAACTTCTTCAGCATATCTCTGAGTTATATGTACAAATAAATATTCTAGGATAACATGTACAAAAATATTTATTATCTTTTTTTTTTCTCACAAAAAAATATACAGCTTTGTCAGTATCTACAATAATGCATATTACATATCAGAGTAATAATTTGCCTAATTTTATTCCTTCAATATTGGAGCAAGGATTATTATGTATTTTGTAACAAATTGTTACTTTTTACGAAACACATTTGTTATGTTGCGTATTAATCTGCAATATAATTGTGTAGGCATAGGTAATATGAAACATATATTTTGCTTGTTTTCATTAACGATCTGAATTCAGTTTGCAATATTTAAAAATTTTGAACAATGTACATTCACACATTATTGTATGTATGTATAGAAATTATGAGCAAGTTTTTCATTTAGAAGAGACTTATATCAATCGCGAATATACAATATATGATACATCTGAACATTATCCAATTTATGACATCTTTTCATAAGTTTCTAATCACATATCTATTTAAAAACTTTTTTCTCTTTTTGTTCAGCTAAAAATTAAAAACACTAAAGCAAGATGTTTAAAATACTGTTACATGATCTCTGTGATTTATCTTTTCCATTTCGTAAAAAATTAAACAGCTTTATAGATATAATACATATCTATAAATATATAACATAATATATCTATAAAGATCTATATAATTTAGTTATAGTTTTATTCCAGTATCTAAATTGAGTATCTGCTTCATCACTTCGTAAGTCGCAAAACCAACTGCCGCAAAAGGAACTGCTCGTAAGAAATTGACACTCATTCCACGATATAAACCTTTTACAATACCATTCTCGATATATATCATTCTAAGAGTGGACAACATTCCCGATCTGGAAAAAAATAATTTTATATTTAGATTAATATACTATTTTTTAATAAATAAAATTATAATGGTTAAATTTATTCACAATAAATTAGTAATTAAAATGGAATTAATATTTTTTAAATTTATATAGATTAAAAAACAGATACTAATAAAAAAGCAATCAACCATAAGAAAAACACATGACGTGTAAATATATTTGTCAATTATTGTAAATTAAGTATCGTACGTTACTTACGCGTATTTATATGTAGCTGGATTCATCATAGCCAATTGCATACGTCTCTTTGTAACATCTAATGGATAGGAGAAGGTATGCGCTACGCCACCGGCAGCACCCCCACACAGAAGTTTTGCCGGTATATTTAATATAAGACCACCTTCAAAATGAAGAGACATAATATTAGTTGCCACATACTTATTGTTCATTGGTTTTGCTGGAATGGCTTTCCTCTTACTTACCGGTATTAGTTTCATGCTCGGAACAGAGATAATGTGGCGCATATTTCATGCTTAGATATTTCACCTTCTCAAACGTATAAAATGAAAATCCGGTGTATGGTATCATGCCCAACATAGTTGGCCAGAAACCTCTGTACAACGCTTGAAGGCCGCCTTCCTGAGATATTTAGTAATTATTACCTTATTTTTTAATATAACAAGAGACGTCAAAATTAGAAATTAATGAAACTTTTAATCAAGTTTAAACTATATTCATATAGAATATGAAATACCGAAGATATCAAATCTATTATAAAAATATACAAATCGACTTGTTAGTTGCATTTTCAGTGCAACTTTTAAAGACTCGATGATCTCATTCGTTCATTTAAAATTTATCATCGTAGTTGTTTAATCTCTAAGATAAAATAATCAAGACTATTAATGTTACGACCTGAAGATGCAATTATATTTTTTATATTTCTTTATTTAAATGTGTCTCTTGACAATAGGGTTCAAGAGCATTGATTGATTTACCTCCTTCAGCATTCTCACAGCGGCGTGTTTGATTCCAGAGTAAAGTGTATTGCTGGTAACTTGAAAGGCTAGTCTTGCTCTGATAGTGTCGAGCGGATACGTAATCGAAGCCGCTGTGACGCCGGCGGCGGCTCCGGCCAAAAATCCATTTACATGCGGATTTTGCTCAAATGATTCCTCCAAGTGCTGAGAGAAATTGCGTGAACATTGATATCAGTTTCAATTACCAGTTACAATTACAGAAACAGAGATCGAACGTGTATGTACAACACAGAATGGATATAGCTGAAATTTTCTCAAAATGTCATGCAGACAATCGGCCAAATATTATTACGTAGATTAGAGGTGCACTGATACTTCAAATAATCTGGCTTCTCAATAAGGAGACTTATTTTGCTTACTTTGTGTCTGACACATATATTCCGTCTCTACATGTTCCTGAGACTTCCTCTAACAACTGAAAATTGTCGTTTATCTTAATAAAACATCAAGTATATTGTTGGGATGTACGAAGAGTATTTGACCTCCAATTGAACTGATATCTTTTACAATGCCAATTTTCTTATCATTACAGGAGGAACTTCAGCTAATTGGTTACAAGTAAAATAAATTATTGATGTCAATTTAAAGTAATGCGATGGAGCGTTTTAATTTAAGAGAAAGCAGAATTGCATTGAATCCGATACGTGAGCATTTCGATACGTGATTTCCAAGATTTTCCGCACCTTTTTATACCGTTCATACGCTGTAAATTGTATCGATGCGTACGGCACGGCCCTGATCACTTGAACGAAATTGCCTTTATACAGAGCAAGGAAATTTTCGCGTCGAACAATTTCCCTGAATCCTGAGAAAACGCCTGCAAAATTTCACATATTTACTCACGTGTGTCGCGTACCAATACTTCGTATTATTTGTATCTACCGCCGACAAAAGACATTCTCACCTAAATGTTTGTAGTGCTCGTGCTGCGCTTGCAATAAAATTTTGATTCGGTCCAACGGTGCAACGGCTGTTTTCGAGCACATACCGGCAACACCTGCGCATATATATATATATATATATATATATATATATATATATATATATAATTCATTTAAATAATTTCAATATATAATTTATATTGTTGATATTTATTGAAATTTATAATAGGATTACAACTCACGCATTTTTATAAATGCCAAAAGTCCCGAAATAACTATCATGTAGACAAACGTTAAGCAAATCCCCAAAAACGTTTCGATAAAAAAGTTAACGTACATTTGTATATCGCGGTGTTGCGATTTTACTTAATTTTTTTTTTTTAACAGAAAGCGTTTAAAATTAACCAATCAGATTCACAGAAAGTTGGCGCGTTAAAGTTTCGCGTACGGAACGCATTTGAAGTTAAACATATATGTTTTCGGATCGAACGCGTCGTGTCTAATTCTTCGTATAGTCTTCGTACGTTGTAACTCCAAATCGCGTGCAGTGGAATGATATATAAGTATTTTACGCGTGACAAAGAGATTAAACGTTGAATTTAGAATAGGTATAAATGAGACAAAATACTTGTGTTATATTGTATACATATACACGCAAAATGATAATATCGGAGACTCGATACCCGCAAGCAACTTCATTGTGCGATGTCTTTGGCCGCACGCAAATATTGAACAATCTCATTGGTCGAAAACTTCAAATATTTGTTATTTAAAAATTAAAACAATCGAGATGTTTATTAACATTTTCATTTGCAGAATTGTTTGTAGAATTCGCTATTTAAAATAGAACTTACATAATTTCTGTGTTTTTATAAAGATAATATATAAATTTTAAAATAAAAATAGTCTTTATAACATTTTATCTTCATTAATTTATATTTCACGTTCTGACTGTTGTATTTGTTCAAATTTATTCACAATTTCTCTTATCATAACTTGATTTTCTTGGTAATATTTCAATTGTATTAATAATATTTTAGTGTTATATATAGACATTCAAAGCAACACAATAAAAACCTATAAAAAATAATTTTAATAGATATATAATTTATATTCTTGAATATATATGTATTTAAAAAACACAAAATTTTTGTGCCAAATAAAACGGTAATAGAGGATACAAAAGAAGCATATAACGGAATTTACACAAAGACTTTAATATGAAGAATATTTTCATTTTCTAAGATTATAGATTATTTTATAGATTATTTTAAACTATTTTACTGAACTTTTTATATTTTGTGTCATGAAAAAAATGTATAGTATTCCATTTAAAAAAATCAATTTTATATATATGAAATATCACAATTTTATTACATATTACAAAAAATGTATTACAATTTTATAAATTTCTCAAAACATTCTCTGAATTTATATTTTACATATAAAGTTCCTCTTATGTCATTTTTTTTTCTTATCTCCACTCTAATTACGGATAAATAAATACATAAATTGTTGATTTTTAAACAAAAAAGAGTCAAATTGATTCATCAGGTGAGAGAAATCATTGACCATGTTGAGCAGAACGTTTGTAACTGTTGAAAGTTTTCTGAGCCTAGATTGGATTATTTCTCTAGATCTTAAAGAATAATCCAATCTGAGCTCAGAAAATTTCCAACAGTTGCAAAATAAACGTTCTGCTGAACGCAGCCAATAGCTGCCAATGGTCTTAAACAATCTAAAATCGTTATCATAATCATCACTAATCTATATAATATATGATAGATTTACTAAGCTTGGTTTCACTCAAATTCCGATTAATTTAATCGGTGATCAATTTATCGAGCAATATCTATATATTGTTTCGTTAACATACATAGAATTATTAATGTTTTGGTCGATCATGCGTAAGAAAAAGATTTGATCAGGGATAACAAATTACATATATAGTTATACATTTTGCTAGTTAAACTATTCTGCTGATTAAATTAATCGCTGATTAATGTAGTCGAAGTTTGATTAAAATCGTTCTAAATTTAACGTTTAATTGAAATATTTGTTTCAAAACTTCTGAACAAACTTGGAATGGAGAATCTGTGATGCCATTGATGCGTTCGTAAAGTTTCTATTAAAATGCCAAGCATCCTGTATGAATGTACACTGCGTTTCATATTAGTCGAGTCCTTTTGGGTGTAGACCAGTGTGGATGAGCGCATCATTTCTAGACCTCCCAGCCAATTGCGCGCCTAGAAATGGTGCGCTCATCTCCACTAGTCCACACCCAAAAAAAAGGACTCGATTAATGAAACGCAGTGTACAACGTAAACGCTGCTTCTGAAGATAAAGCAAAAAAAAAAAAAGAGCAAAATAATAGGATATCCAAAGGATTTCAACTCACCACCGGCCACGAGACTTTTCGCGACTGCCTCGTAATTCTCGGTTTTCTTTTTGGGTCGGATCATAGCTGCTGGATAACGTCAAAGCGAACGCGAATCATGAATACCGAGTTCTACGAGGAAAATGCGAGCGAGACTGAACGTTTACTCCATGTGGTTTCAGTTGGCGGTAATAAGGAGGGGGAAAAGGTGAATCGGGGATCGTTGACCTTGAGCGATCGATCCATTCTCATGTAAAGAACGTGAGATATTTGTATCGTGTCTTGCCGTCCTGCCGTGGAGCGACGTGCCACGTGTCCATGTGTCTCCTACGTGTTCTATTTTCCTCTGAATCTTATATCTCGGATCTCACAGATGGTTAATCGTGAGCTGAAATCACCCGCAACGTAATACTATAACATGAGCTTTCGCTAGCCATATAATTTTTAGTGATATTTAATGATATTCAAAGTCATTTTGGGGTAGGAATTTTTTATTTATGTACATATATAAAATGCAAATGTAAAATTCATATTTATCGAAAATTGACTGTTACGAGTGGCACTCTTTAATTTTAATCGTGTCGACTGTAGCGCAAGTTTCCTAATAACGTCATTGCGATAAATTGAAAGCGTTTTTCCTGTGCGTTGTGTATATATATATATATATAAGTATACACTGTATAGTGTCTCGCTCCGCGCGTATTTGGCATATGTAATGTCTCGATTCCAGAAATAATTCCATTTTCTAATATAAACGCGAATTTATATTAATAAGTAAGTTAATTTGTACATAAATATCGTTATAAACTAATCTCTAGTTATTTTTTATATTTGTAATATTACGTCTTTATTATATAAATTTTTAGAATTTATAATAAAGAGGATGTTTATATCAACGAGTTCTTTTGAAAGATCATTCGATAAATAAATAAATTTGACACTTTTGGTCATTAGGTGAGATCTTATGCCTCTTTTGTAGAAAACTTGTCTCTATCCAACGTCCGATTTGCAATTCAATATCTTATAGGAGAACGCGCTAGGGACCCTAGATAAAGAGAAGTTTGATCCCTATAAAATATAACTTTCTATTGGATATGAGAGGTGCAAGGAATTGGGCAATGGCGATACCCACCGTATTCATCGCATAAGTTCACGTGACTACGATTGTTGTGGCCTCTGAAAAGAGCTAAGAGCTATATTTACAAAGGGATGTCTGATGGCCTCTACCGCAGTGTCCGGCGACTACCGAAGCGATGGAAAGAGGTCATCAATCATCAGGCGCGATGGGGATTACTTGTAAACATATAAAAATTTTATTGTTCTCTTATTTTTAGTTTCCTCTTTATAATAAAAATCGCATCTCCCTGAATTTTGTAAACAACCCAATAATTACACTGCCATAGATATTAGATATATTAAATATTACCTAAATTATATATTAAATCTTATTTTCTGCTCTCTAGAGGAAACAGTTACATGATTTCGGATGCCTATATTTAAGTTGAATAAATCCCGGTCTACAATAGGTATTTTAAACCCTGAACCACATAAGAAATTGACCAATCGTAATCGATTATTCTTCTCCTTTTTGACTGTAATTGGCCAATTTCTTACAGCTTAAAGCTATTGTAGCGTTCCACCTAATCGAAATAATTGACCGGAGTCACTCATATCGACCGATGGTGCTTGGACTTTTTCCCTTAGACCAACCAATTAGAAGGTTCCGTGTTAAATTGTCCACACGTAGTAGGTAATGAGCAGTCTCTGGGTTCATGTTCATAGTCCGTTTTTATTTGTCAAAGTAATGTCTTAAGTAATGCCTTGAGATGCTAATACGGCTCTGTGATTAATTTATAATATCTTAAGATTGTACTTAAGGGGTTCTTAAATATAAGAAAGAGTTATATGAATGCCGCTCTCACTCCTTAGGTCAATATCCGACTTTGACTTTAAGATTAAAACCGAGATTAAAGTTAATCAGCATTGATAGAAATGGACATGAAAGATCTTGTTCTCATGTTCTCGAGAGAGAGATACCATACAGTCTTTAAATATAAAATCAGACTACGAATGTCATTTTTATAATTTTTTTTTCTCTTTTTGCCTCTTTCTGCTTACTTTTTCAAATGTTGCCTTTTTTAGCTGTTTTTTTTAACTTGCTTGTATTTTTTTTTGGTTTTTCTTTCGCTACTGGCGACTTTATACTGTAAATCCTACTACACGTTGCTCTATTCTCTATTCATATAATGATTATGAAGTCAATAGAAGATTCTAGGCCACGGTTTTAAATGGACCTCATAAAAGCGATATGCGACTAATCTTGCGCGCTACAACTTAACGCAAAATTTCGATATCTTGTTATGCAAAAATGTATTCAACTTTCATTCTTTTATTTATGTTGACTTTTCTTATATAAGACAAAGAGAATTCGGGCAATAAGTGAAGGATGGAATCAGGAGAGAAGGAAAGAGTAGTATATATAAAATGAATTTATAAGCATCTGTGTATTAATTAAAAATTGCAGGTTTTTTATTCATATGCTTTAAGGAGACATATGAGAAAAGGCGTACACAATATCACATAAATTTCGTCACTGGTTGTAAAGCGCTAAAATCCATTATTTTCGCTAGAGGCAATCACAGTTGAACCGCCCTAAACAAATCGGAGTAAACAAATATTACAAAAATGAAAAATAAATAATGTGTACAATTATCACCGTTACACGTTATTCATTTTCAAATTAGAGAAACATAGGATCGCTATGTATTATATTATATATATATATTTATGTATATATATAGTGTGGACGTCATACCAAATGCCTTTACAGGTCAATGATCAATAACGATAGCCAATGTCGCGTTCTATTGAACGGGACCATTTTCAAGTTATCGATCCGGCAAATTTAAGAACTTACGTGTGATGCTGAATATAAGTCGACATCTTTGCGCCATACACGCGTATAATGTTATATGTACATCATATATATATACGTACACATACGCCAATGCGTGTGCATGTGCATCTTCGCGAAATATCCGTCCCCATTCATCCATATGTAAATCTCGAACAATAAATCAAGATCAAAATACGACATCGATTTTCCAACGCGATCAAATATTCGGATTGTGCTTTCCGTTCCCTTCCGGGATAACAAATTCTACTTTGAATACTGGCGAAGGTCTGTTCGTTTTAATTGTATCTCTTGCATAAATGAGATTAAACAAATTCAAGCTAATTATGCAAAGGAAGTAGAAGAGATAAAAGATCATAAATATACATATAATTAACATATACGGAGTAAGGAGCAGTTGGAGAGAACAGGACTTCTTATTGTGTTAGATGCGGAAGGTATATGAAAGAGTACATAGTGGGACCGATAGATATAGTTATAAACCACCAAATCGATACGACTGTTTCGAGAATGAGCTCGCTTTCTCTCTCTTTTCTTGTTGCGCAGGAAAAGGAAACGATCTGGTTTTCACTTTCGTAAAATAATGGCGCGGCGATTTCGTGACTTTGAAAATTTCGCTCGCCCGTCCGCCGGTAGGTCTGTTCATTTCAACCGCGTCACGATTGAAGCTTCAAAAACGAAAAAAAGAGTACACGTGGACATTTTTCATTCGGTGAGTAACGCAAATCGATTCCTATTAATTCCGTGTCGATAGTGAATCGAAGTAAGACAGAAGAAAAGGAAGAAATAGATCTAAACCAAATTCTATTCGTTAAAATTGCATACGTAAATATAATTTTCAATTTATAAAAATATAAAATCATCAACTTCTTTCTATGTTCGTAAGAAATTATTATCATTATTACGAGAAAAATTAATAAATTTAATTAATTAATTAATTAAGTTTACTAAATATCTAATCTTTAAATTAAGACATTTTGCAAGTTTTCGATTTATCGTTATTGGAGCTATCAACGCGAGCGTCTTCGAGAAGCTATAATTCGCTCCAAGTAGATGGAAAATCGCCTGTACAATGTACATTAGACCGCCGCGCGCGGAGAGGCGGGAAGGGAAGAGGAAAATTGAAGAATAAATCTACAAAAGGTCCATCAGTATCGCGAAGCGAGCCGATATCGCGGACTGATCGATCGGACGGAGTATCGACTCGTCGCCGCGTCGCTCGCGTATCGCGTACGTATATCGGAAATCGGAAGTGAACGTCGCTCGAACGCCGCGGTTACGAATTACGAATAGGAATAGACGTGGACGGTGGACGTGGGGCGTGGGGTCCGTGGGGACTGGTGGGGACGCGCGCGGAGGCCGCGGAGTAAAAAGGTCAGAGCGTCGAGCGTTGACGGACACTCGCGCGCGTATGTTATGGATTTTGTCTCACCGCCGCGAAAGTGGGTCACGACGGCGACGTACGGCGGCGGTGGCGGCGGCGGCGGCGACTTGTGCGCACGCTTCGATTATCGATTGAACCGCTCTTACGGGGCTCGCCTCGCCGGAGCGGCAGGCGCCGCAAGTCCGTCGTCGCCGTTGCCGTCGCGTAACCGTTCCGAGATCCCACATTTAATGCGCGGCGCCTGTACGTAACGCGGTGCCGCTCGTTCGCACGATCGCGACCGAGATTTCAAATCGTTCCCCTCGGCGTATCGTGCGCGCGCACGCGCACGCGCACCCGCGACGCGAGCGAGCGAGCGAGCGAGCGAGACCGATGCGAATGCGAGATCGAGCGATTCGCGTCGCCACCACCGCCGCCGCCGCCACCATTGCGACTGGACAGAGTGGAAAGATGCGGTGAAGTTTGCCGCGGAAGAGCGAGAGCCGTCAGCGTCAGCCAGTGAGGCAGGCGGGCCGGGCAGAGCGCCGAGCGCGTGCAGCGAGCGGTGCGAGCGGCAGGCACTAGCCCTCGCGGAAATCGGCCATCTTGCTTTTAGTGCACGCTTGGATCTCGTAACGGACAGTCACTCGTCACTCGCCTCCGTCAGCCACCGTTTTCGGGCGGTCGCGCGTGTGCGGGCGGTGGCAGGCCAGCAGCTCTAGGCGGTGCGCCGCGTAAGTACGCGGAGTGAGAAATCACAGCTGTGGAGAAATAGAGAAGGAGATTCGGAGAGTGCGTGCGTGTGTGGCGCGGATTACGCGACTCCGGCGGCAGGATGGCGGGCAACACGGGTATGGAACAGTTGATCCCGATCGTGAACAAGCTGCAGGATGCGTTCACGCAGCTCGGCGTGCACATGCAGCTCGATCTGCCGCAGATCGCGGTGGTGGGCGGCCAGAGCGCGGGCAAGAGCTCCGTGCTCGAGAACTTCGTCGGCAAGTGAGTATCGCGGGGGCTGACGTTGTATAATCACGTCCCCGACTCCCGACTCCCGCTCTCGCAGCCTCGCGGTTGACTCGCAACTCCCGAGAGAAATGGCATCGTTGTCCATGAGAGGGAGATCATCCCTCGTACAGGGAATCTCTCGCACACATGGACGATACGAGCATATAGATATAGATGCGCTCTCGTCCCCGTCGTTACTCCACTTTATGGCACTCGAAGGCGGAGCGGATTCGATCGAACGCGATCGATTAACACCCCGCCCCCGCCGCCGCTGCCGATCTACTCCCCCTGAATCTCCGTTTATCTTAACAGTTAGCGTTTTCTCGTTTGTCGTTTTCCGTTTTCGTGCGCAGAAAGCGTAACGCAGTTATATTAACGAAGCTCTCATAGGTCTTCATTTCGATTCCACGCTGACGTTCCTCCTCGTAGTCGCTACGCGAGTCCCGCGAATCTTAAGGCGTGGCGGAAACACGCGCGGGTTTTCAATTTCACCGCGACGTCGTTGTCGAAGAAAATCATTTGACGGTCGATTGTCCCCGTGGCACGGTACTTTTTGCGCGCGGCATAGAGCGTTAAAGCGACCGCGCGAACGACGTCGGAACGCCCACAAGGCGACCTGTCAAGTGCCTTCTTCGTGACATCGTCGCGGGAGTTCGTGCGCAAAACCGGCGGGATGACTCTACGTCCTAGCGAACGCCTCTTCGTCATTCGCGTCGTCTCTGACGTTTATTAAACGCACAACTCGCGATTATGCAAAATATTGTATCGATTGTGAGTTAAAAATAGCCGAGGAACAATGATTCAGTCTTGAAATTGTTTATGGGATTTCTATATTCGCTATTTGAACAAAGTATTATATTGTTGACGAGTGAAGCGTCTATATATAGAGAAATATTGATTGTCGTTTTTAATTTTTGAGATCTTTTATGACGCAGCTGATTTGTCGTACCACGTTGCACGAGATATGTTTGTCACGTTACGTTGCGGATGCATCAGTATTAGGCTTTGGAAGAAACTAGTACGAATCTGTTAATTCGCAATTTTATGTTAAAAATATTAGAGACAAAAATTTCTCAGAGATAGAACATGAATCACAGAGAATATTCAAGATAGATAAAAGGATAATCACATTGATATCTTTATCAAAGCATATTTTTATCAAAGAAGAAAGTTATATCGTGGAATAAATAATTATCATTAGCATTTTGTACAATTATTTTGATGAATAATCAATTTATTATTGTTTGTAAATAGTGCGATATATATATAATAGTAATAATTTATATATATGAGGTTGATGTTAGTTAAAGCTAATTATAACAAAAATATTTTTTTCCAGAGACTTCTTGCCGAGAGGTTCGGGCATTGTGACAAGGAGACCTCTCATCTTACAATTGATTAACAGCCCAACTGGTGAGTCATAGTGTACCGAATACATTACCTTATTTTTCTTGTAACACTTGATATACGATAATCAATATAAAGTTATCTTGCATATTTGACGGTAATCTCAAAATGTCTTACTTTTAAAAGCACGTATAAGAAATGATTTAAAGAGAACACGGAGTTCTCATATACTCGTAATATCATCTTGTTAACCTATTGACCTGTACTTGTGGCAAATATCTTCCTTTTTAAGCAAGGAACACATTAATGTTTGATGCATTTACTCCACTTATATGTCATTCTCTGCTTGACCCTTGTTGAAAAACTTTTTATTATGTGACATTTATTATATTAAATTTGTGCAAAAATAGTTATTGACATTTTGCATTTTATTATTGTATAATATTAATAAATGGAATGTAATAAGACAAAATTATTAACGTCATTTTGCCTCTTGAACTTTTATCATCGTTGAAGTTATCACGTTTCCTGTATCATACTTCCTGAGCCTAAAAATTATGATAAGCTGTAAGTTGAATGTCTCTCATCGGACAGCATACACACAGATATGATAAATATTAAAGTAATATAAAATATTACTTTCCATTTTTTTATTTCACTGTTCTCTCTGTTAAATAATGAGAATCATCTTTGGAAATTAAAGCAACCTTTTTCTTTCTTATGTTATAGAATTTGCGGAATTTTTACATTGCAAAGGTAAAAAATTTGTGGATTTTGAAGAGGTGCGGAAGGAAATTGAAGCAGAAACGGACAGGGTGACCGGAGGTAACAAGGGCATTTCTAATATACCGATTAATCTCAGAGTATATTCACCCAACGGTGAGTACAACGAGAAAGTTGCTTTAAAAAGAAATTATTATCATTTACTAACATATATTTATCTTTATGCAGTTCTAAATTTGACATTAATTGATTTACCTGGACTTACAAAAGTACCGATCGGAGATCAACCAGCAGATATAGAAGCCCAAATTAAAGCCATGATCTTTCAGTTCATCAAACGTGAAAATTGTCTCATATTGGCAGTCACCCCAGCTAATACTGATTTAGCTAATAGCGATGCTCTTAAACTTGCTAAAGAAGTGGATCCACAAGGTATCGATTTATTTGCGATGCTGTTATTTAATATTTCTTTGAACTTAATATTTAATGCGCAATACTATAAGGTGTACGTACAATTGGCGTTATCACTAAACTGGATCTCATGGACGATGGCACCGATGCGAGAGATATTTTGGAAAATAAATTATTGCCATTGAGAAGGGGTTACATCGGAGTTGTCAATAGAAGTCAAAAGGATATAGAAGGAAGGAAGGATATCAAAAATGCTCTGGCCGCTGAACGAAAGTTCTTCCTCAGGTATACGAACGACTCTAAAGATTATAGAAATATAATTATTCTTTTTTTGACCATATGTAACGTTTGTTTCACTTTGTTAGCCATCCGTCTTATCGTCATCTAGCAGACAGGTTGGGTACGCCATATTTGCAGAGAGTTCTCAATCAACAGTTAACGAATCATATAAGGGATACCTTGCCAGCTCTAAGAGATAGATTACAAAAGCAACAGTTAGCTTTGGAGAAGGATGTTGAGCAGTACAAACATTTCAGACCTGATGATCCTGCAATCAAAACAAAGGCTATGTTACAGTAAGTGAATTCAGAATTTTACAATGTGCCGGGTTACAATATCTCAGTGTTTGTCTTCCATTCATAAAATATGTATTGTCAAAATCACAAATGTGCATATCTTATAGCAGAATATATCATACACATGTACATACATACACATATATGTAATATCAAAATTCTTTGGATGAATGTATTTTATATTTCATATTTTTATGTTAAGCGCAATAATCATGCAAATGAAACAATAGTTCTTTCTTATCTTTTCATTTCTAATATTTTTTATTTTGTGGTAGAGGGTCTTGAAGTTTTAGATCATTTGCTTTTTCGTTTTTCAGATCAGTTCAAATGTATATGTAGGTATTCTTGTTTCATCTATCAGTTTTATTTAACAGAAATAGTGTGCCATTTGCATGAAATTTTAACTAATTGGAAAAACTGCGTTTTTTATTATATGCAAATGCTCTTTTAAGATTTGGGATATAATTTGATGGCATAAAACTATTCTGCTACAAGAAAACTAACAAATAAGAATTGCTAACAATAAATTTTTTTAATACGTGAAGTACTATATGATATCCTACATATCTTTATATATGACAATATGTGACATTTTTATTATACATTTGAAGATTGTGACGCAATAACAGATATTATTTTAAATGTGTTTCGTGAATGGTAGATAACATCAAGACTCTCTATCCATATAACTAATATTTTATAGCAAATTATATTACACAAATTAATAGAAAAACTTTTTTAAGGATGATACAACAGCTTCAGTCAGATTTCGAGAGGACCATAGAAGGCTCAGGTTCAGCACAAATTAATACTAACGAACTCAGTGGTGGCGCGAAAATCAACAGACTTTTCCATGAGCGTTTCCCGTTCGAAATTGTTAAGATGGAATTTGATGAAAAAGAATTAAGGAAAGAAATTGCTTTTGCCATTAGAAATATACATGGTGAGTTTCTTCTGATATCATCGTTACTTGAAATATCGTTACGACAAAATTTTATAGAAATAAATTACGAAGTTTTGCAACATCAAGTTACTTACACATTAACAAAATAAAGTATTACATATTGACAAAATTTTAATACGATAGGTATCAGGGTGGGATTATTTACCCCAGACATGGCTTTTGAGGCAATAGTCAAAAAACAAATAAACAGACTTAAAGAACCAAGTCTCAAGTGTGTAGACTTAGTCGTGCAAGAACTTAGTAATGTTGTACGCATTTGTACTGATAGGGTAAGTCAAAGATAATTATAGAATACAAGAATTATTATTCAAGAAATTTAAATAATATATGAGTCAACAATTTTTTTTTTAATTATGCAATTCTTATATGCCGGTTTTTGTACAAATTACAGATGTCGCGTTATCCTAGACTGAGAGAAGAGACGGAACGTATTATAACGACATACGTCAGGCAGCGCGAACAAATGTGTAAAGAGCAGCTGATTTTGCTGGTGGATTGCGAACTCGCATACATGAATACGAATCATGAAGATTTCATCGGTTTTGCGAAGTAAGTAATCACTAAACATTTCCACCCTATTTGTTATATGTTACATTAGATTTATCTATTATTTACAGAGATAAACAATAGCCACAGAAACTTTCAGTTTTTTTAAGTTGACACATCTAGTTTCTACATGTCGTTTTTGTTACATTTATGCTTGCTGCTATATTTTCTTACTTTACATATGTCAAATTTGATATAGCCACTAAATAGCAAGAAACGTTACATAATGTCGTTATAGTATTTAGACAAAGATGTATGTTTCAAAAACTGCTTTTTAGTTAAAAAAATATTAGCAACATATTCACGTGTATTGCACTATAAAGTTTTATAAAGTTCTTAATATTCTGTATATACTATATTTCTCATTTAACACAATAAAGTACTTACTTTTTAGAATACACATTTATTTTTACAAAGTTTAGAAAAAATAGTTTATTTAAAGAACTATCTTTAGCGATTTTATGCTGTAAACATTTTTGTTTACAATTTTAAAATATATTAAAGTAGTTTTAGACTAAAGGTAGTAAATCACACATATAGCTTGCTTAATGCTTATTAGAATATAAATAATTATAAAGATAGTTTATTAACAAGAGATATTCTTTCTAAGGACCTATGTAAAAAAATTAAAATTTTAAATATCTTTGGAAGATATAGAGAAAATCGTACTACACGTGATTGATATGTCAGATTATTTGTTTGCTTGCCATTATTTTTTCACTTAAATTATTAGCGCATATATTTTCACAGTCAGTGCATGTCTTGCTAAAATCAGCTCACATGGCAATCTATAATCACGCTAACATTCTCTCAGCTCGTCCTCCCTTCAAGGCCAAAAGCCGCTCTAGAATTTGACAAGCAATAACTTGCGTAGTATTATTTCTACTTGATGTACACTTGTACGACACTATGCTAAAATCATATATAAAATATGATTTGAATTCTCTTCCATACTTTGTAATACGTTTATTTTAGTTTATTTCTGTTAATTATCTTATTATTAACGTGACTTGATCTTTTATTTATTCTTGTTTATTTTATTTAATAGTTAAGAACGTAATTGTGTATTACAATTTATAAAATTTTTAGATGTATCTCTAAACATCTAATAAATTGAAGCTACTTAAAATTTAAATAAAATTACTTGATTGTTAAATTATAAAATAAGATTTAGAATGATTATAATAATGATTTAAGAAATAGCTTCTCAAATCGAAGAAATATCTGAGCAAAAAAAAGAAACGTTCTCAAATTACTAAAGATATGGAATTGCATTTGCACACATATTACATTCTTTGTAGCTCAAATTGATTTTTATTGTTATGGCTATATATAGCAGTATTTCCGTATAATTTATTTTATATTTTTAATCTTTGCTTTAAATAAATTATAACATCTCTAAAAATTAATTATAAAAAGATAATTATAAAAATTACACTAGGTACTTACAATATATAGCTAATATTAGATAGATAAATATAAGCGTATAACTGAACAAGTAATAGGCTTATATAAATTTGTTAATGATGTTGCTGATGATTATAAGTGTCATAAATTTTTTTGATTTTATTTGTAATGTTATTGGGGACAAGGCATACAGATTTTGTACAAAAGTATACATTTTTGCAGTTCTTGTTTTTTAGCATATATGATCCTAGTTTATACATCTCTTAATAAGAAGTGCAATTAAATGATAAAATTATGATATATATTCTTTATATAATCTAATATGTGTGCCTTTTCCTAATTAAAGTAATATGGCCTTATCTTGATACTTCTTTTTTCTTATTATCAATTTCTTCAAATTTTACAATTAAAGAAATTATTTAATTATATCGGCAGCGCTGCAGCCAGTTACCATAATGCAAGGTAAGAATATTAAAGTACATTTTAACAAAAATTTACACTACATTTTTATCCCTCTCCATTTTCACGCTCTTTCTTTCTGTGGCTTATTTTATTTTTCTTTTGATATCTTATTGCTTCTATTTTAAGTTGAAACACTAATGTACTATGAGATAAACTAATTTTTAAGCTTGATATTGTTTTTATCAATATTCTGAAATTTTCTAAACAAGCAAACTAAATATGTTTATATATATATATAATATATATCATATATATATATATAATTCAATCATTAATTTTTAAATGCTACAATTAATTAGCATTTAAAACAAAAAACTTATATAAGTTATAGTATCTATATGACGGAAAATTAGTTTTTAACTGATTTTATTTAAATACTAGATTCATGTTTTTCAGTTAAAATCAGATTCAAGAAAATTATTATGTAATTTAAACTTGGTACTGATTTCAGTATATCAACGAAAATTCTGCATAATATTAAAATTATGAGGTGCAGCACGTTGTTCTTGCAATCTATCTCGTATATTTTCAATTTTTTTACATTAGTCTATTACTATTTCAGTTTTTTTTCTTTGCAGATTATAAGTTTGCTTTATTTCAAATTAAGATAAGGACTTCTCGTTTCTAAGTTATGCCAGAAAATTAGAACTCGTAAATGAAAGTATTTACTAAAGTCACTTGCATTATTCATGAGACTTTTAGACTGTAATTCATACAGCAACATCACACTTACAATCTGTTTTATAATGGATGTAATATGCGCTTATGCAATCAACTTTTTTCATAATCGCTTTTGCACCACAACATTGGAAATTGTTGCAGTGTTGTCTAAATGATAGCTACATTGTACATATGTTTGTGATTTTAGTGTTGTTTATGTGGCTATGCAGCAAATGTGCGCTTAGAAAATCTTGAAGTTATATGAAGCATAAAATGCATGAAACAATATGGCAATATACACACAATAATTCTGATATATATTATGTCAATTCTGAGGTGAAGATTTTCTCAGTGGTTCTTTTCGAAATAGATGTATAAATATACGTTGATTTGTAGGTAAAGGCACAAAGTACTGTCCGTCTTTAACCTGTATATATTATTATTTTTATTATAAAATAAAAATATTGAATTTATATATTAGTATATGTATAATCACAAAAATTTGTAACGTAAGTTATTTTATAATAAGCAAACGTTAATTTAGTTTCTTTTTACGGTATAGTACGTTTGTTTAAAACATGGATGCTAGGATCTTGCTGTTTTTTTCCTTATAACTGACTAATGTATACTTTGATGGCAATAATCCTTACAGTTGAATGTATGAAATTTTTTATTTTTCATTATACACTATGATTTATGTTACAGTGCACAGCAGTCCTCGGAGAATTCCGTTAAGTCTGGGCGGCATACATTAGGCAACCAAGTAATTCGTAAAGGCTACATGTGCATACATAATCTCGGTATTATGAAGGGCGGTTCAAGAGATTACTGGTTTGTTTTAACATCGGAGAGTATCTCCTGGTTCAAGGATGAAGAAGTAAATATTGCTCATTTATTGATAGCTTTTAAATTGGATGTTAAAAATCATAGCATTTTATATTGAAAAAGAATTATTAACATCCGAGAACAATGTCTAATCCGTTATATTTTTTTATGTACAAAGGAACGTGAAAAAAAGTACATGTTGCCTTTGGATGGCCTGAAATTGCGTGATCTAGAACAAAGTTTCATGTCGCGTCGTCACCTATTTGCGTTATTCAATCCAGAAGGAAGAAACGTTTATAAAGATTATAAACAGCTGGAGTTGAGTTGTGAAACACAAGATGATGTTGACTCCTGGAAGGCGTCATTCCTGAGGGCTGGTGTATATCCCGAGAAATCAACAGAGCAAGCAAATGGCGAAGAAGTGAGTTCATTATTGATCAAAATACGATTAAATAATTATGCATGTGCCATTATAAAAAAAAGAATTTATGTTTTATATCAGTTTATTTATCAAAGATTTAAATCAGTTACACAACAATTTATATGTAAAAAATATATGTAAAAAAAAAGAATATTATCTCTAATTTGTATTATGAATTAATTTATTATATTTATTAGAATCCATTTTAATTTATTTTAGGATAAGCAGAGGGTGAGTTAATAATAAACAAAAAGAGATCTTGTTTTTAATTTTTTAACCTTGTGGTGATCTGAATTACGTTGTTAAGAGCAACTAACAAAAATAATTTTTGTTAGAATTATTTTAGAAAAATAGAGGTTTGGCTTTATTTTTATGATTAGGATAGACTTATGCAGAATTAATATTAAATTTTGCAAAGTTTTATATTCCAAGATTGTAACATTTTACACGAGGATGTTATTTTATATCGGTACATTTTTACGTTTTCATTACCTTTTGAATACTATTACATGTACTTGAGATGTCTGTGCAGAGTGCGTGGGTTTTTATATCTATAACCGTTTCTAAACTAATAATGTAATCTTTTGTATTGAGTGCATAATACAAATCATTATCTTTTTTGTCTCATATTTGAATCGACTAAAAAGGATGGATATGAGGTTGGTACAATCGTGTTTTCAATTACAAAGCACGACACTTACATAAGCACTGGACACCTTCTCAACCAAACACGCTGCAGAAAATTTCAACACTATAGAACATGTTATTCTTTATTCTATATTATCGATTTATTTTTTTTTTCTAGATTTGATTACTTACATTCGTCACATTAGTTTAATGTATCGTAATACTGCGAATGTTATCTGATATATAGCTTTTTAGTCATTGAACCGTTTGAAATTGTTTTAGTTGAAAATATAGACACGATATATATATATATATATAGTTTAAACGAGATGGTTCTTGTTTCTTTAGGGTGGAACAGAGGGTCAATCATCGATGGATCCTCAATTGGAGCGTCAGGTGGAAACTATCAGGAACTTAGTAGATTCTTACATGAAGATTGTCACGAAAACTACCCGTGATCTGGTTCCAAAGACAATTATGCACCTTATTATTAACAATGCTAAGGACTTTATTAATGGGGAATTGTTGGCACATCTTTATGCAAGTGGCGATCAGGTAAAAAATTATGTTAATACAATATGTTTTGTATTTATACGACAGTTTATTGCAAAATCAGTTCTTAATTTTATATATCATTTTATATATCGATCCTTTCCACTGTTTCCTAGTCAACCAACGATGAAATAAATACTCTGACGATATTCAATAATCCTATAATTGTAAGTGTACCTTACCATTCCTCTCTTTCTGTCCTTCTCCTTTTTTTGAGTATTTGGTTCAAGAGAAACATGTTTATCATTTTTTTAACATAATAAATTTAATTTAACTATTAAATATAGATATTGAAATTTTTTAAATATAGCGCATTCTTACGTTTACATATCTGGTATTTTCTATCTGTATCTTCATATATCTTTTTTATCTGAGAAAATCTTATGATGTATATGTGCAATTACAGTCTTCAATGATGGAAGAATCTCCCGAAGAGGCGCAGAAACGGGAAGAGATGCTACGTATGTATCACGCATGCAAAGAGGCTCTTCGTATCATTGGAGATGTCTCCATGGCCACGGTTTCAACCCCAGTACCACCACCCGTGAAGAACGACTGGCTGGCATCCGCCGACAATCCAAGGTAACCCTTATGTTATTCCTAAAATGGTCTATCGCGCATTTTACTAATTTTCCATCCTTACATTTTGTACCGTCTGCTTTGCCATACATTTGAACACCGTTGAAACAGTCTTGGGTAAGATTTTTTACATATAATGTATTTATCTTTATTTATTTTTTTTTTTTTTTTTTTTAACAAATTGTATCTTGTCAAGAACAAAAGTCCAATCATTTTATTATATAGAACATCATGTTCACGTTATGCATGCTCTTCCAATAGTACACTTTCCCTGAGTAACGATATTTTTTTTGTATTAAGTATTAAGCTAGATTAGAATATTGTTAGAATTTAATTATTTATTAATATTTCAATTTAATCGATTAATATTTTATATATTTGATGCCAACTTATATTTTATTATTTATATCTTTGAATATTAAAAAATATGAAAGAATTATTATATGGACACACACTCATTGTCAGACAAAGATTTTGTGCGATAACCTTTGATGTAGGATTGCTTGCAACTTTCCTTTTGTTCTGAAAGAACATTCTGACGCGCTCAAATGATGCAGAAGTCGATTATAAGCCGATTGTAAACGTATTGTACGTTTTAGATTATCACCACCATCTCCTGGTGGTCCAAGACGCGGAGTGACACAGCCACCACCTATTTCTAGCTCACGAGCACCACCACCAGTACCTGGAGGCGGGCGGCCAGCACCAGCCATTCCTAATAGACCTGGTCCAGGTGGACCACCACCGACGCGAGCTAATCCTGGCCTACCTCCACCTATGATACCATCGTGAGTACAATATAACTTATATTAGAGCTTAGAACTATAAAAATTCCATTTATTAATATCGCAGATAAAATCTTAGATCTCAAATCGTATATCGCGATTTTATTGTGCCATCGATCGCAATTCTTACGTCAAGCTAATTTGCGCACATCGAATTTTAAGTCGCACAATAACATTCCTTGCTGATTGTGCGTTCAAAGTATAATGATGCAGTAACGACGTGAAAGCTGTATACAATCGTGAACGTAACGTTCGCAGCTTTTTCCGAGAACTTTGCCCAACTATATTAAACAGTAGCTTTTGTGATTGGGGCTTTTGGGTGCTAACTTCACTTTCTATTGCAGGCGCCGACAATAAGTCTTCGCACTAACTCGCCTATTCGCTACTAATCAATACCGTATCCGTTGCATTATAGACAAATGTATATTTTACACAAAAACACTTTTTCTCTTCTAATGTTACCGTTACTGTCTGCATACACTATGAGAGATTATGCGATCAATGTTAATTAAGTAGGAGTGTGAAAATAACACGAGAATTATTCTAATTGTATAAGTCCTGCACTTTATTGTGTTTCTGGAATCTAATTGAGCTTCCAAGTGTCGAGCAATTTGTCTAGTGTATTTCACCTACGTGACACGACAACGACATATTTTTTAAGCGATTAAGATTTGAGGAAGGAGAAGAATAACATTGTGTTATTCTTCTTATTATTTCTATTATTTAATATTTATATTGCATGGAACAGTGTAATAATTTTTAGCCTAATTCATATATATGTATATGTACATATATTACATACATATATGTATATATACGTATATGTATTATATTGTATAATATTATATCTGCCACGAAGATTAACACAGCCCTAATTGTAGTTGTACTTTAACACCACCAGTAGTGAAATCTGCAATACTAAATATTTCCAAAGATACAATATCTTCTTGTTAGTAAATGGATATATATATATAATATGCGTAGTCGAGTCACACATGTTTGATTGTAAATTATCTTGATGAAGCTGTACATCATATATGTATATACTATTGAAAATATTGTCAAATAAAGGACTTTGCGTTCTTATGACAGATAGATAGCTATTTATTTACTTACTAACAGCATGACATTTCGGCAAAATGCAATTAGATATGAAAAATGACAGTTTTTGGAATCTATTAGTTATCTACCAATCATATTTATCATTGGTAGATATTTCGTGTAAAAATTACGATATGCCCCGTTTAATGTAATTTCAAAGCTTCTCAAACGCATAACAACACTTCTACTTTATACGTTTCCTATTATCCAAAAATATTTTATATGAAGTTTAATAATCCGAAACTTGTCAATTACTAATTGTGGACAAATATGTCGGTGCCTGCATTACGATTTATCAAAAGCAACAAAATAGCATATATAATTGTTATGTATTTTATAAACGGAAGCTAAGGCGAGTTTATAGTCTAACAGCTTAAGAGCTGCCTTTGAATATCGAACAGATATCGTATCGTTATTACAAAACGTTTTTATAACTCCTGTTACAAAGTTATATATACAGTTAATGTTACTTTATCTTGGATACGCATTTAAAAAGGTATTATGCACGCTTTCGTACACGAGACACGCATCATAAGTTAACATTGCAGCAACGCTAAACGTATGATGTATGTCCCTGAAACAAATTGCAAGAGTGAGATCAGTAGTCAAAGTTGGGTATCCGTGGTGTGTTTAGTCGAGGGGGTGGTCTACAGCAGAGGGTAACGCAAGCTGCGACACAGGCTGCGACGCAGGCCGCCGTGAACGAGCTGATGGACGCGTTCAAGATCAAGTAAATAGATATCTCCAGAGTCTTTCCGAGCTATACCCTAAATAACATAATATGGGTATCCGTTTAAGTTGCGCAAAAAGTAGATGGTAGACTGTTCAGGGTAACTGTTGAGAATGAACTAATTCATGTTTCCTTTTGAATAGATCTTTATAACAAAATTACGCAGAATAATCGCTAATTTGATCCTGTCTCATTTCCTTTGTGTCTTTCTTTCTCTTTTGCATGGTGTTTCTTGAATTTAATTAATGGTTGTTTTTTTAATTAAATCTGTACACACACGTGTGTGTACGAAACATATTTGTATGCATAATTTTATGTAGGAATAATCCCATAAAAGTATATATCTGTATTATATACATAAGTATAATGAATATAAATATATAAATATGATGTATTTATATATTTATATATATAAAAAATATTATATCTATATATCTTGTGTGCAATATTCCATATTACCTTCAATGTCTTAGAAGATCTGATTATAGTATTTTGCAAAATCACTTAGTCCAAAGTCGAGCAATAAAATTTTAAACTTTAACATTTTAAACTTCAGAACTGGAATCAAAGTATGACAGTCAGGAAAAATGTTATGAATTAAAAAATATATATATACATATGTGTAAAAAAAAACAAAGTAGATTCTAACATAGAGATTAGCGCAGCTAATCCGATTTCATTGGTATTTTCACACTGTATAAAAGTGAAAACTCATATGTAGTCTTATTAGCGAATGTGAACGAGATATTATGACATTCCTTCTAAAATGATGTATTTGTATCCAGTGAAATCTATCCTGGAAAGTCTACCAGAACCTGATAATGTGATCGACAGTAGCTTTGCATTGTTTATAAAGAACATTCCATCGTTGAAGAGCGAGTTCGATATAAATATTGATGGTATTGTCGCGTCAACTGCATCCGACATGTACTCGAATTACAGTATATTGAAGAAAATGTCGAACGTGTCGTCAGCAGTAATAAGATAGATGAGAAAATGTCATGCTGTTGGGAAAGCTAAAACTCACGAATGGTACATCCAGCTTGTTTTTAAACAAGATTCTTTAATGACAAAAGAATTGTACTACGCGGAATACCGTAAAAATTTCTCTCTATTTCTCTCTATCTCCTATAATATTTGTTACGTTTTTCTCTTATAGCCGTTTAAACAAAATATATATATGCCACATTATTATATACATATATATCCTACTATATAAGGAAATGAAAAATACTTCATAATATTTACGAGATATACAAGAAAAAAATGTGCTCAGACATAGGATGTGATATAGCGTAGAATGCTTCAAGGATTTTGCATGAAAATCCGGAGTCACGAAATCCCCCTTCTTCTCTCTCTCTCTCTCTCTCTCTCTTTCTCCTTCTACCCCATCCCTTCTTCTCTCTTATCCCTTTTCTCCACCTGTCTTTTCTCCCCCCCCCCCAATCCCTCTCCCTTTCTCTCTCTGAATAGTCTAAACTAACGATATAATCGCACCTATTGAGAGTAATGGTACATAATATCACTTATACAATGTATAATGAGTGAATATCACATTCGGCAAGCGCATCCAGGAGCGACATTGTATTTTGTATTATTTATAGTTATTTCTCTCGAAGAGAGCTCCCTGATCATGCTTGCGGTTCAAATATATATGTATATAAGATTACTTTTTTGTAAATAGGTATTCTTGCCCATTTGCAGAGCAACGACGTGCTTCAAGATTTGTATAGTACGCGTTCTAGCATGAAATATTTATGATATTAAAGAAAAATGATTGTATTAAATGGTAACGACACGAGTTTATGAATTTATTATATCTATAAAATTCATAATACTTGTAAAGTTGTTGTAAAACCGTGCCGGGTTGTACTATACATGGAGCGATTTACGCTCTTATTTCGAAAACGTTTACGCAATGACCCAGGAAAAACTCAAAGGCGGTAATCGAAGTGCAATTAAAAAAAAAAAAAGAAAATATTATTTTTTGTTACAGTAGGATGTTGAATGTCTTCTCGAATAAATAACGAATTTAGAATAACACTGACGGTGGAAGACTCGTATTTTTCCGTGTCATTGCGTTGTTCGTATTCTATCTGATTGTCACTGTAAAGTCATGAGTTCAATAACGAATAAGAAAAAGTCTATAAATTCCACTTACAGCCACAAGTGTTAACATAGGACTACCCTCCCATTGAAATTACCAATATCAAAAGAAGGCCTAATAATGTTTTTTGGTACACACATACACACGCAGCCATTTTATCTTATGGTGGCGTAATTCTTTAACCATACGCATCTTTTTATTTCGCGTTTGATTTGTTTAATTATCTTGCTATGAATTCATTCTTGAACTTATTAAAATTCCTCGCTCTTCCTTTGAAGCACGTCGGACTAACTACATATATGGTTTTTGCGTATCATTACTGAGACAAGAATATTATACTCGTGGTTTAAATATAATGGTGAAGTTCCGGAGTACTATCAATGTCACGTGTTTGTATTTGGCGCAGAGTATATAAGAAACGTCGACACGAAAGAGATTCCGCGTGCAACCACAAAGTACACTATTGTAATGTTATTGTACAGTAATTACTTGTATACAGATGTGCGTATATATAATATACATTGATCTTTTGAAGCAATGTCAGAATTAAATGCGTCGATATAACAAGAGTATTCGTAAAAAAAAACACGGGATTACAAATATTAAATAAATTATTAAAATCATCGCGCTATATATTATATTATAAGAAATATATCCGCAGATTGTTTAGCAACGTATTTCACGCTCGATAGACTCGTGAGAGTTTTTCCGTTTTTATTTATAAAATGTGCATATATCATTTTTGCACTAGCAGTCGATGCAAAGAGGAAACTATGAGATAAGATTAAATAGGAACCTTTTTACAAGGTGTAGCTTTTTGATCGGGCATATCATATGCTGTGTGCACTCACTACACCGAATATTGTTAATATTTAAATGAGAAGTTAAATGTGAAATATTTAGAGCTTTTGATTTAGTTTTGTATGAATATTCCACCTCTTCTGATAGTGCACTATTTATATTTATTTTTAAGAGAAAAAAAGATAAGCTGGAAAATTAGGCAAGATCATGGAAGTTAATGAAATCTATGTAATGTATTAGTGTAGAATATAAGTATGTGTAAGCATTCTATGTTATGTGGAATAGATGATCGGAGCGATAAGGGAATCGCATGTTCCACGTCTTCGCAATTGCACTTGTAGTAATTCCCATCGTAATATTATGAAAATTAATCTTATTAAATACATACTTAAGTGCATCTGGCGACGATTTGGTGGAATATCAACCTCAAGCCTTACAACGAAGGATGATATGACAAATTTACTTAGCGAATTTATCTAATTATAAATATTTTAACATATAATTAAATAGTAGATATATTTTGTTAAATGGTAAATATATTCTTTAAAGGCACATGTTTTCTCTCTGCTTTATATTATGATGGTTTAATTGTGGGAGGTACTAAGACCCAATGAGATAATTGTAGATAAATTGCGCCGAGCTGGTGAATGTCAACTTCTATATTGTCCATAAAATGAAAGAGATATTTACGCAACACAATATATATATATATATATATATAATATATACATAGAAATCTCGCGATATGCACTTTACTCGACGCATTATATATGCTTCCATCTAAAGCCTTATATGTCACTCTAGATATTATGCTTATCTCATGTAAAGCTAACATCAATTAAGTATGTAATTCTATTGTACACCGCGGGCTGAGAATCTTTGGATCGCCGCGCTTACATAGTGTTATGAAGAATATTTGAGAGAAAGCAGAGAGTATAATATTTCAGTCGAAGAGCGAATCGTGGGTTTGCTGTCGGCGTAGTTTTGATATTTTGAAGGGTTTGGCACACAAGAAAACAATGATGGTCCCGTAATCTGTCAAGAGAAAGAGACAATAAAGCGGACGATTTAACGACGTGCTACAAACGAAAATACTTTAAATATTTTCACCGGTATATAGAGACAGTAATTCGAAATTGCACCAAAGACAAAGCATATCTTCCCTCTACTTCTTCCTATTGTGCCAAACCCTTTGATTGTACGCGGACAAAGTAACCCCCAATTATAAAATAGAGAGTCCTTAATAAGCAAAACTTTCGCAGCCGCGATAACGAGCGACGGAAACCCATACAGCAAAATCACTATGTACTTCTAACTCCAGATATAGTTCTCGTCGATCAACACAAACCATTATATATTGCCCTTGTTCATTTTTATATTATATATTGATTTTTATAGCGATTTTTATTCCGAAACCGCTAAATCCGACCAAGAAACTATGATTATATTCTGGGGTAAAATTCACCTTGAAATATCGTTAAAATTATTACAATATAATATTGGAGGGTTACTTGGCTAAGGCGGCTTCTGCACGATTGGTATTTATTGACTCAATATATTGCGCTAATAGTATCGATATAGATATAATATTGATATATCAATATGCATTATATAAGATTAATATTATTGCGCAATGTGGAGATATTCTACAATAATATTGACCGTGTAAGAGCCGCTTAAGTTCTTCTGCGCTACATCCCGAAAAATGCGTTGTAATATCGCGCCATGCGCGCACGAGAGGCACACATACTGTTTTACTGCAATATAAATGTGTATATAGGGAGTAACATGTTATAGAATATATCTATATACGTATATATGTATATATCTGCGTACACATACATATATGTGTATATATACATGCGTATGTACGTGCAAAATAAGATTACGTGAAAAGGACATTGCTCTCACGAACAGTCGAAGACGCATTTCCGTTGGGTTTATCGCGAATCGCGAAGTAAATGATATGCCTCTTCTCGTTGAGAATGTTATATGTTTAATATTTCTCACGTATTTGTGCGAATAACGAAATTATCCAAAGATGAGCCAGAACTCGTGAATGTGTTCTCCCCGGTGCACGGGGATGCGTATTCGCGTTCTGTGTATTTTTTTCAGTAGCTCTTGAACCTATCGTTTGAGATCCTGCAACATGTTATCTTGTAATATGTACTTTTTTCTAAAATAGTACTATCGACAATAATCTGATCTGACAATGTGTTGGTATGCACCATTAAAATTATTAAAATTGATCTTATTTGATTCATTAAAGGCCATATAATTATAATAGAGGGTGTTGTTTAGAATTAATATTGCATATTAAATTATGATTGTTATTGTTTATTTCTAAAGATTTTCCATTATGATTAACACGGTCTTTTTAAAAAATTTCAATATATTTAAAAATTACTAGTTGAAAAGTTTAAGAGAATGTCATCTAGTATTAAAATTATTTTGTTTATAATGAAAATAAAGATGGGTCATTGGCCATTAATGAATTAAAATTGATTCTGCAAAGTGAATCAAATTTTAACATTATTTCTTCTTTCAAATTTAGCGCCGCTATTGGAAAAATACGAGACGTATTATGTATTTCTGTTTATTTTAAACAGTTCGTTATATAAGATAGTAATAATGCGATTAAATATTTTCTCACTATATTTATTTCTGCATGTGTTTTATCGCTGAAGCTTGAGCATGCTGTGTGAATCTCTCGTCTTTCTTTTTAATCTAAATTGTTATTATTTTACGCTATTAATGTTTCACAAATTCATATTACTCTATTTATCTCTGTGTTATTCTGCTATTTACATTTTACATTTATATTTTTTTTCTGAAACTAAATGTGATTTATTCTGTACAGCCTCAGCTTGACGCTACTTCGATAAAACTTTTATATTCGTCTAAGAGATCAAGGAGAATATTTTTTAATATTTTGATATAATTAGACGAGATCTCTCTAATTTTAATTACTTAGTCATTGAACGCCCTAGATTATGTTATTATTTATATTATTTACTTATTTTTTTATAATCTCGTACATTTCATAATTTATTATAGTATCTATTATATGCGTTTTTCCGAATGTGTATTATGTCTGTTCTTCTTTCTCTTTCTCTCTCTCTCTCTCTCTTTCTTCGTCCTAGTTAAAATATTTTATTTTATATATTTAGAGCTGAAGAGAGAGAGGAAAATTTTACTCAAACATCGAATCTTTCAAGCTTGCCTGTTTGTGTATCAATATCGCGTTTCTCATTCGATCTCCCCTGCGGTGTGTTTCTATTTTGAATTTCATGAACATGTATCCAACAATCAATATCTGTCTATATGTTGTAGGCGTCCCGTACCTAATATTCCCCCCCGAATTCCCGACAGACCATACTCCGGCCGACTAAACTGAGCTAGTCCGACACAGCAGCGGCATACGAGACAGCAGCTTGTGCAAGATGCACCTGTAACAGTCCGAGACAGCATCAGAAGAGGTCTCGTCCCGGATGACGGACCATGGCGAACCGGATGTGTCGCAGGGCAAAGCTGACGGAAGAAATCCTCAGTTACGCGCGATGGGGACAACAAGATTTCCTAAAATAAGCGTTTCGTCCAATGTATTACTCTGATCTCAACGGCCTCGACATCGAATTGTTGACGTTTGCCGACAGAGATAGGAGTCACGAGGAGTAGCTAGAATGCAGGGAAACCATTCGTGCAGAGAGAAGGAGGAGCAAGGCTGTGTTATGAATACTGGAGGAGAAAGAGGGACCAAGAAACGAACGGCAGACACAGGAAAATGACCTGTTCGTTTCTCGGTGATCAAGACAGCCAGAAAGATTCCATCAGTCACTTCTTCAACCGCTTCTTTCTCTGGTGTATACTTCGTCTTCTATCTTTATTTATGTACATCTAGATCCGCGTTAGATTACGGTGTAGCTCTAAGTATTAACCACGCTCGACACGCGCCAGGTGTGTTTTGGAAGGAATAATTTCATTCTGAACGGTAATAGATATCTTACGGCAAGAAGGACAATCCAGATGTGTTTCTCAAACCTGTTCAACGATTTAAAAAGATAAAATCGCGATTATCAGTATTATGAACAAGTTAGTTAGGATTACTAAGTACAAGAATACAACAGTGCGAATCTTTTGAGAAATGTGTCGGAATTGCAGTATTACTGTATAATTCAATTTCAATTATCAATCCGTAACCAAGAAATTAGAAATGGATAATTTGGAAACTTTGCCGGTTACTTCAAATACTCCTCTCCTATCTCTTTCCTGCCTATTTGCGATATCCGGGATATACAGTGTTCTTCTTATCGTAAGTTCCGCGGCGAAAGTATTATAGCAGCGATTTTTTTCACATACGAGACGAGTATGGGCAACCCAATTACCTCGATTGTATAGAAGAGCTAATTAGAGCAGAGAGACTAAGTCACATTTCGTGAAGGGAGAAACGGGGAGTTTGCTCGATCGAACACGCTATCAGCATTCCAGAGAGATTTCGCAATTATGTAAAATTACAAAGAAATGTAAATTATTGTGATCAATGCATTATTATCGTAAATGAGACATCTGCTTGTCAATTCGTGCCAGGAGATCATTCGTTGGGTACAATAATGATGCTATCTTTAAGGATCTCTAGGTATTCCGCGGTGAACAACGAAGCGTAAACGGTGAGGGCCATCGAGTGGCATGTAAAAGACACAGAGATAAAGATATTTATATTTATTTCGAATCGTGCGGAATTTGTTTTTTTTTTTAATCGACGCATGCGCAGTTATTTTTACATATCTTTTTATAATTATTTTTGCATCGTAATGTTAATAGCCGTGCGAGAACGACAACGAGAACGGCGATATTGGAAAACGCATCACAATTATTCTGTAAATTAGATCAAAACGCCGGTACAAGTGAAGTAATGGAAATTGTACATATATACAGTTTACAAATATAGTATTACGCGTAAATGTGTTAGGAAGAAAGAGATTTTTGTATTACCAAACTAATAGCCAGTCTATACGCGACACCGACTGACGACGAATGTGTACCAAGGACACACCATAAATCAAATAAATAAATATTTAATACGAAACAGTTCGTTTTATCAATGTGAGAAATGTTTTTGCCATAAATTATTATATTATATAAGATATATTATTTATCCATTTTTTTCGTACATTATATATTTTTTGTAATTATGTTTTATTATATATATTTCTTTATATATTATTGTAGTATATGTTATTATTGTTAATGTATTAAATTTTATATAACTTGTAATATAAATGGAAATACATGGTTTCTTGTACAAATGTACACGATTGGTGTATAAAAGTTAAAGCTAATACAAAATGTGATTCTACTCATCGACATGAAACTTTTTGTACTTATTACGTTTTCGAAAACTCATAAGTAATAACTTCAGTTTTGAAGTTTGCTTTCTCTTAACAGCGTTTTTTAATTGTATACATATATAAGAAAAACAAATTAATATGTAGATGACAGAGATGTAACTTAACCATGTTATTCAAAAATAGTATTTCACTTTAATTCAAATCTTTGATTTTATAAATTATTAATATGCTATATAATGTTAATAAAAAGTTCCGCATTTATTTTCTTTTTAGAATATCATTATTCTGATATATAGTACAAGTTATGTCAAAAGAGATTTGTCATAATCGTCATGATCAGTGTAAACTCAAACAAATACTCGAACAAGTGGAAGCTCTTTCAGATGTAGTGGACGAACTTAGGTCGGAGCTAAATTGTTTGAAGAAAATATCCTTCAACGCAAATCGTGAAAATGTATGTTTCGAATCTATAAAAGAAAATGACAAAATTGATGATGCTAGTCCGAATGTATTACAAAAAGTAAAACCATATTTTGAAAATATTGGATTTTCCGCAAGGATCGACGAAACGTATAAGCTCACAAAAAATAGCCAGGTATTTTGATAATATATTAAACAAAGATATTTTTAATAATAATAACTAACATTTTTTGGTCATAAGAATTTCTCATATAAATATTATATATGTATATGTTCGTTTTTACATAATATTCTCTTTTACAAATTTAACATAATATTTCCGACATATTTATTAATATTTCCTACATAAACAATGTTCTTCTTCACACAGTATTTGGAAAAATTGATTAAGATTTGAGAATTTAATATAATAAATGTCATAGCATGTTGCCGTCTTTTGTTATTTATACATATAACAATTATCTACGTTTATAATAAAAATTATTTATATAAAGAATATATATAGCAATATAGTTTTACGTAAGAATAATTAAACCGTATTAAACTTATAAAAAGAAAATGTATATTACTTTGTGTATAAGGTCTTGAGGAAAGAGGGTCAAGAACCAATTAGATTCTCAACGATATACGATAACTTGAAATACTTTAAAAACAAGATTATTAAAAATATACAAAGTGTTCGAAAAACTCAACAATTCGCAAAGAGCACTAAAAATAAATGTGTAACATCCAATGAAAAGCAACAAATGTGTCTTTTGCGAAGAAAAGAACAACAAAAGTCCTTAAAATTCCATAGAAGAAACGAATATATAAATAAGTACACCGACATTGTCGAAGAATTGGATAATTCGATAGATACTTCATTTACATCTGATACTTCTGCACAAGCAGACATTGTTATATGTTCACGACAAGAAAGTTACAAGAAGTCGTACAATTGTAACCGTTTTGCAAGTCGAAACATTACGGAAAATAATGAGCAAACCAGCCCGTTATCAATGATAAACGATGATCGATCTGTGATTCACTTAGATAGGTTCGCAGATAAATTATCAAAAAATCATGTGAGACAAACGTTTTTAAAGAATAAAATAAAAAAATATAAAAAATGTTCATGCAGGAAACAATGTCCTTATGCGCTACATAAATTGCCATGTAATAAATACAGATGTAGCACGCCGGAGAAAAAAGTAGAGGACGAAATCAGCGAATTGACGCTCGAGTGCCTAAGTTTCGGGGAAAAGAGAGATTTCCCGAAGTTTATAAATGTCGATACGGTGCGAAATAGTGAATGTTGCACGGATTCTTCGCCTGTCGAAATTGGAATGGACGAATCTTTAACTTCTTCACTTTCGGTGGATCTCGAAGTTGATATTTGTAACGATTACTGCGATTTGGAAGATGTCGACGAATTTACCGAGCGAAGAAAAGCCAGAACATATATTGTAAACAGAACGAACATGAGAAAAGATGATTTAATTAAAGGTTTTAGAGCTGAGAATGAACCATCTCTTAACATAATCTCCTCGTGGAGAAATGTAAGCGAAAAAAAGGAAAAGATCGATGAAATTGTGAAGGTAAGTTAATATTGATAATTTTATTTGATTTATGAGAAAATCTGTCATTAAAATAGCAAAATGTTCAAACAAAATGTAGAAATGTATAATAATTATATAATAATTACGTAAAATTATATTTACAGAAAGTTCTGTCTCAAGAAAGATACATATATTCTGAAGAAAATAACCAAGGGTATAAAAAATCTGGAACAGGGAACTTTATCAGCGATCCATGGCCATTAAAAAACAGTAAACAAATTCAATGCGTTATTCCTGCATTAACAACTTCAGTATTTAATAGAAAAATATCTGTAAAAACTTCAACTCCAAATGTTCAACAAAAAGGCATTCAAACGTATCGAACGACAGACCAGACGAAATATAATAGTTTTCCTAAGATAATAATTCCAAGAAGAATAAAAACGAATGTACAAACACAAGCTGGCAAACGCTCGTGTTTGAACAGTATACAACATGGATCGTCAGCTTTGGATAATTGTACAAATAGAAAGAACGCGAAAGAGACTGATGTCAAGGATGAAGGGAAAATGATTACAAGGAAAAGAAATATCTGCGATATTTGTGCTATCGAGATGGATGCTTTATCATCGGAAATAATTTGGCCTCGAATGACGAAATCTAATATTTATTCTGCACTCCAGGCTGAAGAAGACATTAATATTCATTCGGATAAAGCCTTTGAGCCAAATGTGTGATTTAGCTGACTGGCAAACTAGGGTAATGCCTGTGAGAACGTCTTGTCCGTATTGTATAATAGCAATCACGTCTATGGTAAAAAGGTAAAAAATTACGTGGCTCTGTCAACTCCCACTCCCACCGATTACCATCCTTCATCTAAAAGGACTAAATTTTAATATGAGCAATGTATCCGACAAGGTTTATAACCGTCTTGAAAAACTTGATGATATTGCTGCTTGATATTTGATCATAATGGTATATTTTATGGGAATATTTATTGTTTTCAGGTTTTATCTAGTTAAATTGATAATTAATGATAAAAATGATAATACATATGTATATTATCGTCCCAAATGCGCCATATTATTTAAAATATAATTTATTATAGCAGTAACAACAAACATTAGTCTTGTATAGACATGTAAATCAGACATTTGCGACGACATTTACTCCGCAGACTCCGCTGTTCTTCGATATTGCTCTCGTATTAACATAGTCTTACGAGTACAAAAAAAGAAGCGTATACATATTAATTACATATTTTTCCTGAAGATTCCTAACGCATTAAGTAATTAATTTTTCCCATCCCGTCAATAGAATGTTTTTCAAAGAGGATCAAGTGGATATGTTGCACAAATATACTTGATAAGATCTACTTTTACAATAATCAAAAAGATTACACAGAAACGTTTATACATGTACATAAGTGCATCTCGTTTATATTGTTAGTAAGTAATTCAATTTCATTACAATCAGGTTTTATATTTTATTCTATTACGAGAGAAATCTTATCTGTTACAAATTAATCGCGTATGTAAAATAATAATAACAGATTTCAAATATCCAGGTTGATAACACTTAATGCAAAAATATTACTCAACACACACATATAATGTAAGTAATTTATACCTACTGGAATACACATAATAGGATAGACATATACTTTTACATATTGTACGATTTTACACTTGGTATCAGTTATAAAATGTACGCCACGTTTTGCATGGTGATATAGAAAGAGAGAATGTCGGTTATAAATTATATTTTTCTGTATAAGGTATAAAAAGTACAAATTGTGCATCGTTAAAAAATTATTTGAGCTTCGCAAAATCCTTCTGATCTTTAAAGATAAACTTGTATAAGAAGTAATGGAAGAGCACTGATTAACACGATGTTCTAAACTTACATTGTGATTGTAACATAAGCGAGGAAAGTAGTTATCGATTGATCGACCGAAATATGTATAAAGATGAATCTTACTGAACTAAAAGCTAAACTTTCTAAGTTGACATGCGTCGTGTATATGAAAGAATGTTATGGAATCACACGCGTCCATGGAAATTAGTAACGCGATAAAGTCATTCACACGTGCAATCTCTGCACGTGTAATCTACAAAGTTAGTCGCGAGCTCTCTGATTGATTAAAATTTTGATAATGACTTAGTTACGCTAATCTTTTTGGGTTACTCTTATCACTCGCACTTCAAACTTCGTATCTGTTCCTCGAGGCACTCCGTGGTGGATTCTACGAAGGTTTTGTTCATAACTTCGTACGCCTGCTCCATGAGCTTTGGAAGATCGTCTTTGGTCAAACCCGCAGTGGGAATAGGCGGTAAAACAGTAATATAACTGCTTCCTGAAATATAAAATCATCTTTTATAGACATACATATCATACGTGAAAATGTAATTATCTATATATAATTATATGTAAAAAAAATCAGATATAGAAAACTATACATGGTACGTATATACACAAGCAGATATATACACACATTATTGATTCCTTCATTATTTAATCATATATTAAATCATACATTAAAATATAGTTAAATCTGTTTACCTGAATTGAATCTTTTTAATTTGCCGTCCAGAAAGTAGTACTTTGACACGACAACGGGTTGAATCGGCATTTGAGATTCAATCGCGACATGGAAAGCGCCTTTCTTGAAGGGAAGCAATGAATTACCCGAATGTCGATGTCCTTCGGGAAATAGAAGAAGCCTCCGCTAAAAGAATCAATTGAAAGTATTAACTTCTATATAAAATACATATGTTGATTTATTTGGATCTCACTTAATTTAAATAATCTCTTCCGAGTTAATATATTCTTAATATTAATATAATATAATACTTTTTGATGTCATTTTAAATCCCAACACTGGTCAATACGAAGTTGGTACAAAGAGCATTACAGTAAAGTCACCTTCGCCAGACGAATCGATTCTGCTGTAGCGTTAATAATCTGGCATGATTCTCCGGCGTTTTTTCTATCGATGAACACCGTCCCCCAGAGCCAGCACGCGAAACCAAATGGTCCAAGGTACAAAATCTCCTTCTTGGAGATAACGGTGCAGTTATCCATCGCTAACCACAGCTCACCTAAAACTGCAAGGCCAATTTTATTATGCACGCGCGGCATTTTCGTTCCTGATAAGATATAGCCTACTTTCTTATTCGCGCATTATTATTTTATCGAGTTTGTTCAGAGCGTTTTTTAATTTAAACACAACAAACTTATAATAATTTCAATAATTAATCTCGATTACCGCAAAGGTCTAATGAACTCTGATGATTGATGAGCACGACGCAGCCCGAGTCTTTGACGATGTTCTCCTTGCCGCGAAAACGGAAATTCATCCCGATGATCTTCGCTATCGTCACCACGCCTCTAGCCGGCATTCTGTAAAATTTCATTTTATTTATATTTTAATAAAACTCTCGAAATTTTAGCTTTATCCATATACGGGAACTTACAGCGCGTTTTTCCAGCTGCCGATTCGAAATAGCATGAACGGTATCCATAATCCTGCGGCTAACGCGCTCGCTATTACGAAGAAGGTGAATTTCACTCGATATCTCACGCTCTCGCTCAAGGCACATAGCATCACAAAGAGAAATAACAGCGCGATGCCGCTCGTCGAGTAAATGCCGCATAGTACTCTGAAATCGTACAAGATTAATTATTTCCGATTGGACATTTATTCTATCCATTCGGAGATCGGAATTAAAAGATAAAACTGTGTTAAAGTTGAAGCCTATAGAATTGGAATTTATTTCCAATCATCTTCATCAAAACTTTCGAGATTTCAATCGCTATTAAAATCCAATGACTGTTTAGTTGAATTTTATTTTTAAGATAAAATTGTTTTAAAAAATGAATGAGATTGTTTATCATAATAATACCTACTATTATGTTATGCGAAGAGGGAATTAATTCCCAATTAATTTTTAATTAAATAAAATACACAATTTTTTACAATGTAAAATACGTCGCAGAGACGAGAAACGATTAAAAAATGAGTAATTTATTTTTTATATTATATTATGGAAAGATAATCTATTTTATTTTTAAAAACTTGCCTTTAAAAGAATAATGTTCATTTTTTGCAATTCTCTATAATGTATAAGAATTTGTGCATCGTTGCGCAATTATGCTATAAATTCACCTGCGGTCTTCATGGTTTAATAAAGTTTATAAAAAGACAGGTTTCTACGGCCGATTAAAAGGCACTCAGTGATGCTTTTGATGTTAAAGAAAGATGGTACACGGGAAATCATTTGACGTTTCCTCGAGTATCTCGTTTGCGAGCTAGAGTTACATGATCGCTATTATTCTACGTGACTTATTTTCAATTTCTTCGCAACAAATCACAAACTATCGGCAAATAACCGTTTCCTGTATCATCATAATGGATAGATCGGAACTCATTATTACGTAAACTTCTTTTATATCTATGTATATACGTAAATATTATACATCTTCTATATGAATTGCCGGATATCGAAAATTTTTATTTTGTGGAGTGTTTTTATAAAATAAACTACATTTAACAATGGATTACATGTCTTGTTCTTTAAGATATGAAGATACAAAGTGCGAAGTTCAACGAAATTCTGAATCAACACGGTCTGCAAAACGCACACGGTGTATAATTACGTCGATCTCATCTTGACAGTCTTGTTCGATAATAAAATATTTGAGAAACATCGAACTTTAAACGTACCTTTTTGGAAGTATTGAATTGTCTATTAAACTGTGATATTGCAATCTCACATTGCACACTTAATCAATGATAATAAAATCAGTCGCACATAGATTAAATGCCGTTCTTGCATATTCACATCAATATTACTAATTATAAATTGCAAATCATAATTTGCATAATTTGCAATTTACATTATATAATAAGATGAGGATTATCAGAAGATCGATATAGTATAACTTTTTAATTACTAATTTCTAATTTTTATTTTTAATGTTTCTAATTTATATAATCTCGTACATATATATATAAAATAAAAATTAGAAATTAGTAATTAAAAAGTTATACTTTATCGATCTTCTGATAATCCTCATCCTATTATATAATGTAAATTATGATTTGTAATTTATAATTATAGTAATACTGAGGTAAACAAGAACGGCCTTTAATCTATGTGACTGATTTTATTATCATTGATTAAGTGTGCAATGTGAGATTGCAATATCACAGTTCAATAAACAATTCAATACTTCCAAAGAGGTATGTATACGTTTAAAGTTCAATGTTTCTCAAATATTTTATTATCAAACAAGACTCTGTCAGAAGGTCGATGTAATTTTTAATTATATACCGTGCGTTTCACAGACCGTTTTGATTCATAATTTCGTTGAACTTCGTACTTTGTATCTTCATATTTTAAAGAACAAATATTAGTTATTTGTGTAACAAGTGAGGGAAGTTGAGAATTGGACACTGGTGCGGAGTGACGCACGAGCCGAACCTGAGTGCGTCCACTCCGCACGCGTGTCCAATTCTCGAAAAACCCGTACGTGTTACACACACTATTTTATATCACAAGTGCGTCTAAAGTTTAAAAAAGGACTTGCGGGGGATTATTTCTCCCAACGAGGGGGGGTTTTGGGGTCCGGGGGACAGGGGGTCCGGGGGGGCGAAACCCCCCGGGCAGGGGGGTTCGGGGGGGCAAAGCCCCCCCGAGTCGAAAAGTTGGGCGCAGGCGGGGAGGGGGGCGCTTTATTATAAAAAATAATAAAAAAAGATATAATAAATAATAAATAAAGAGTAAATGTGAAAAAAAAACGTTGGGAAACTCATAATAATAAATTATTTCTTATATTCAATCATGGTATCGATATTAATGTCGATGCGATCTGCGATGCTGATCCATGTAAATGTTAATCACAAATGCTCTCTTATTAAACAAGAATTAACTATCAATCCCATTGAACAATGTCTAACTTAACTTCTTATAGAAGCAATAAAAGTAGTCCCCTAATTTAAAAAGATAATTATAAAAAGATACTGTGCACGTGCAGCACGTGTAAATTTTTTTGCAACGAACTGTTCTATAAATAATAGCAACGTATGATATAAAGTATGATGATATAAAGAACTTTATAAAAATATTTAATGAAGGTTATATACAAATACAGAATAAATAAATTGCATGAATCTGAAGTATTTAAAAATTCGTGTGATAAAATTTCATAAAATAAAATAAAATCTCTTTGAATAGAATTAAAAAGAAAGTTAAAGATTTATATGCAATAGCAGAGGAGTTTGATCTTCGCGCACAACTTACATATGGAGAAGTACTATTACAAATAGAATCCTTATTTAGCAATGTTATTAATCGATTCATTGTTCCGCAAAGTAAAGAAAAGTCAAGAAAACGAGCGCTTTGTGATAATGCGCAGTGACGTTATATGTTTTCGCGAACATCACGCGATACAATGTCGAATCGATTCTTTTTTTCAGCAGATATAGCTCAAGTAGAGCAGATCTCGCGAAATGTTTGCTACGAATTTAGTCGACAGAAATACTGTCGATATAAAACGTAAGCAAATGTCAGCAAAGTTCGCTGACACAGTATGACGGCGGAAATCACGCGATTTGACGTGGATTAACGACGAAAATCGAGAAGAGTCCGCATTCGACAGATTTCGATATCGTGTCATGTTTGCGAATTCTGTTAGTGAAAAACAAGGAATTAATGCGAACGCGCGATTGATGACAAACCGCTGCAATTTCTGCTCGGATTCGTTGCCTGTCCGTTGACAGACCCCTGACAGTGAATGGGAAATAAATATGCGCATTTTATTCGAATATATATTGAATTTTTCATCGTGCAAAGTTCTATTCATGTTGCGAAATAACTGGCTCTCTTTATTTAAGAATACCTTTTCATTGCGTAGTTTAATTGCCTTTTCATTTTCTTTATGTCCAACAACTTGCTATTTCTCGACTTGTACATATACAACACATATTTAAAAATATCTCAAGTAAACATATGCTAAAATTATCAATAGTTTTATCGCAGAATTTATTAAATACTGGAAATATATTTTACTCCTCTCGAGCTGCATATAATGAAATGGAAAAACATGTTTACATATATAATAGTTTTTCTTCCTCCTTCGCCGTCAATGGTAATTTTACGCGTTTAGTATCAAGAGACACGGTAGTGTCTCGCGCCAAGTACACGCGGAGCGAGACCGACCGTGACTCTTTTACGCGACGTGACGGGTTGCGAGTACCCGAGATGTTGAGATCTCGATAACGAGTGAACGGATCAAGTTCTAAGTAGGCTTGATCGATAGCTTGGGGTCCAATTAGGGGGGGGTTTCTCTCATAATATTCCGCTACGTGCCTTACGAGCGGAGATATTGCGACGCAAAGTCCAAATGTGAAAATTTATTTTTAAGATACTCCTCCTCCTCCTCCTCCTCTTCCTCCTAACGCCACGATCTATCAGAGAAACGTCACTTTCACTTTTTCGACGCTGGCGGCGCAGGTATCGCCAGTTTCGATATCGCGCGCGTATTTCAAAATTAGGTCGATAAATTTATCGGTCAGGAGGAAGATTTCTATTTAAGTAAAAATTAGGTATATATATAATAAATATTGAGTCAACGGAAAAGTAGGTTCTCTATGCTTGGCAGAAAGTGCCGCTAGGGAATTTTTAAGTCGATTCTTATGAATCAAGCTTGAATTTGATGTCTATGTATCCCAGGTTGCCGATGACAAGGTCCAGATAGTGCGCTTTATAGTTTTCGGTGACCAGGTGTAATAATACGTTGAATTCGATGTCTACGTGTCCCAGGTTGCCGATGACAAGGTCCACATAGTGCGCTCCGTAGTTTTTGGTGTCTACGTGTATTAATATCTTGAATTCGATGTCCACGTGTCCCAAGTTGCCGATGACGGGATCCAGATAATGCGCTTCATAGTTTTCGGTGTCCAGGTGTAATCGTACGTTGAATGCGATGTCTAGGTGTCCCAGGTTGCCGATGACAAGGTCCACATAGTGCGCTCCGTAGTTTTTGGTGTCTACGTGTATTAATACCTTGAATTCAATGTTCACGTGTCCCAGGTTGCCGATGACAAGATCCAGATAGTGCGCTTCATAGTTTTCGGTGTCCAGGTGTAATCGTACGTTGAATTCGATGTCTAGGTGTCCCAGGTTGCCGATGACGAGGTCCACATAGTGCGCTCCGTAGTTTTCGGTGTCTACGTGTATTAATACCTTGAATTCGATGTCCACGTGTCCCAGGTTGCCGATGACGAGGTCCACACAGTGCGCTTCGTAGTTTTCGGTGTCCAGGTGTAATAATACGTTGAATTCGATGTCCACGTGTCCCAGGTTGCCGATGACGAGGTCCACACAGTGCGCTTCATAGTTTTCGGTGTCCAGGTGTAATAATACGTTGAATTCGATGTCCACGTGTCCCAGGTTGCCGATGACGAGGTCCACACAGTGCGCTTCGTAGTTTTCGGTGTCCAGGTGTAATAATATGTTGAATGCGATGTCTACGTGTCCCAGGTTGCCGATGACGAGGTCCACATAGTGCGCTCCGTAGTTTTTGGTGTCTACGTGTATTAATATCTTGAATTCGATGTCCACGTGTCCCAGGTTGCCGATGACGGGATCCAGATAATGCGCTTCATAGTTTTTGATGTCCAAGTGTAATCGTACGTTGAATGCGATGTCTAGGTGTCCCAGGTTGCCGATGACAAGGTCCACATAGTGCGCTCCGTAGTTTTTGGTGTCTACGTGTATTAATACCTTGAATTCAATGTTCACGTGTCCCAGGTTGCCGATGACAAGATCCAGATAGTGCGCTTCATAGTTTTCGGTGTCCAGGTGTAATCGTACGTTGAATTCGATGTCTAGGTGTCCCAGGTTGCCGATGACGAGGTCCACATAGTGCGCTCCGTAGTTTTCGGTGTCTACGTGTATTAATACCTTGAATTCGATGTCCACGTGTCCCAGGTTGCCGATGACGAGGTCCACATAGTGCGCTTCGTAGTTTTCGGTGTCCAGGTGTAATCATACGTTGAATTCGATGTCTAGGTGTCCCAGGTTGCCGATGACGGGTTCCAGATAGTGCGCTTCATAGTTTTTGGTGTCCAGGTGTAATCATACGTTGAATGCGACGTCTAGGTGTCCCAGGTTGCCGATGACAAGGTCCACATAGTGCGCTCCGTAGTTTTTGGTGTCTACGTGTATTAATACCTTGAATTCAATGTTCACGTGTCCCAGGTTGCCGATGACAAGATCCAGATAGTGCGCTTCATAGTTTTCGGTGTCCAGGTGTAATCGTACGTTGAATTCGATGTCTAGGTATCCCAGGTTGCCGATGACAAGGTCCACATAGTGCGCTCCGTAGTTTTCGGTGTCCACGTGTCCCAGGTTGCCGATGACGAGATCCAGATAGTGCGCTTCATAGTTTTCGGTGTCCAGGTGTAATTGTACGTTGAATTCGATGTCTAGGTGTCCCAGGTTGCCGATGACAAGGTCCACATATTGCGCTCCGTAGTTTTCGGTGTCTACGTGTATTAATACCTTGAAATTGATGTCTAGGTGTCCCAGGTTGCTGATGACGAGGTCCACATAATGCGCTTCATAGTTTTTGGTGTCTAGGTGTATTAATAACTTTAAATCTGAATGGGTGCGTTCAGCCGATACTCCGCTAGCCTAGCAATCGTGAGCAGTTGCTCGTTTTTGCTCGTTTCTTCTCTTTTTAATCCAGTAAGTCAAAAAAGAGGAAACGAGCGAAAACGAGCGACTGCTCACGATTGCTAGGCTAGCAAAGTATCGGCTGAACGCACCCAATGTAGGACACGTAGATATCGAATTCGAGGTATTAATACATGTAGACACCGAAAACTACGAAGCGCACTATGTGGACCTCGTCATCGGCAACTTGGAACACGTGGCCATCAAATTCAAGGTATTAATACACCTGGACACCGAAAACTATAGAGCGCGCTATGTGGACCTCGTCATCGGCAACCTGGGACACCTAAACATTGAATTCAAGCTTGATTCATAAAAATCGACTTAAAATTTCCCTAGCGGCAGAATTAAAATTATGTCATGACATAATAATAATCGCTGAATTAAAATTATGTCTAGACATAATAAAAATTGGACAAAAATTATGTTTAGACATAATAAAAATTGGATGAATTAAAATTATGTCTGACGTAAAAATAATTATCAAAAATATCGATACCTGAAGATATCGGTACATATACAGTTGCGAACAACATTCAGTAAGACACGCAAATAAAAATAAATAAAGAATTTTACAGTTAACGACTTATTAACATTAATCATGCTTTATTGCGATTATGTTTTATGTTGAAATTGAAAAATATATACAAGGTGTACAACTAAAAGGGTTACAGATTATTATTTTTTAAAAACTGAGCAAAATATTAAATTGTTGTTTTCTTTAGAAATAATAGTCCGTAACACTTTTAGCTTCATACCTTGTATTATATACGGTTTATGAAATTATAAGATATATTGTTTATAAGATTAAGTTGCGTAACACTACAAAAAGGCGTGATATCCGTACAAAATTACCTTTTTAAAAAAAAGGTAAAATGAGCGCCAAGTACACGCATAATAGTGTATATGTATTATGTTGTTACCCTGTTATGTTGTTACCTCGAAAAAAACAAAGTGGTAGTATTATACCTCCAAATAGCTTTATCCTGTACATACTGTTTATACAATGCGTAATATACTACAAAAAGGCGTGATATCCGCACAAAATTACCTTTTTTAAAAAAAGGTAAAAAAAGGCGCCAAGTACACGTATAGTAGTGTATATGTTGTTACCTAAAAAAAAAAAAAGAAAGTGGTAGTATTATACCTCGAAAAAACCTAAGTAACAAGTGGTAGATCTTTATATCTCGAAAATCTCGAAAAAATCTAAGCAGTAGTATCTTTATTTCCGAAAAATTATAACCCAAGTGATACACGTCACAAAATTATGTTACCTTATCAAAAAGAAGAGTCGCGTTTCAAGTGATCTATTACAATTACAAAAAAGAAATGATATCTCTTTAAGTTAGAGCGCCAATTACAGAGAGAACATGTATATTGCCTCAAAAAATAATTGTTGCACTACATTGAAAAATCTTTACATTGTGTCAATTAGAAAAGAATGTATAATAACAATTTTATAAAATTAAAAAATTTTATTTAAATTTAACAAGGGAATACAAGATATTTAAATACAAAATTATTTACATGTGTATTTTTTAATGGCCACAAAGAATTACAGAAGTAACAGTACAAAATAAAAATATTTTATTAAAATACATAAATTTTTCTTGTAAAAAAACTTGGCGCTGCTAGACCTCGAAATTTTAAATAAATAAAAACAACAATAAATAAAAATAATTCAGAGAAGAATACAATGGGAGTAATATTAAATGATTATCAGCGTGGATGTGGGAGTGAGTGATATGGGTGTGCGTGACTACGCGGACGGCGGATAATGCGGCTTATAATTAAGTATAGAATAAGTTTATTTATTTATTTAAAATTTCGAGGTCTAGCAGCGCCAAGTTTTTTTACAAGAAAAATTTATGTATTTTAATAAAATATTTTTATTTTGTACTGTTACTTCTGTAATTCTTTGTGGCCATTAAAAAATACACATGTAAATAATTTTGTATTTAAATATCTTGTATTCCCTTGTTAAATTTAAATAAAATTTTTTAATCTTATAAAATTGTTATTATACATTCTTTTCTAATTGACACAATGTAAAGATTTTTCAATGTAGTGCAACAATTATTTTTTGAGGCAATATACATGTTCTCTCTGTAATTGGCGCTCTAACTTAAAGAGATATCATTTCTTTTTTGTAATTGTAATAGATCACTTGAAACGCGACTCTTCTTTTTGATAAGGTAACATAATTTTGTGACGTGTATCACTTGGGTTATAATTTTTCGGAAATAAAGATACTACTGCTTAGATTTTTTCGAGATTTTCGAGATATAAAGATCTACCACTTGTTACTTAGGTTTTTTCGAGGTATAATACTACCACTTTCTTTTTTTTTTTTTAGGTTATGCATATACCGCGTCATTATAATTTCAATGTTCACAATAAGTAACGTATATTTTTATCAATAACCTGGTTTTCTTGCTCTGTCCTGCGTATATTAGTTTTTTTACGACTGGCATAAATTACGAAACATTGTAAGTTAAAATTAGATTTAAAAAAAAAATTATACGCACTTCCACATTTCCAATTATTATCATTAAAACGCGAGGTCAAGACTCCGGAAAATGATTCTGCCGAAGTGAAAATGTATAAACATGCATGCACCATCTCGGATCATCCGATCGCGCGACTGACCGGAGCGGAGGTCAGAATTCTTCTTCAACTGTCACTCGAGTCCTTTACTCTCCCAGCTGATAAGCGAGTCAATTCGTTCGTTAAAGATTAAACGATTTTATTCAGTAAGTTTCGAGCCTGGTCGTGTCGAAGGTAGTGAAGATATATTTCGAATAGTCGGACACACCCTAATTCATTACCGTTAATTGACGTAACTCCTTGTATTTCCTTTGTCTTTCGCTCGTAATGACACGCGGACACGGAACGACTTGATCGTATTTATTATTTATTAGATCGTTACCGAGAAAAATAAAACAGGTAAAGAGCCTTTAAAATATTAATTCGTATAACGACTGACCGGCGACCGCCTTTTGCTTGTACGGCTCATTTCCTAAATTGTATTAACGTGCGAAATGTGTGTATATACGGAGTATATACGACTTATACCCGTGTGCGAAGACGCATACGCGCGGCAATAAGAGCATTATAGACCGATCGAAATCCAAGGAACATAGTCCGATCGAAATTCTATACATAATTGAAGTGTGTAATTACGCCCGTCCGGAGATAACACAAGGATAACACAAGGGATAACAAAGTTAGTATCGACTGGCATCGATAACGCTACGCGCAAAATGTTCGCGATATATTATAGATATTATATAAATTGATAGAAAAATTCTCAACATGGTTTTCCGTGACTCATACGTACTACGAAGGCGTGTTACGACCGCTGTTAGCACGAGATAAACGAATGAGATTTTGACGTGATCGAGATGTAATCAAGATATTTGATATCAGTTTTTTTCCACAGAGGCTATATACGAATTCCGTGATGAGCTGCGATGAAATAATACGGTATGTCATAATAAAGGCCTCGATAAAATTATCTGCTTCTCATTATGATGATGTACGTTGGGGAATAAAAATTTGCCTATAATGAGCGCATTTTAAGTGACCCGTGTGAAAAATGTATCCGTACTATAAATAATATAATGATAAGAACGCGTAGTGAGCACATGATTCATTAAATAGTCATTAACACATTTAACGTTCTGTCCCAGGTGTTAAAGACAATTGCTAATGACAGATAAAAGAAAATCGGCATAAAAATTGCAAAAAATTTGTAGCAGAATACAAAAAGAAACTCTATATTCATATTGCATGGTTATCACTGTGTATATTCGCACGCGAAATATTATCTTAAATTTACAAAACGTAAAGATTTTGTGATTTATCCGCGCTTGTCGATTTGATATCTAAATACTAAAATATTCAACTTACTGAACTTACAATTAATAATTGCTGAATATAATCAAATAATTAATCACTTGCCGTAATCACATTCTATCTACTCATGTCTAATCTAAAAAAATACATAACTTTGTGACATAGCAAACTCTAAAGTAACAAATGGTTGTTTTAAAACTTTAATGTCTCTTAGTTTTGCAATTAAGATAAATTAAAGTAAAAAATAGTACATTAGTAAAGTAAAATAGAACACTTAAATAACTTGAATGCTTGAATTTTAAACGGGATTAGTTCCATAAATTTATTTCCTTCTTTTGATAAAAGTTTTACTAAAGTACTAAAACTGCTTAAATTAAACTTTAATTATCCAAAATATTCAACATAAATATAATACATTAAAAATGATATGTGCATAGGCTTGCATAAACGAAAAAGGTTCTTCTTATGTGATCCGAATAAAATAATTTTCCTGTTAATTTTCTAATGGCAATTTCATAGAAATGCACTGTTCAATATACACAGCGATATGTATAATCGAGATTCAATATCACTACCAATGTTAATGAATCCCCAATTATGCGGATTCAAACAAATGGGAATTCAACGCTATTGCGCGCGTGCTTTGTTACGTAAAAATAAACGATCTCTCTCTCTCTCTCTCTCTCTCCGCGATTGATCAAAGACAACTGTCAAACGCCAGCGATCGTCGGCTGCGTTAGCGTGCCGCGCCGCGGGCTGCGGGCACGTGGCGCGCGCGAATATCGAATATCGAACGCCATCAGGTCGGCGCGCCTCGTCGATCCTCGATACCTCTCGACTTTTCGAAAAGTGCCGCCAATGATTTTTACCGGTTTGCGGAGCGCCTCGTCGTTACTTGCAGTTATAGCATCGTCTCGCGATCGGAGAAAACGAAGCGTACTTAATGTCACGCGAATTTTCAGCGCGCTCTCCAACTGCGGAATTAATTCATCAAGTTAATGTAATTGTTATAATAAAAAATAAAAATGTACGTAATCTTAATGCGATATCGCGATTGCAATAATTACCGTCCGACTTTCCTCATTCTAAGAATATCCTTTTCTATATTTTTGCTTCTGTTTTTGAATCGCCGGTTGTTTCCCTTCAAAGTGGACCTTCTTTTTGCGTTGATCTCTCACTATTCAAATCTGCCACGTTTAGAGTACTGTCCTATCCTACACAAAAAAAGTTAAATCAAAACTTATTATAATATACTCAAATTAACGCGTTCATTATTTCGTATATATGCAACAATCTATATAATCATCTTATAAGAATTTAAATTTTTTTTTTTTAATTGAACTACATAAAATTATAATGCCTTTATTCAAGCAAGTTTTCTTTGTTTAACGCAATATTAATCATTCAACATTTCCACGTTAAAACTACAGTATATTTTGTAAATAAAAAAATTTTTTTTTCTGTATATTAAGCAAAGATCCATTTTAAACTTTGTCAGACTCACAATCAGTTCTCATCATTAACTCATAGGCCATCACAGAATCCGTTTTTATATTTAAATAAGTCGTCTTTATACCTATTATAAACCTGCAATCACAAAGTCATATTTGATTTTAGAACACTAGACACTACAGACGCGCGCCTCGCGCGCGCTATTTAGCTTTAACGTTATGCTATTACTATTACACTATAACGGTAACGATATTACAAATAATACATTACTTCTCAACTCTGACTATATATTTGTAATAAATATTTCATTAATAATTTAAAGTACATTCAAAAATAAAACACTTAACCCTAGAAAGGTCCCTGATAGCACAGTGTCAGTTGGTGCCGTCACGATGCCGTCGTGTTGCTGTTAATATGCACGAAATTCGTGTATATAAACGTGTTTCCGTTTAAACGTATATAGCGAGCCCTACTTTATACCACCGTCTGATGTCCATATCCATTCCAAACGATTATCACTTGTGAAATTAATGATCCAGGCGTACGTGTGCGTGACATGTGGCCGCCCACACACACACACACCATCCCACATCCTACTCCCAGTAGTCCCAGTTCCCACATATACTTACTCACAAGTCACACACACGCGTGCAAGTTGTGTTGTCGTGCCGCCGTTGTATTCGTACGGCTTTGCATCTCGAGGTGCTCCCTGCCGCTACGCTAGCCTCTCAGATTCGCCTCTCCGATGGCATCCCCAGAGTCGAAATCGCCCGAACAGTCCGAGAAAAACCGGAAATACGATCGCCAGTTGAGGTAAGCTGATCACCAAGTGTATATTTCGAGGTTAAAACTGCCAGCTCCAACTTCCAACTTCCAATCTCCCTGATCTTTGATTGGATAGCGAACTCTGTATCGCTGTCTTTTTAACTTCAGTCTATTTCCTCCTTAAAAGTTTTGTTTTCTCTTCTCTCATGTGACGTATGTGATGTTTTCAATTGTGATCTTCGTCTACCTGACAGATTATGGGGCGACCACGGTCAAGCAAATCTGGAGGCTGCTCATGTCTGTCTCATAAACGCTACCGGACTTGGCACAGAGGTACTGAAATCACTGGTGCTTCCAGGTATAGGAGCGTTCACCATAGTCGACGGCAAGAAGATCACCGACGAGGATATCGAAGCTAAGTATGTGTACATTATCTTGTTACAACGCCAGGTACTTAAGGCATGGCTCGACGCGACGCATTAAATCATTAAATGGATTTGACTTAGCTTTTTTCTAGAGGCGGACAGCGTTGGAAAGTCCAGAGCGCAAGTGGCCACTCAAATGCTTTTAGAGCTGAATCCAGACGTGACTGGGGATTACATCGACGAGGAGCCTGAACAAATTTTATCCAACAGCCCAGACTTTTTCAATAGCTTCACCGTGGTTATAGCGACTGCGCTGACTGAAAAGTAAGAATACAATACAGATGTATATAATCTATGAAGAATATTTAATAGAACTATACATTACGTATCTTTTTCAAGTATCGCTTCTGACATTGGCATAAACATAATAATAAATACATTCTTGGGGAATATTTTCAGAACGTTGATTCTCCTGTCGAAAAGACTTTGGGAACTGAATATTCCTCTATTAGTATGTAGGAGCTTAGGCTTTGTCGCATATATGCGGATTCAAGTAAAGGAGCACACGGTTGTAGAAACCCATCCGGATAACGAAACGCCAGATTTACGCCTAGACAGACCGTTTGATAGCCTGAAGAAGCATATAGATTCCATAAATCTAGATGAAATGAGCTTCAAAGATCATTGCCACGTACCGTACCTAATTATTTTGTACAAATACCTAGAGAAATGGATTTCGGTGCACGGCGCTTTGCCGAAAACTTACAAAGAGAAGCAGCAGCTCAGGGACATGATAAAAACTGGCATGAGACGCGATGAACACGATTCGTCTAATAGCGAGGAAAATTTCGAGGAAGCTATGAAGGCTGTAAATAAATGTATAAGAGTGAGCGATATTCCCGATAGCGTTATAAATATTTTAAACGACGATCGTTGCGTCAATCTGAGAGCGAAGGTATCGATGAAATATTCTATATGATTTATATATCGTTTGGAAACATTTTGAGTTCAAACTGATCGATATATTTTAGAGCAGCTCTTTCTGGATAATTGCGAAAGCAGTCCGTGATTTCATCGATAACGAAGGGCGAGGACTGCTACCACTTAAGGGTAATCTACCCGACATGACTGCGGACACTGAGAAATACATTGCACTCCAACAAATGTATATTGAAAATGACAGTTATACAGGACGGTGATGCACGAAAAAGTAACAGTCTTCTGTGTCAAAATGCAAATAAGAATATTTTATTAGTAAGTTTATTAATAGTAAAAGTATAACAAATGTTATATATTACATTTAAATAGTTATTATATTTTTATTTACCATTTTAATTAATATAATCATAGTAATAATATTTGAAAGAATGTAATTTAAGCTTTTTTTTAACATTGATATACACTAAGATTGCAGTACTTTTTCGTGCGTTAATTTTTAATCTGTTATAAACTAACGCGCGTTAATATCGAATCTATTTTAGTTACCATAAACAAGCATCGGCAGATGCGGAAGCAGTATGGAGGCGCACTTTGCAATTACTACGTCAACTAGGAAGATCGTCAGACTCGATTTCAGAAAAGGAGGTCAAGCTGTTTTGCAGGCATGCCGCTAATATTTATGTGGAAAAAGGCAGCTGCATCGCGGACGAATATGATCCCAAAGTTTTTGATACTAATATTATAGGTAATTATCTTCTTTTGAAAAATATAAAATCATATTTTATAATTTATAATTCATAATCGTGAAACAAGTTATCTCTATAGTAATAAAAAGAAAATATTGATTATACTGTAATACAAGAAAGACGAATTATAACTCTTAAAAATGTTTTCTTGTAATTAATAGCTTAAAGTATCTACTGCTCTTAACAACTTTACATTTTTTGCAGTTCAAAATTTAGAGAATCCAGAGAGTATGATGATTTACTACGTCATGCTCCGGGGAGTAGATAAATTCCAGGCAGAGTATAATTCGTATCCCGGCGAATTTGATGATCAAGTGGAACCCGATATCGTGAAGCTTAAGGTATTATCTTCTCTTTACACGTATGACGAAATTATCACGTTACAATTGTTCTGCAATCGAGTCGTGTTACAGACGTGCCTCACGAAACTGTTGAGCGAATGGGGATGCGGTCCGTTAGCCAAGGACGATTACGTGCACGAGCTTTGTCGATTCGGCGGCGCGGAATTGCACTCCATCTCGGCATTTCTGGGCGGGCTTGCGGCGCAGGAAACAATCAAGCTCATCACGAACCAGTATAAACCCGTTCACAACACCTTCATCTACGACGCCGCCACATCGTACTCTGGAACGTTCTCCTTTTGAAGTCGCGAACTGTTATATGAAAAGATAGATCTATGCTAATTAAAGTGATAATACAATCTTCTAGCTTATATTAATTCTTCGTGATTTCTTTAATTGTTTCGAATTAAGACGGATAGCCTTTGTGAATGTTAACGCTATTTTCTCCGACTGCTATCCCATTTATTATTTTTCACGCGATTCTAAAACATATTTAAAACACGCCAAAATTTTTTCGTTTCAAAAATAAGGAACGAAGGAAATATATGACGAAAGAGAAACGATTCTAAAAATTATTGTACTTTTCAAGAACATAAAGCATTTTTTTACATTCACAGGAGTCTAGCATTTTTTTCAATTTATCTCTGTGTGTCTTTCAAACAGAAAGCTAATCGTTTTATTTATGCAATGTATTAAAATCAGAACAATTAATTTAATTAAATCCAAGGACCTTGCATTTTTTAAACAATTTAACGAACATCTAATCGATCGCAATGTGTAAAATTCGTAGATAAACGCAATTTAGTTAAAATTCTAATGAACTAATAAAAAATTATTAGTCCAGAAAAACCATAAACTTTAGAAATAACGCTGTTAGACGAGTGAAATATTTTCGATTAAATGGAAAAAAGAGAACTTTATTTAACCTTCGATTAACTATTTCTAAAAATTATTTATATTATCCATCTTATTTCTGAAAAATCAATAGATCATTGATAATCTTTCGTCTTTCATACGCCGAGTATTTCCTGTTATTCTAGTTTCCTTTTATTTAACCGCGGTTTATGACGTAGCCACAATATCGAAAACACGGCTGCGCCGCGCACAAACGAAAATCCCAGCAAGTCTCGCGATAATTATTTTCGTTACGTCAAGAGTCAGGTTGGCACTCGCGCGTGGTCTTGTGATCGAACAGCTGAAGGAGGCAAGGAGGACGAGGAAGAGGACCGAACACTGAGCTTTTCGAGCGAGATTATTTCTTAAATCGACGTGAATTCTCGACGGTAATCATGGTGGACCGTGCGAACATCAAGCAGATGATACCGGCGTTGCCGGACGAGAAGATCGGGAATTATGGTAATTATTCAGATTATTCTTGTCGCGCGAAGGAGACTCGTTTTTGACAGTGCGCCCCTCCCAGCGACGCGGTCTGTTTTTATTGTTTGTTTTACAATTGTAATCGCAAGTACTTGGTGCAAACGTTGGCTTGTACGAAGTTTATTTTATTGTCTTTCATATTTTGTGCTGAGCACTTAAACGTCGACTTACGTGATTTTGCAGATATGCTGGCAGCTACGAGTGTGCTCCAGCAGCAGGCTGCCGATATTAGGAATCAACGAATTAATTGGCAATCGTATTTCCAGTAAGTAATCGCATATAAATGTGAGAGCGTTAGATTGTCCGTGAGAAATCCGATCTGAAAGTTTTGGGATGTATCCTTGGTTGCAGCTTGACAAGAAAACTACATATATAGGATTGTCCGTGTAGAGAAATATTCTAACGTTTATGATATTTGCAGATCACAAATGATATCAAAAGAGGACTACGACTTTATAGCGGCTTTTGACTCAAGCGATACTAAAACAAGGGAGAATAAGCTGAAGGAGAATCCACATCAGGCAGCTAAAACATTCCTGAATTTGCTCGGTCACGTTTCGAAAGATCAGACGATTCAATATATTCTCACAATGATTGATGATATGCTACAGGTATAGCAACACATCTTTTTCTCTTATTATATATATTTTTCTTATCTATGTTATTTTGTCAATATTTTTAATAAAAGATATTTTATTTATTAATGGAAATTGATGTAATATTTATAGGAGGATCGCGGTCGCGTGGAAATCTTCCGCGAGCACTCCACGCGGAAACGAGAATCTGTCTGGGGACCATTCCTCAATCTGTTGAACAGGCAAGACGGCTTTATAATGAACATGACGTCGCGTATTATAGCCAAGTTGGCTTGCTGGAGTCACGATTTCATGGAAAAAACTGATCTTCAGTTTTATTTAACATGGCTCAAGGATCAGCTGAAGCTTAGCGTGAGTTTGACAGATTATTGCACGCATGTTGCACAAGTCAGGAAGTTGAAACAACTATTGGTACAATAAGATTGATAACTTATTTTATTTTTATTTCAGAGTACTAGTAGTTTATAATAATTACTTTTTATAATCAAATATATTTTATATTCATAATACTTAAATATAGATTTATTTAAAATTATACGGATTATTTTTGGATTTTGGAATCTATTTTTTTTTTCTGAGCATGTATAAGTTTTCTATGTACATCTAACATTCTTTTTATTTTTATTTAATTTTTTACTTAATTTGTTGTACAGTAAGGTGCATTAATTTGATGGGTCATCGAATTCTGACTTATTGGCCGCTGGGTCTTTAATAAATTATTAAAGTAAATTATTAAAAAGTCAGAATTCTATGACTCATCGATTAATGCACCTTACTGTACATAGAGAAAATGTATACTCTTATCTTGTAGCCAAATAATGAGATAATCTTTGTTTAAAGGCTAATAATATATAGAGTTAGTTGCTTCATGTAGCTACTACTGTTTTACCCTTCAATATGAAAACTTTTAACTGCATGCTGCATGCGATGTATTTTTAGTAATTGAGCTAGCTTATATATATTTGTATGGGCACGATTTATTTAGAAATAATCATGCATCTTATACTTATGTTTAATGAAAAGGATGGCATTTCTCTTTTTAATGCTTTTTTATTACACTAACACTGATATAAACACTTCATGCTTTATATTATTTAATTTAATATACATTATTTTTGCAATATTGTTATTTTATAAAATTAATTAAATAATACTTATAATATTTGTAAACACATTAATCCGATGGGTTGTGGCAAAAGTCTGTGTGGCATTTAGAGATTATAGAATTTACGTGGCAACAGTCTATGTGGAAAATCGACAAAATTTAGATATAAAATTAAAAATAAGCGCATAACTAACCCAATAAAACGATAAATCGTCGTGCGACTGACAACTCTAGATATTCTGCTTTCCGCGCTCAAGCTTCAGAGAACCTTAAATTACAATAGAATTTGTAACAAATAAAAAGAAATGAGAGAAATGGGGTTTTAGTTCGATGCTCTTCAGGATCACACAGACTTGCATGCGGGACTAGAACAAGATACTGCTGTGGAGCAGGCCAAGGAGGCCAATGACCTGCACGAATTGCTCAACCCGGTTGGTTTTGTAACGACTAATCAGTAGTATTACTCATTATTCTAAACGAATTATGACGTTTTTTTAAGTTATATTCTGCCAACAAGCGAGCCACTAATAATTCGTCGGGACATTTAACGGTACCTCGGAAAAGTATCACGAGCCTCTTACGTTTAGGACAATTGATTGATAAAGTATAATCATAGATATATGCATGATTTGTGCTTTATAAAAGCCTATTTTATGTGAATGTTACGTTTATAAATGCAAATTTCTTAAAACCTTAAGCCAACTTGCAAACTTATAAAATTTACTTTTCTCTCAATAAGTGCCAAAAAATGTCTTTTTCTTTTTACAATATTGAATTATTTTACTGTCGTACTTTTGCATGTAGCAAAATATTTATTAAACGCTTGTCCTTGAAACTGAAGAAAGATTTATTTTCTTTGTTTCTTCTTATCTCCATACCTTTGTAAGAAAAAATTTATAGAGTATATATTAATTATTTTTATTCACTTAGAACAATGAGTACATTCAATCAGTGGCGCGATGTCTACAAATGATGCTTCGTATAGACGAGTATCGCTTTGCATTCGTGTCCGTCGATGGAATTTCGACCCTCCTCAGTGTTCTGTCTGGCAGAGTAAACTTCCAAGTGCAATATCAGCTTATTTTCTGTCTGTGGGTACTTACTTTCAATCCTCTCTTGGCGGAAAAGATGAATAAGTGAGTAGCGTATCCCCTGTTTGACATTACTAGAGATTTACTAGAGATACTCTAGTAGATAATATTCAATCTCATCGCTATATTATCTAATTATATATTAATTATGTATCGCAGATTCAATGTCATACCCATTCTTGCTGATATACTCAGCGACTCTGTCAAAGAAAAAGTAACGCGTATTATACTTGCGGTGTTCAGGGTAAGTCGAAAGTGTGTTGTAGAGTAAAAAAATAGTTATATAAGATTGCTTCATGGTTGGTATCTTTTCGTGTTAATAGAATTTGATTGAGAAAGTAGAAGACGGACAAGTTGCCAAGGAACATTGCATCGCTATGGTGCAATGCAAGGTACTGAAGCAGCTTTCCATATTATGCCAACGAAAATTCGACGACGAGGACATCACTGATGATATCGAGTTCCTCAATGACAAACTGCAAGCATCCGTGCAGGATCTAAGTTCATTCGACGAATATTCGACGGAAGTGAAGTCCGGTCGTCTAGAATGGTCTCCCGTTCACAAATCGGGCAAATTCTGGCGCGAGAATGCCAGTCGTCTTAACGAAAAGAATTATGAACTGTTGCGGATTCTGGTTCATCTATTAGAGACTAGTAAAGATCCGCTCGTTCTCAGCGTGGCCAGTTTCGACATTGGCGAATACGTGCGTCATTATCCACGTGGCAAGCAGTACGTAAAAAATACCATTAAATACCGTGTTAAATTCTTTTTACTGCTAAAAACTGCAATTTATTAAAACACCCGTTCCACGTATTTTAGTATACTTGAACAACTTGGCGGGAAACAGCGTGTGATGCAGCTTCTTGGGCATGAGGATCCTAACGTTAGATACGAGGCTCTACTTGCAGTGCAAAAACTTATGGTACATAATTGGTAAGTTACAGAGTTTAAAATATCTTTCATTATTTGACGTTTATGTTATTAAAATAATTGAGAGAGATTTATAAGAACATTTTAAATATATTATATATATTTACTTTTTGTTTAACATTTATATATAAAAATTTGTAACTACTTCTCAATCTGTTTATTTTCTAGGGAGTATCTTGGAAAGCAATTGGAGAAAGAACAGACAGGCGCATCTGGAGCACCCACTAACAAGCCCGGAGCACAAGTGCCAGCAAAAGCTTGAACATTTATGCAACTTGTACAAATATTCTGGTTTCAAGAGATTTTCGAAAGTATTATATAGTTTGCGTAATATAATCTACCAATCGCTTGTTGCAAAGCACACAAAACTCAAGATATTTACATTCCCTTCCATTATATACAATTGTAAAAAAAGAAGAGAGGATATATAATCGAATCCATTTCTCTTTTGGGCAAATTAATTTTGTAACATAAATTGTTGATCGAATTGTGTATATACAGATGTTTTACATCGCGAATATATGATAGGTATATAAACGCCGGTGTAATGAACTTCATCGTGTAATATCTTAGCTTTATGAATAGAATTTGTTCTCTGGAATGTTAGAAAAAGAAAATAAAATTTTACTGTTGAAAAAAAACTACACGCGCAATACATACACGTACATTATAGGCACATTCTCGCGATTAGTTAAACTCGGCTAAATTTTATTTTAACGTTTATATTACAGGACGCCAACTGTATTAAAAGAAATCTGAAGATATATGGTATCTCGATCTCCTCTACCGTATCTTCTTCACCGCACAAGCGGCACCTTTTCTCATCTTCATAATACATGCTTTTCACTATTAATTCCGGTCCGAGTAATGAGCCGCACTTTTGACACGCTAAAGTCTGCAAATAAATATTTATTTTAATCAGATACATAATCAAATTGTGTATAGATAAGTAATGCTTAATGAGTTAGTATTGGCATATCTGGAGAAAATCATATCTTACCGTTATTTTATCAGAGCAATGAAAGAGACGATCTTGAAGAAGATACGAGCAACCATGAGAAATCAAAGCGTCTCGTTCCATCTCTCCAAATCGAATACCGCCGCCGCGTCGACGACCTTTAATGGGTTGCCTCGTTAGCATGTCGATCGGTCCGGTACTTCTCACCTAGAAATGAGATACACGTTTAGCCTAGTTTCAGAGTATATATATATATATATATATATATATATATATATATATATATAATCAAATTAAATTATTTAAATATATATATAAAAAACGGAGACAAATAAAAACTCGCCAAATGAGAATTGCAATCAAATAACGAGTATATGAGAAAAGATGGAGTAAAAAAAAATAAATCTTATTTTCATTAGATGCTAATATAGAAATTCGTGTAAATTAACTACCTGCCACTTATCAGAGACCATATGTCGTAATCTCTGATAATGCACAACGCCAAAGAAGATGCTGGCGGTCATCTCGCATCCATAAATACCCGAATACATTCTTTCATTTCCGTAATAATTATAACCACCGAGTTCTAACAATTTTCCGAAGTAGTCCATGGACGTGTTTTCTTCGTCAAACCTAAAAGGCGTGGCATCGTGAGCCAATCCATGCACAGCCGCTGATTTTCCAGCCATCACTTCGATCATCATAGCTGTGATAATAGAAAATAATTTATTGTGTGTGCACGGCCGTTAATATTAAAATTACATCTGCATTTTCTTGATAATTTCTTATGAGAAAAATAATCTTTAATATTGTATATTCGAATAATCATGCTAAATACAGGTTTAATTGAAAGCTATCAGTTCGTTATTGTATTATATTATAGCCTAGTTTACACCGATCTCTTGAAACGCGTATCAAATTGTATATTTGAGCTGATCAGCCAATAACTAAACTAGTTTACTAGTTATTTACTATTTAATACGCATATCAAGTGATCGGTGTAAACTATAACGTATTCCAACAACGTATTCAACAAAATAAATTCTCCGGCTTACCTATCGTCATACGACTCGGGAAACCGTGCGGATTGAATATAATATCGGGAACCATCCCGGTCTCCGTGAACGGTAAATCCTCAACAGGATACAGTTGCGAAAGGATTCCTTTTTGTCCCGCTCTTGACGCGAATTTATCTCCAACAGTGGGATTTCTCTAAATATAAATTGTATTTAAAATAAGAAAACGTAAAAGAAAAATGCACACATATGTGTGTATATATATATATATATATATATATATATATATATATATGTGTAACAATAAAAAAAAATATATATAAATATATTATATATATATAATAATTGTACACTAACAGGAATACGGAATGTAATGCACGCTCTTCGAGAATCCTGACTTAATGTACCACACAGTTTAACAGTGTCGACATAAGCATTTTCCGTGCTTTTATATCGTCCAACGACATACTGAGCGTTATCAGCATCGTAATAACTGTGAAATACATAGACCATCGATGAGAATAAAGAGACCATAATGTGACAATATTGAAGTTACAAGAGCTACTTACGAATAGTATGCGTCTCCTTCTTTAATAATAATACCTGGCATAGGCAAACCGTCAACATCTATTGTTTTCACAAGTTCAGGTTTTTCCGGATCACGAGCGAAATAACTCTTTTTATCGTTCAAATCAACAAACTCGGATTTATAAACCGTTCCATGTCCGAAGCCACGTTCGAACGCCGACTTGTTGATGACCATTGCGTCTTCCATATCGTATCCCTGTACATCAAATTATCGATATAGAATGGTGAGACAAATATAAAGGTAAAATCACTGATATACTAGAAACAAAATATTAAATAGCAAAAGTAGCTCACTGTGTACGAGATAACAGCAATTATCGCATTAGTACCCATCGGAAAGTTGTCCATGTTAATATTATCATAATGTACCGGTCTAAAGAGTGGTGCGGCAGGCGTTTGCAGTCTGTACAGTTTCGTTTGTGACTGCTGTTGCCAATTGTGACAGGGTGTAGCCATTGTTTGCTTACTCATCTGCGAGATTATTAAAAAATTGATATATTTCACTCAGCATCATGTGCTATTAATGCATTCACAGTCCACAAGATTCAGATGCAAGTCGGAATATTTTTAATTCAGGGCTCCATGGATTAATATTATTATATTATTATTTATGCCCTGCGAATATGCAAGTGGCAGTTCATATCCATAGATATGGACAGTGAACATTGAAACATGCTAATTATTTCACGTAATATACAGACTTACCTGACACTGATACATGTTTCTTGGACTTTGGTTACAATCTGGCAGCGGAATGAGATTAGCCAAATTGCTGAAGATTGTTGTCGGGCTTACCTCCTGATGAGTTGTCAACTAGTAAAAAAAAAAAAAGTAAAATTGTCACATTATACAGAAATTTAACAAAATTAATGCACGCAAAAAAATTATATATATCTACCCCTTCGTATGCTTCTTGAGGGATCACACAGATTTCCATGTAAACTTGCTCAAACGTTCCTATAAGCTCTACCTTCTGCGTAGCTAAATTTATAACCGGTCTCATCATTCTAGCCGCGTTAGTAAATAAGAATAACCCCGGATACTGAGCTGGAACATTTTTCTTTGGCACCAGCGCAATTTCCAATGTTGACGGTACCTAAAGATAAAATATATCGGATACCATGTGCCATACCGTGTTACAAGTCAAATCAAAAGGCATCACGTTTACAACTCACTTCTCGACCATTTATCTTAAGCAACCTCAACTTGTATACTACTCTGTTAATAATTTTGTCCTGAATCAAGCCGATCAATTTCCCATCTAACATTACGTTATACGAATTTCTCCAATCATCCGCGATAGATAACGGAACCATTCCGAGATCTACCAGTACTGTAGGTATAGCAGCTTTCAATTTTGGATCTGGATGTTTCGTGACGATACAATTCATTGTCAAGTGATTGAGCAATCCGCATGGAGCACCGTCTGGTGTATGAATCGGACAAATAAATCCTACAAACAAATCATCGTAATTACTTATAGAAAATCTTTATAAAAATATATCTGTAATATTGTATACAATAGGAGATTAGAAATGATTGCTTATATTATGCACAATCAACCATTTTCTAAAACCTTTGTATATCTATTATTGTAGAAATTACGGCTAAGTTCTTAATTACCCCATGCATCAGGCAACAGTTGACGAGCTTCAGTAGTCCTCATATTTTGAAAGTATGCGCCTCTGTGTATCGCACGAAAATGACTCATATAACGGATTCTATTGATATTTTCCACAACAATCGTAAGACCAGAAGTTTGCATGAGCCCCAAACCAGTAGGTGATCTTATATTTCCGGTAGATAAGAAGTACTCCATTTGCGAATCAATGTTGCTTCGAAATTTAGTGACGTTCAACATTTCCTCTAAATAAGTAATTTCGAAAAAAAAAAAATTAGTCATCTATGAATCCAACTTGACAGTTTTTTTTTCCATAAAAAAGACCAACATTTTAAATAAAATACTTACGCATATTTAAGATATATCTATTACCAGCGCTCTTGGCACGTTTGAGAATATGAAGTTTGAGTCCTACTAGCCACGAACATAGTTTTTCTTTAAGAACCTGAAGATACAAGTGCCCACCCAGTAAACACTCCTGCATCATCACGGAATCCGCACCCTCAACGGCGCATTTGTTATTCGCGAGCGAAAACAGTTTTTTGGTCATAAACACAAGTAAGTGGAACTTATCGGTGGGCTCGTCAAGGTGAATAGCGACACAATGTCTATGCGATAAAAATGATAAAAATAATTAAATTGTGGATTACACAGGAAACTGCAACGTAACATAAATTATTGAATGAAATTCAATTGATCGAACTCACTTGATAATGTAATCACAAACATCTATGTCAGTCGCGTCTGCAGGCAATTCGGAGAATTTTACTTTAAACACCTTTCCTATGTACGCTTTACACTGTTCGTGCCAGTGTAGACCTTCTTCGTGTACAGCGCGTAACATATTCATGACACAATTATTGTAATAAAGATCATCTTCACATCCAGCGATTAGCGCTTTGTAAATATATAAATCAGTCACGTCTATTAAACATTTTAACATCAGTATTAGTGGCACATAGTACGTAGCTTTCTTGTACGTAAATGCAAACTTTGCGGAGCCATCGGTCACATAGTGCAGTGTATTATTCTGGAAAAAGACACAATTATGATAATATATGACGTGTATGTACGAGAATAACAAGAGAAATAGTGCATGCAGGAAAATTCTACTCAAATACGTACAATGGCAGAGTTGTCGTCCCGGACACTTCTCAAAAGAATACCTAAGTCGCTAAATTGTACCCCACGACCTTTCCAAGTTGGCCTTTTGACAGCAATAGGATAGTTTCGTCTTGTCATTATTAACATACGTACTAGTCGCTCTAAGCCTCTGATGATGAAATATCCACCCCATTCTTCTTCATGTTCACCGTGAGCGACTAATTCTTCAGGGCTCATTTTGTTCAAGTGGCATCGATTAGACTGCAAAATATCAGGTGTAAAAAAAAATTGCGATTCAACATAAATAAAATTATCTATTTAGAATGCAACCGTATATAAAGTAGTAAATGCAACTCAACACAAGTGAAAGTCAGGAAATCATATATCTGGACTTTACCTTGACCATGATCGGAACTTCTCCCAAATCCTTCTCAAGAGGTTCCTGCTCCTTACCATTGACAGACCATCCAAGTCTCACTATTATCTTACCCTTGTAAGTGGCGCCTCTCTGTCGACATTCCGTCGGATATACTTTATACGTTTTCACACCGATTGTATTAGTAGGAACAGTGGGCTTATAGATATATACATCATCCAGCCTGAGGACTACCTTGTCATCGTTGGGAAGAGTTAAATACACTGGCGTACTGTCCTTTAAACCTTGAAAAAGGCCATCTTCTAGCATGTAATTAAAGGACTCGACATGAGGCGTACCTAGAGATTGCAATAGCTGAAACAAATAGTAAAATTATCTAAGCCTTATCGAGGTATTTTTCCTATAATATACATTAAATTCTATAGCTTTTTTAAACATTGCAACATAAATATAGATTGTTTCCTATTATATTACAGGCAAATCTATATAAAAATAATAAAAATGTTAACATTTACAGTACTTATTCATTATACAGGTATTACTTCTAATTATAAGTCAGCTCCTTGACTATTGTTGATGTCGTGGTTCTAGTTTCACTTTGTATGCAACTCGCTACATAAAAATCTTTGACTATAGAAGTAACTTCTATAGTCAAAGATTAAAATGATTCTACATGGGTTTGCAACTTTCCATATGAAACAGTTTTATGTCAAGAATAATTGTTACACTTTCAAGTAGAAGAAAATTGGAAAAAAAATCTCATTTAACTTTTCAGACTTAAAACTTCTTATTCCTGCTTCTGCTAATGTAACGCAATTAATGCTAATCCTCTACAATAATAATACATTTTATTATTAATCCTCTAATAGACTTTATATAACTCAATTTTGTTTGGTTAATTAAATTAAAAGATTTATGAGAGTATATGATTTTAATTATATCATTTCATATTGGCTTTATTGCTATAACTTCGTATATATTAATCTAACCTCGTTCTGCTTGTCGGGTGGTTTGCCGAAATTCGGCGACGTATTTGTCAATTTAGGCTGCAGCAACATATTTGATTGATTTATTATAAACTGTAGACCACGATTGCTACCACAAATACTTCACTTTTAGTTAGAAATGTGGACGTCGCATTTCCGAAACTTTTAACAGTATCCGGTGCAAAATATGTATACGCTATACGCGTCATACGCGATAAACCACGTGCCGCCATTCACCGCCATACTCCGCAGTGTTGACAAAACAAGCTTCGGATCGATAAATATTACTAGAAGAGCACTTTTTTCTCTTCTCTCTGGCCGAGGGCTGAAAGCTGGTTTCACATGGGGCGTAAGATGCGTATGCGTAACTTGCGTCAGCCAATCATTTGATTGGGGGTATAGCTTTGTCGGCAACCTTGTCGCTGTCGCTATCGCAATCGCTATCGCCTATTGTGCAAGGGGCTTAAGGGGTTGTCGTGCTGAAATATCAGCAAAAAGTATAAACGCGCGCTTACGGTTCTCCGCGTATTCCCCTTCTCCACTTTAAAGACTGGATTTTCTAGAGCAACTGTACACGCACACATAGACGTGGCCTGTCCATGTACTCTCTCCGCGCACGCGTGTAAAAAATTTCGGATTTGGCAACGCTGCGTAAATTGACGTTTAGAAAAAATGTCTGGAAAACCGCGTTCAAAACGTGGAAGGTTCGTTTCAAAGAAAAAGGCTGAACGAGTGAAAAAAGCTGTAGAAAATAGCGTAGCAGCCAGAAAAAGCAAAACCAATAAAAGTACCAGGCAAGAAAGCGATGATGAGGGGAATCATATTGTTAACCTTAAAAGTATGGGCCAAGCACTACACTGCTGTGCTTGCAAAGAAGTTTTGAGTTTAGATAATATAAATAATGAAGTGCGCAAAGGACTTTTCTCAATACTTCATATTAAGTGCCATAAATGTGGAATTCAAAATGAGGTTAACACTGGTAAGAAAGTTGACTTAGATGGCCACTGTTACACAAATGTGAATCTTCAAGCTGTCCTTGGTAAGATATGAGTTTTTGCTTGCAATTAATTATAACAAATTTTTCTGTTTTATTTAATAATATTTTATGTTATCACTATAAATAAAAAAATTTGTTTGTAGGTGCGATGCATTCTGGTCTTGGATGTACTGGTTTGAACAAAATTCTTGCATGCCTCAATATTCCAGTCATAACAATGGATATGTTCAAAAGATATGAAAGAAAAGTCGGATTAGCCATCGAAAAAGCAGCTGTAGAAAGTTGCCAAAAAGCAGCGTTAGAAGAAAGGCACCTTGTGATAAAGAAACACTCAAGAGCTTTGTGATAATTTGTAAGAATTATCATTTTTTTTTGTATGAGAATATTTGTAAATTTTATATGCACATTTTTGAATATTCTTTTGGTTAATTGAATTATATATTTATACTGAATTGTAGCTGCGATTTAACTTTTCAATTGTATATTGAATTGTATATTATTGCTTAATTTATAATACATCAATAATGGATTGATATTTAGCTGGGATAAACCTTTATATTTTATATTTAATTGAATTTATGTATTTTACTTGTCATTAAAAAATAAAAACAAACATTACTTAGATTTAAAAAAATAAACATGATTTTTTTCCTTAATATATAGCCATAATTCAAATACGGTTTTTATTTTATTTATAGACCAGCCGACATTGTTCGCGATCTTTATCCTTACCTAACGATTCTTCAATCCTCTAATCAAAGAAGTCCTGAATTTGACCAAGCATGCAGTAGTATTGTAAACATCATAGTTTCGTACGACATGGGCTGGAGTAAAAGAGGCAACGGTCGCAGTTATGACAGTCTGAATGGTTATGCAGCAATAATTGGATTTTTAAGTCATAAAGTTTTAGATTATACAACACGAAATCGCAAGTGTTACAAATGTGATATAGGACATTCGAAAGATGACCACGATTGTCGAGAGAATTTTGAAGGCAGTGCAAAAGCGATGGAAGCGGACGCCGGAGCGCAATTGATCAATCGAAGTAAAATTCTTCAAGAAAATAATTTAAATGTTGGAGTTTTGATCGGTGACGAAGATAGTAGTACGATTGCCGCAATACGAAAAGAAAGTGGCAAAGTCATTCATAAATTGGCCGATAAAAATCATTTAGTTAAAAATTTTGTAAGTGAATTGTACACACTATCGAATTCCTTCAAAGAATTAAAAAAAAGTGGTGTTATAAATCATTTAAAAAAAATGTTTCACGTACGCGATTGCTCAACAAAAAGGACGAACTGCAGACCTTGCTTCTGCAATAAGAAACATCCCGGATCATGTATATAATAGTCACGAGAATTGTGGCGAGTGGTGTAAGCGATGTGACGATAACACACAGCAAACTATTGTATTGAAAGATGAAAGTTTATATTTAAGTCTTCGAGAATTATTCGAAAAATATGCAAATAATGCTGCAAAATTTAGCGTTGTCGCATCCAGTCAGGCAAATGAAAGCCTAAATAGCATGATAGCTTGTAAAGCACCAAAGATGAGATGTTACAGTAAATCGCAGTCTGCGGATTTTAGAGTCGCTAGTGCTGTTTTAAGTAAAAATGAAGGTGATCAAGGAATAATAAGGGTTACACAATTATTAGGTTTACAAGCAGGTAAATATACATCAGCATATTGCCTAAGAAGTGATAAACTTAGAATAATAAAGTCATCTAGAAAAGTTACGAGAGAGTCGAAATTGAGGCGTATTCAGTTAGCAGCAAACAGACAAAATTTACGAAAGAAAAAAGAAAGAAGAGAAGGTATTACATATAAGACTAACTGTGGGATAGAGATGACGAGCGAAAAAATAAGCATTGAAGAAAAGGTTGATGATAGAAGTACAAATAATACGACTAAAATAATTTATTTTGATTTAGAAACAGCAGGCTTTGAAATAGAAAGTGATATATTACAAATAGCAGCAATATCCGAAGCTTTTGAATTTAATGTATACATTTTACCTAGTCAAGCGATTCCTATTCATGTAACCAAAATCAATTCTTTACATAATAAAAATGGAGATTTATATTTCAAGAATAAAAAAGTTGATGCCGTTACGCTTGAAAATGCATTACTCGCGTTCTCAGAGTTTATAAATATTGTATCTCCATCTTGTTTGCTTGTTGCGCACAATGCTCGTTTTGATGTTCCTCGATTACTAAATGCAATTACAAACTGTAAAATCCAAGACAGGTTTCAAATTGTAACTGGGTTTTCAGATACGTTAAAATTGTTTTAAAACAGTGTATCCATTCCGTAAAGGCCCAGGTGCCTTTAAATTAATCAATTTAGCACAAGATCTGCTTGAAACTCAGAGTCCTGGATTTTTCCATGAAGCTTTATTTGACGTTCGTGTATTACAACAACTTGTAAAGGTTACTTCCAAAGAAACAGACTTATTCATTTTTGAAAAGAAGTTTGAGAAAGCAATCGAAGAAAACAAAATCAACAAAATTATCAATCATAAAGTATTGGAATTGGCTCCTTTTAAAAACATCGTTTCTCGTGATATAATTAAAAAAATAGCTGTCGCAGGGATAACATTCCAAAATTTAAAATCAAAATTTTCAAATGAAGGAGAAGATGAAGTAATCAAGTTTCTTTCCAAATGTGATAGTAGCCGTAAGCCTCTAGTAACTAAGAATAAAAAAGTTCTGACGAAAATAATTGGTTGTTTAAAAATATGTTAAATGTTTATAAATAATATTTTTAAATGTTTTTAAATGTTCATAAATAAAAATATTAATATATTATTTATTGTAAAAACTACTCTGGTATATTTATTTGATATCCTCATCTTTTCATGCACTCATATTTTATTCGAATATTCGTTAATACTCGTAATAACCTAATGTTACTATAAATCAATTCAACAAAAAGATTTCTATTGCATAAATCTCCTCAATTTTCATTTATGTAGCCAGCAAAATCCGGAATTCGTCAATTCATAATGTTATTGACAAACAAAAAAAAATATATTTCGTCGGTACACACTATACTCAAAGAGTATAGTGTGATTTACGCGCGATGTCTGCTGGGCCGCCAACGTTGCCACGTCACCACAGCGCTTCTCTTTGCGCATTTTTCAGGCATCATGATAACGTACTTTTACTTATAATATCTCAACAACGAATATGGATTGCTCTATACGAGTTTCTGCTATTCGATATTATTGAATATCATTAATAACATATTAGTTTTTCAAAAACAATGACAGTTTTGGTGGAGATGTTATAAGCGAAAATGTGGCTCTCGCGGCGACCTTTCCATAAAAGCCCATGTTAAAAAGCGCAACTTCCACAATGAATATCTCGAAAAACGAATATGGATTGTCTATCTCAAATTTGGAGACGTAATGTATGTAAGGTTTATTAATACATACGCGAAGTTTAGAGAAATCGACAATATTTTTATATTTCACGACAACCCCCTTAAGAAATTGACCAATCACAGTCGAATGTGAGAAGAACAATCGACTGTGATTGGTCAATTTCTTAAAGATTACGGCTTAAATCAACAGTTACGGCTTCTATATATCAGCCTTAAGGGTTGGTTTATAATAGCCGTAACCGTAACCGATTATTCTTCTCACATTCGACTGTAATTAGTCAATTTTTTAAAGATTACGGCTTAAATCAACGGTTACGGCTATTATAAATCAACCCTAACGCTCGCGTAAACGTAGTAACGGCCAATGGCTGCGTTTTGCCGAGCCTTTAGCTAAAGCGCAAAGTAGCAATTGAATGTGATTGGTTCATACCTATGGATCCAACCAATTACACAATTGCTACTGTACGCTTAGCCAGAGCCGTATTCTGTTCCGCTAAAATCCGCTTAGGCCCGGTCTACAATGAATGTCGTAAGTCGGAGTCGTAAGAAATTGACCAATCACAGTTCATTATTCTTCGACCGGAAGGAGAATAATAGATTGTGATTGGTCAATTTCTTACGACTCCGACTTTCGACATCCATTGTAGACCGGACCTTACCGACAATTGTCGGTGTCGTTGCGCAGCTTTTACACGATATGATAAATCTGCGCAACGACACTTATACGGAGGATTCACATTGCGTCCGATCACGTCCGATGTTCGACGTACGACGATCCGACATCCAATAACAGCATTTCTTATTAGAGACAAAAATTTCCTATTGGATGTCGGATTGTCGTACGTCGAACTTCGGACGCGGTGTGAATCCTCCATTAAAGCTAAGCGGAGGTTCGGCAAAACGCAGCCAAGTGGGTCTGTTTCTTTTAGCTGCACTGACTGAGCTGGGCAGAACTGGTGCAATAAGTTAGAGTGAGACAAGTATATTGTATTTCACTCTAACTTACTGCACTAATGTGCACCAGTTCAGCCAGTGCAGCTAAAAGAAACAGACTTCACTGTCTGGTCTGTCGCTAGTGGCGCTACGGCGCTACCGTCTCTCTCCGCGAGATCCAGCAGCATCGGGCGCGCACGGACGACCGGGACGCGGGGACGACGACGATCGACGATCGACGACGACTTGAGTAGCCAGTAGCTGTATGGGGGCGCGATCAGTGTTGGTATTTTCTTACGGTGCGAATCCAAAATGTCAGACATCGATAAATGGATAGAGATCGCGAAAGAATGCAAATACTTGCCCGAGAATGATCTCAAGGTAAATAGCGTGATGCGTGCCGGTCGGCGCGTTTTCCGCACGATAACGGTCGCGCGATCACACGAGCGCCGATCAGGTTTCAGGTTACTCGCTTACTGCACCCTATGCGTTTCGCCTCTCCCTGATATATAATCACGTTAACTTTTACCGTTACCGACAGAAACTCTGTGACTTGGTATGTGATTTATTGCTGGAGGAGTCCAACATCCAGCCTGTGTCCACTCCGGTGACGGTATGCGGCGATATTCACGGTCAGGTGAGTCCCCGGATGTGCGCTCTAACCTCAAAGTCGGAGCATCCGTGCCCACCGCTACGGGATCGACGTAAAGTTTTAGCGGATTTTAATCTTCCGAATTAGCGTCGCAACAATATTAGTCTTCCGTTATCTATTACCTCACAACTTTTCGATTTTAATGTTCTGTAGCTGTATAGTTATTTGTACACAATCGTGATATTAATATACATCAGATTGTTCATGTTTTTGTGCTGTTACAGTTCTATGATTTAGAGGAACTGTTTCGTAACGGTGGCCCCGTGCCAGATACAAATTACATATTCCTGGGAGATTTTGTCGATCGGGGCTACTATAGCTTAGAAACGTTTACTCGTCTGCTCACACTTAAAGCTAAATGGTCCGACAGGATAACGTTACTACGTGGTAATCACGAATCTAGACAAATCACGCACGTTTATGGATTTTACGGTAAGTGCGCAACGATACTTTCTTTTCTGGGCTTTTTTTACATTTGTGCATAATAAAGCTTTGATTTCATTGGTCTCTTCATTTTCTGTTCTAGATGAATGCCAAAACAAGTACGGCAATGCTAATGCGTGGAAGTACTGTTGTAGGGTATTTGACTTGCTCACAGTTGCTGCCGTGAGTATTTGTATAAAAGATTTACAAAAGAATTGTAACTTCACTTTTTTGATTACGCTCGAATAAAATTCTGTTTTAGTTAATTGATGAACAGGTTCTTTGTGTACACGGTGGATTGTCTCCAGCTATTAGAACACTAGATCAAATTAGAACGATTGAAAGGAATCAAGAGATTCCACACAAAGGTATTAATTGTATAAAGTGATATGTCATTGCAAAAGTTACATGACTGGATATTTACTGTTGTACAATGTATATTGTACAATAATAATAAAATATCTTTGCTTAATCACCATATTACAGGTGCTTTCTGTGATTTGGTCTGGTCCGATCCAGAAGATGTAGAAACATGGACAGTAAGTCCGCGTGGTGCAGGCTGGCTGTTTGGCAGCAAAGTGACTTACATGTTCATGGAAGTGAATGATCTTAAACTCATCTGTAGGGCGCACCAATTAGTTCAGGAAGGTATGTCTTTGCTCATATATTTCTGTCGCAGAATTTTTTTTAATTATCTCGGAAGTATGTATTGATGACGCATATTTTTATCTTGCAGGTTATAGGTACATGTTTAATGACAAACTCGTCACAGTGTGGTCGGCCCCAAATTATTGTTATCGATGTGGTAACATAGCTAGTATCATGCAGTTCACGACAGTGGATCAGAGATCACCCGTGCTGTTCCAGGCAGTGCCTGATTCCGAGAGAGTAATCCCACCTTTAACGCCCACTCCGTACTTTTTGTGATCTATCTTAGTGGCTCATCTGTACGGATGCGGAAGAGAAATGTCTGTGTCTAGACTCTACGGAATCACATGATTTGATTGGCCGGATCCAGGCTGGTACCATGACGGACCCACACATTCATGAGAATATATCACTGATTATACATATTACTCTAGAAAATTTTGATTCCCTTAAAAGAAATTGTTTGATGCGTTCTACGATCAAAGTACGATACTTAGAGAGGACTGAATTGTCGTGTGATTGCTCTTATTCAGGGAATGTTCTTTAGATTTTTTAAGAACTTTATCAGGTTTTACATGTAAAGCTAACTTTTATATATCTACATAGTATCTGCCATTGCATCAGCCTGATTTTTGTAGCTCGAGAAAAAAAAAAAGAAAACGATATTTTGCATCAGAGCAAATGTGAACATTCTGTGGTCTAGACGCTTTTGCTGTCTACTATGTACATTCTGTAGAGCATTCATATCTCAGAGCAGCATTCTGGACTTTATAATGTTCAAAAGACTAAGAGCTTTTAAATAATTTATGAGCTCGAATAACGCAAATAGTCCAGTGTTGTGTGTGAATATAAAAAGAAAAGAAAAGAAAAGAAATATCACGTTTTAAACATTCCGGCAAAAAGTACACTCTCTGAGTACGGTGAATGCTTCTCTGACATTACAATCGTTGTGCGTAGAATTCAGGTTTATTAAAGCGTGAGCATATATAGTACTGTTAAGGTCTTCCTGAACATATAAATGATCTGTTGCTGGTTTAGGTACTGTGTGTGCTGCGTGCCGTTCTTTTTTCTTCTAAATGCGCAATCGGTGTTCTTAGCAAGAATCGTAAATTCGGCTCTTTTTTCGCCGAAGTACAAATAGCGTGTAGCAGTAGCCAAAGTTTTCCTGCTTAGGTAAGGAAATCCGATAGCGGGATCGTTATAGCATCTGTAGAGAGTTGTATTATTATTTTTATGCACATGACATTTTTTTCCGCTTAATTTTAAGAAATTCCGAGCTCAAATATTGTCTTTAAACTACCTTGACACACATTGATATTCTTTCCAAGAAAGATATCCACCGTTCGTCACACACTTCTCTCTTCTATGTACAAAGCAATATTTTCAAATACTATTGCATCCTCCGAATCTTTGTACAATTTCCAATATCGTATGCCAAATCGCTGTCGTATTGAATAATCGTAATTAGCTAATTGTCATAAGTTCATTAATGTAGGGAGCAACTTGAAAAGAAAAAAAACCGAGACCCTTAGCAATGTGCCTCTAAATTAATAAGCGTTTGTGTAATATAATGATACGGTATTGATATGACATAATTAATGGAAATGCACCGGTCATTGCGTATCATAAGCCTGAATTCTGACCATCGATTTTTGCTAGCTCACGATAATTCCTAATCGATCACAGACCCGACAAATACGGCATTGGCATTGTGGCACAGGCTGTCAAGTTGAAACTACTCTATTTTGAATTTTGTGATATAGACCGAAGGAGGCGTGTGCAATGGTCATGTCGATGTTTATAACGACTCTCCTTGTCGCACCATTCGAAGAGGTGTTTTGCGAAGACCCGTTATTCCAAGAAATGTAATAAACTTTTGAACAGTGCCTTCAGAACTATAACACGACGGTCTACTAGAAGTATAAATGCTTTCTTACTGACAGATAATCGATAAACGAACTAACGTAAGGACGAAGAATCATACAAATATCAGAGCTTATAACGGAGAATGTGTATGAGGAAATTTTTTATCATCTTTTCTTTTTATTCTATTTCATAAGCCTTCCGCTATTGTTTTGGAACGAGCCTTTGCTTTTTCGCGAAACTTTTCTACGATACTTACGTTTTACGATTTTACTACCTTTTAGGTCTACTCTTACAATTTTACATCACGCGAGCGCGGTATATTCTCTATTTGTACTATATTTATTATAACGTACAATTATGCAATTGCGCGATACTCTTTTTACGCGAGTAATGTATTACATTAGGTAGAGAGGAGCGCATCTAGAACGAATCGGGACACGGAGCTTGCGTTACAAACTCGACTCACTACATTTGCAGCCTCCGAGTCGTGAAACGGTTTCGCAACGACGGGAACGCCCTACGTGCGGTACGGATATCATTATAAATCCTTAAAAAAAAAAAAAAGAAAAGAAGTATTAGCCTCTGTATCTATTGGGGTGTTCGCGGCGTTTCGTTTACCGGAATGCCTCTGTCTGTGATCGCTTTAATCTTATCGAAGTGTCCAAGCGCTTGCGGCGACTCGATATTAATAATCGGTAAGCTCGCGAGAGAGAGAACAAATGAAGACAATTTGCAAGATAAAAATAAAATAATGAAGACTAATTTAGCTTAATGTGCTCCGTGCGGGAGCTTGAACACTGCGCATAATCCTTAAAGATCTCACAGGTAGACACCATTTTAAAACGATCATCATGTACCTTGAAAGTATAGACTTTGTTATGTTAATGTAATGAAGAACGTCTGTAATAAAAATGCGCAAAAAATCGCACTTGATCGCATTGTCAGTAATATTCCCGGTGTGCGTGTGCGCGCGCGCGCGCGCGTGTGTGTGTGTGTGTGTGGTCTGTGTGGTGTATTGTGATAGCGAGAATAAGTACAAATCCTTAAAGAATGAGATAAAGAACAGCGTGCGGGAGAAGGGGTACATGACATGATTAAACGGCGCATGAGTTTTTTTTTATTAATCTTTAATCAGTTTATTTACTCGTAATAATATTATTTTCATCATATATATATATAATAATTCTATTTACTCCTTACTATTTATATATATATATATATATAATATATATATTTATATATAATAATATAGTGTATTTATGTTCAATATGTATAATATATTATCTACATTTATAATCCCTATGAAAGGCATCTCCAAACAGACTTCAGATTTACTTCTTTTTTTTTCTTTAAATATCTTATTTATTCATAAAAATACAGGGGGGCTCAAGCGCCATGCGTGAAATTCGGCCTGCTTTGCCCGAAACCGAAAGCTCTCGATTAAAACTACCGAATTATGATAAATGATGTATTTGTTGGCTCTAGTGAAATTATAAATTCCTCTTTCAGTTACACACGCGCATCTAACTGTCCATACGATAATTTTCGAAACAACTTTATGAACTACAGTATGTTAACTTTACATACTGTGACTTAACTCGTATTATATTCTAGATCATTTAGAAATCACAATCTCGTAGTTAAACTCGAACAGCAATAAATGCAATGACTGCATGACTTTCGTTGTTGATATGCACGAAATTTTTTCATGCGACAAAGAAACCGACAGAGACGTCGAATTTAAAAGAGAAGAAAATCGTGTCGAAATTGATTGATAATATAATTAACTGATCCTAATTTCGTCGAGTAACACAGTTTTATCAATGTATCGAAATCAGCGATCTCTCTTTGTCAGTCTTTTAATTACTCGTATCGCGTATTAAAAAGTCGATTAAATCTACATAAAAAACATTGCGAAGTGCTCGTTCTAACAAGACAGACTTGCATGATTTTTACGAATATAACACATAACGTAATTGACTTTTACCAACGTGTTTCTCGCTGCGTCGCAGAAAAAAATGTCTCAACAGCGAGGCGCACGATATATCGAGAAAATTTATAAATGGACGTCGACATCGGGCGATACTCGGTTTCCGGCAGAACGGCGATTTACGCAATGGCGCCGAAATCTCAATTACAAAAGGAATATAATCGAAGATAAACGAGATAATAAAAACGTACTTCTTCCTAAACATAGGTAGAAATATGGTAACTTTTGACTCACTCATTGAAAAAGTATCTCTCTTTCTCTCTCATTCACACATACGCACATACTTTCTCTCTCTTTCTCTCTCTCTCTCTGTCTCTCATCAATCCGGCGTTTCGTGCTTTTCTTCCCTTTCGTCGTTTCTGGGTTAAACGTTTGTATTTCTTCTCGTGCCTCTCTTTCGATGTAATCGCAGCAAGGGGCGCCGCGCGCCGATTTCTTTATTCCGGTCAAGAGGAAGCGAAAGAAGATACGTGTGCAACATGTACATTTTCCATACGAAAAGAGATGAAAGAATTAAAAAAACAAAATTACGCAAATAAATATATAACTATCGAATAAAATTATATTTACGATGGTTGTAAGAACTTGAGCGTCGGCAAGTTAATTAAATGCAGGAAGGCACTAGCATCGTAGCTTTAGGACTTAGGACTGACGTGATCTACATTAAACAGCAACAGATTTGTCAATGAGAGTGAATTCGCGACATCGCATAGTTTTCGGCTGTGAAGTAAATCGATTGAAAAGGACTAATTTCAATAAGATTAAATTTCCGAGAGATCAAAAGGAAATGCTTCAGTCGTAAATATCAAAAGGTTTTTTTTTTTTTAACTAAAATAGAATACTTTCCGGAGATTTATATTATACGTCGTCCTAAGACTTTTTAGTACGAGTGGCCTTAGAAGTAGTACGCTATTGTGAAGTTATACTTTTAGCGTTGAGTATAATGCACACATTCTCGTCGTGGAGACATTCGCTATTTAAAATGCGCGTGCTAAATTTGTTTCCTATATTACTAGCAAATGCGAGATAAAAATAAATCAAGAAATGCGAGAGAAATTGTTGCGCACACACGTTTTCATTCGCTACCCCGCGTGATCCTCGCGGGAGCATCCATGGCGACGCCGCTTGCGGCTGTCGCGAGCACAAGTATTCAACACGGAATTATACAAAGACAGGACTAGTACTTTCAACATATTTATATTATTAAATCTTTCGTACAATATATGTACACAAAGTTGAACCCAAAAACGAGAGGCGCGCACTGGTTTTTCGCGTTTTTTCCTCACATTTTTTTTCTTTTTTTCGTTAGATTTATCTTTTTTTTCTTATCTTTCTTTTGCTCGATAGACTCTCACTCGCACTTAAATATTAAAGGGTTGGGCATGATAATACTCTTTGTAGTATAATGCCCTAAGTCTTGCTGATCCAACGTTTTAGCTCTCCCGTAAGCAGCTGCTGTACTCCCAGACATCGATGCTGTGTGTTGCACACTTTTTTAAAATAAAATATAGATACAGTATGTTTCCCGGAACGGTCGTCGATTCTTTTGTCCCCGAATCTCTGATACTTGATCTTTTCAAAAAAATACCTTTTTGAAATTCTATCTTATACATACTATATATTTTCAAACTTTTTTACTCGCAAATATTTCATTTTAATTAAATATTTTCAAGACTAAATTTTCCGAATTATATAATACTTTTATAATTAAAATTATCAGAGAAATAAGCTCGTTTTACTTATTTCATCTTTATGTGATTGTTTCGATCACCGAAATTATTGAATGATAAAATTAATTATTAAAAAAAATAATTAAAAATGTAGAAAAATAGATTCTGCCAAACTCAGAGAATTCGCGAACAAAAGAAGCAGTACCAATCCATGAAAAAATCTTGTAAAAAATATATAATATATATATATATACATATAACATATTTAAATATTATATTATACATATTTCATTATATGTATATTTTATTATATGTAGGTATATTATATGTATATTTATATATATATTATATACATGTATAAAATCTACAAGAAATTGAACCTTTAAAATTCGAAATTCTTTTTTCTTGCGATCGACGACGATACTCTGCCACTCATATATACCTATACAATATACTAACAATAAATTAAACAGTACGAACAAAAAATTGACAAAAAGTATTCAACGATTTTATGAGCTAATGATAAGAGGAGAGACAATAAAAATCGAAAAAAATAGAAAATGATACAAAAGATAAGCAAGTAATATATTGCTTTCTTATGTATATCTTTACGTTCGTATTGTAAAAGGCTAGCTCGACGATAAGTTTGCCAATAGAAAAAAAAATATGTTAAATCAATTCTGTACTTTGTTAGTGATATGTAGGTATCTTAAATTATCAAAAAATATTGATAATTATAGCAGCAAGTTTATATAATTATACATATTTCGGGTAATCGAAAAATATGTAGTGTCGCATCCACTTGTTGCTATTGACCCATTAGACGTTTTCTAATAATGAAGATACCACTGAATGTCGTTAACAAAGTACAGAATATCCTTATATTGATCATTTCAGTTGCATTTTTTATTGCATTCTATACATGCAATTTTCTTGTTTCTTTCTCCAAAACCTGAATGCACATGTGACTTCCTTTAAAATGTAGAAAATAAATGTAACTAAAAAAAAGCTAGATCTACTTTTTGTTACTGCTACAAAATTGGAAATCTATGCGAATTCACTTCCGAAGAAAGATAAAGTATCGAGCGGCAGTGCTCATCCCGTAATGCCAGATTCTTCAATCAGATGATAAGCTAACCGATTCGAGCAAATCGATCATAAGCGAAATGTTCCGTCTTGTCCCAACGGTCGCAAGATGAATTTTAGCGAAGCTTATCACGCGCACGCGATTGTCCAATTGAATACAGAGAGACAAGCGTACCACGATGTCCGGGGAATACAGGAACCGTTACACCTAACGTTCCTTAACGTCAAATAATGTACAACGTTTACTGTATGAAGTATCTCATCGTTTAGTTAAGTCTTATAGTATGGACAAGTATCCCTAGGCGAATAGGCCCAAGGTCTGTGTTGTTTCGTGTTCATTTCTGGAACGTGCGGCCCGCGGCCACGGGTGCGATTGAAGGAACAGGAAGATGGGAAAAAAAATGTAATATCGATTATCACAATTAATGTCCGTTATAAAAGTGATTACGAAACAAGAACTGCGAAGTCGCTTTATTCTTAATGCAAATGAATGTAATGTTATTCATATTTTAAAGCATGGTTACCGCTAACTGTATATTTGCATGTCAACATTGCTTCTAAAGATATATATATTGATGTTAATTCCTAAGACAATTCAAATATAGATTTAGCGACAATCGTAAACTTATATCACACTCTATATTCTAATCAATGAGTCAACTACAGTTTCTAAGTCATGATTATAGAAAGAAGTATCTCAGATATTAAATTTTAGTTATTAGCTCGATTTAGATTGATTTCTTCATCATTATTTATAATTATGCTTCAATAGTTTGAGGCTTCAGCTTTAAAAAAAAGTCTAGACAACAATTAAAAATAAATTAATCAATTCAGGAAATCGGTTTTAAGGAATATTTCTTTGTGCGAGGTTTGTATAGGATTGCAAGGAAGCCAAGAAGAAAATGCATGAAAACTTTAACTTCTTAGAGAATAAAGATTGCACCTTCTAAATCGTCCGTGGCCACGAGCTTGTCAGGCGATTAGAGCGTGTTTACGATATCTTCTATGGAGGCAAGATGAAACAATCACGTCAGCAGAACGTGCGCGGAATAATACATCATATGCGTATACAAGGAGCAATATCTTCCAAGACACGAACAACATTTCGACTGGCGTCAACCGCCGATTTTCTTTACTCTTTCTGCAATTTCTCGCAAATAATTGAGCTAGGAGCGACTGGTATCCTAGTTTCGCGAGGTCGATTGTCACAATCGGTCCACGTGAGTACACACGTGATACGTACGTATTTATCTTATTTGATAAAAAAAAGGGAAAGGCAAGGAACAATTTTTTTATACAACTAATGTATAATTGTTTGAACAGTAACTCTGAATGAAATTTCGCCGAAACTCCCTCGCGACACTAGGATACGAGTACTAATGCAGCGTTCCGTTTTTTTTTATATATACACGTTCCGCTTATTTCCTTTTCGTCGTAATACTATGAAAATATCGCTCCAACGAGGAATAACATGAGAGAACTCTCCGCTCTTCGTATTTTAGTCGCGATTATCGGAGAAACAAACGACGCGTGTGCATCGGACGATTCGATTTTCCATTTCTTACTTTGACATTGTATATATTTATAGTAATAATCTAATAAAAATGCGAAGGAGAAATGCCATATATGTCTCGTATATTAAAAGTTAAAATAGAAAACTCATTAGCGAATATAAAAGCAATATAAAAAATCTCATATAAAAAATTATCAAAACAATCTAAAAATTTACCCTATAATATCTTATACCAAAAGTCCGTTTTTGCAAAAGTATTATATACATTATACGTCTGTAATATTTTTAACATTAATTCTGCTCATTACTTCTATAAGGCAGGCCACTACTCCGTATGCTAAAATTTTTGTAAGTAATAATAAAAAGAATTACTAAGTAAATCGACTAGAATTCAACCAACAAATAATTAAAAAATTCCATTTATACAACGATAAAATTATTCCATTTATACAACATTAAAATTTTTATTACTAACAAAATAGAGACTCTAAACATCTGTATAACTCGATTAATAATTCTCACGTGTTTTCACTTTTTAAAAATTATAATTTCCTTTATTAATAATAACGAAATTTTTTCATGGATTTATAGATTTTGTTCTCATGAGCCTTAATTAAAACCTTCAGTCGTCTTTGTGAAAACCACTCTATTTTACAGCTAGTACATTAAAATAAGTAGAAAGTTGGCGTAAATGATCTTCAAAAGTCACAAATGGAAGGTCGCGGATCGTCCGAAGAACACGCGATGTGAGCGAGAAATCCTACGACTGATGATTGATACGTGTGCTTGCGCGGTAAAAGTCGCGTCGAAGGCATAAATGAATTTAATGAACGGCATTATAATAGAGTAAGAGTCTTTTGCACGCTTGGACCGTTGCTTGCGGAGTGTTGAATGGCGATAATGACGACGACGGCGGCGGCAGCGACGACGACGACGACGACAACGACAATGATGACGAAGACTCGATGTTGACCGCGCGTCGTGAAATATACGTACGTAGCAAATACTCGCATCCGAATGCATATGGTGAGATACGAACGTGAAACACCAAAGTTCGTACGTACAGTTTCGTTTCCTCGCGACTCTCCTTCTCGCGGCCACGTTATCCGGACATCGATCAGCGAACCTCGCCACCTTTTGTTTCTTCAGCCTCGAATTTCACGCGGATCTTGTCCAATCGAATCTCGTTGTTTCGACAGATTCGAGGTGAAAGTTTGCACTTTTCACCTTTCCACTCTTTCTGGCGGATAAATTTTACGTGATCGATATCCCGAGGGCTTGTAACGTACCCCTGCCGATGGTGTGCGGGTATAATACCAGTGGTAGCGCGAGAGAAGAGAGCCAGTAACTACGATAGTATCACACTCTTTACGTACGTCGTTAACGTTTCGCACGTGATGGCGAACACCTAATCGCGAGGAGAAGATCACGTGTCGGTAAGTCGCGGCGAGGTTTGTGGCAGGTATTTCAAAGATATATATGTATAAACGCGCGCGCGCGCGCGCGTACGTATACATGGACGCGTGTTGATAAAATTTAATCGTAGCTTGTGATGATACCATGTTGAGCTACGAGGTGACGAGAAAACCATCGTCGATCATCGGTCGGTCGATCGATCTGGTGGACTATTGATCCTTCAGTCAGTCGTTTCGTGGTGTCTGCTGCTGTTTTACATCTTTTTTTCTTTCTTCTTAGCTTCGAGAGCGGTAGTAGTAGAAAGTGGCGGTAATAGTAGCAGCAGTAGTAGTAGTAGTAGTAGTAGTAGTAGTAGTAGTAATAGTAGTAGGTGGCCTACGGTGAGCGGTACGTAACGAGAGTCTTATTTTATCGATCGGATTATGCAATGTGAACACACAATGACGTAGTTGCGCGGTACGTGTTTGCGTACAGAAATATATTATTATAGTCTTTTAGTTTCGATAAAAAAGTTCAGTTCCCACCTCGATTGATTGCCCATCTCGAGGTGGCGCGCTTTCTTTCTCTCCCTCCCTTTCTCTCCCTCACTCACTCTCGCTCTCTCTCGCTCCTCTAACTTTTATATATGGGTATATATGTAATATATATTATAGTGTATATATAATACATATTATATATATACTCGTTCTTTAATATTTTATTTAAAATCGTTCCTCCTTCTCTGTTTTCTATCTTCCTATGTTGCTGTCCTGACGTTACTTTCTATCGTCCACTTGTGTTCTTTTCGTTTCTTTTCGCTCGAACGATTCCTCCTCTCCGTCCTCCTTCGTTTGTACAACGCAACGAACACACACATTTATATTATTTATATAGTATTTATATGTATATATATATATATTTATATATATACTTTTATATATTTATTATACATACGCAAACAAAGCCTTTCCCCATTCGGTTTGAGTCGTCTCTTTTTCTCTCTCACTGGACTCTTTCTAGTTTTCTGTTCATTTGTTGCTTGCCGGTTTGTTCGATTCTTTTACTTTTTTCTGTGTATATATTTATAACGTATGTATAGTATGTATATAGGTATTCAGCTTCGTTTATCGTCACTTTGTTTATTTACTATCTTTGAATTGCTGAGTTCAATAGGAAAGGAACGTAGAACATTTTACTCTCGAGTAGTAAAGTCGCCGCCGATTGTACCTGTAATTCAACAAGCAAACGGATTCTCTACTTAAACGGAGCCATTTAATAATTGTTGTATTCTGCGCGGAGCGAAAACAATTCAAATCAAAATTACTAGTTTTAACTGTAAAATAATAAATGCTTTTTAAACCAAATCTAGACCAAGCGAATAAATACGAATTTACATCATTGAAGCAAATTGTTTATTCGCGTTCGATCGCTTGGTCTGAATTCAGATTCGATCGAATGTTCAATAATTGGAGTTACGTATTAATCATAAATATTTTAATCTGTTCGCTTTAAAGACGTTTCTCGCATTCGGCATATTTACTTTTTTTCTTTGAACTTACTTCGGGCAACCTGACAAGAAGATCATGAAATCGACTCGGCTGCTGAGGAGCGCTGTGCTCGACAAAACTTCGCAGACAGCTCATGTACCGTTCTTGTATCTGTTCTAATTCCAAAGTACTTCCTCGTGCTAAAAAAGACAAGCGAGATCAGTTGAAACGTGTGTTTGATACATTCCAGAAATTCGAAGGTGTCGATTCTTTATAATTGCAACTGGTGGAATGTTCTATGTATTCTGACTTGCTTTTTAATTCCTTTAACAATAGTAACAAAGTTGGGTTTTATCTATATATTGGATGACGAGAATCCATGAAAGAAACGTGTAATTAAAATCCTTTTAAATAAAAAAAGTCTACGTTAGAGCCTACTCGTGGGAAAACGTGCATGCGTGCACGAACGTCTTTAGAAAGTATCTCGAACTTACATTTCGTGTCTCCAATTGCAGCGTTGGGGAAGAAGATAAGTTTATGTTATTACATATCTCTCGTATATCATGTAATACTGAGGAACTCGACGCGATAATGATAGAGATGTGGAACGGCAGATTCAGTAAAAATAACTTACCTTGTGAAAGCATAGTGATTACTTTTAGACAGACATATTCCTCCATTCGTAGCCTCACCCGCCTGAACATTAGCGTGACATACGTGATTTTTTCCACCATGAGCCCTACATCTTGCCGTAATTGGTCCATGGTTATCGGCCGACCCATCATGCTGGTTAGGCACCTTTGCAACGTATACATGTTGTTCGTTACCTATAGTTGTGAAGACTGCTTGTTAGAATGGGTCCATAAACATATTCGTTGTATATATAAATTTTAAAAACATATATATTATTAGAAAGATATCTAAAGATAATATTAATAAATATTAATAAATATTAATAATAATACTATTACTAATTACATTAAAAATTGTTGTGCAGATGACAATACTAAAAAATATTTTATCGTCATGTTGTATAGATTGCATTATTTAACAAAATATCCATGTAAAAATAATAAAAATAATAGGTTCTTTTACAGAATCCTTCAATTCTTTTTTGAGAATTAACGAAATTAAAAAAAAGTGATAAAATTATTGTTATAACTTCTACAAGAGACAGATGTCGGGTAGCATTGTATAGAGAAAAAAATTCTGTAGTATTACGTGATGTGTACGTTTATAAATTATTGTAAAACGTAATTACTTCTTGCATAAAGTCTGCACCCGTCCCATCAGTAGCGACATTCGTTAACCTGTGCTGACCATGCATCGCTTGATAGGCAGATGTAGTCAGCACAAGAAGTTCATGCCACTTGTGGGTGAGCAGCCTCGTGTGAACTTCGACCGGCAGCTCAAGGTAAAACGGTAACCTTTTGGTCCACTGCACCAACTTGTACACTATGCTGTCTCCTATCTGACACAGCTTGTCACTTAAGTCTGAATTATGGTCCAGCAGCTCGTCCAAGTTCTGTAAAGTGTAATGCCAATGGTTCGTATACAAATCTTGGAGCGATAGGATTGTGTGGGAGAGAGAATCAACCATCTTTAAATTTTTTAATTAAATAATATTTGAATCAAAAACGGATCAGTTTAGAGAAATAAATTATTCACCGATTAAGTACTTATGGTTGTTTATGGAAATAAACGTTGAACCAATTAAATCATTTTTGTTAATTGAGCTTGCATATTGCACATTCGAAAATATATATTCTTTTGTGCTATTGCCTTGAAATTAAACAATTATGTATGTTTTACCGTAAAAAGACATATGGTATTTACATACCCTCAATGTGGCGATATCTTGGAACTCGTCGCAGTCTATAAGGGTTTGAATCATGTGTAAGGTTGCGTCCAGAGGAAATACTCGATCCCTCGAACTGCTTACTGCATTGTCTAGCCTTTGTCGTAAATGCACCACCTTAAACACACATCATTAATACATAAAATCTATCCACGTGATTCTTTCAAGTCAAGATAATGCATTATTTGCATTTTTAAAATTGCATTTTCAGCATTTTATGCATCTAAATTGCTGATTAAAGCTAGTAGTTCTATCAGATGTTGTATATATTATATCGTTTGCTGTGCTGTCTGGCAATCAATTTTTATCAGTTATATTATTTTGCGACGGGATTTCAAATTTTAATCTCGTTTACGCGGCCTTGAAACTTCACAACGCGGAAAAGTTATTCTGAGGAGATCCGCGCGTTAATTACGATTCCGCCGGCATTTCCTCTCGTTGTGCGCGCAATCCGAGTTCGGTGGCCGCGCATCCAACCGGTAGATTCAGCCTTTCACTGACCTTTCGGACCTCGAAACATTTCCTCGGGGTCGGGCACGCGAGCGCGACAGAAAGAGAAAGAGAAAGAGAAAAGGAAAAAGAAAGGGCCCACCAACTGCCACCAAGTTGGTTTCCGTCTGACTTCGGGGAAAGCTGGTCGCTTTGTCGGATAAGGTCCATACATAAGCGACTATCTCGCGGAGAACCGTGGGACGTGGGACGCGTTTTGCGGTTGAAGGCGCTCGACATGAGGAAGGGACGGGAGAGTTTCGCGGGGGAGACAAGGGAGGAGATATACAGGAGGTGTTGGAGGAGAGGAAGCGCGCGAGAGGGAGAGGGAGAGGGAGGGTGAGGTCACTGTCCCCCGTGCAGACTTTCACGAGTTACGAAACCGCCGGAGAACTGCCCGTCCTTGGCACCGGTTGCCGCTGATTTTCTATTGTCCCTGCCTGCGTCGTCGGTGTGTTGTCGTTCGCCACGACGTTTCCACGCAGCGACTATGACGAACGACGATTGACGATACTTCGTTATGGTCAAAGGATATATCCGACACTGTTTCAATATCCAGTAGATACCAGTAAGGCTAATTGATATAGATTGTAGCTCAACTATAATTTATAATATATGCGGCGAAATGTATGCGGGAATATATTCCCGCATGAGTGACACACTTTATTTGTTTTTATTGCAACAAAGTAATACGCGTGTGAGAAATATAGGCATATACATATCTATGTTTAATGGATTATATTAAAATGTTTCATGTATATATTTTATAATTTCAATTTTTATGAAGTTATATCTTTATAATACCGCTTATATTCTGTCCTAGATATCTAAGATATTTATTAAAATTAAATAAATATTAAGTATTAAAATAAGTAATTCTCTTTAAAAGCATATATTTATATTCATGGATATAAATTCAAGTAAAATCACTTTCAAAAAGAGTTTATATAGCAGAGTGTCTTCTGATGAAGATAAAAACGTCAATCTTCACGACTCAATTGGAATTAAGCAAACGATCAAGTAATTTATTTACATTACTTTCGCGACTCTAAATACGCTGAATATTCCTTTTCTTAAAGAAAATGATTCCGTCGACTTTTTGCGGCTTTTTCTTATCTTATATAAAATTCACTTCGAACATGTGGACCATGTGGTTTCGCTGCGCATCTCACGCACGATGACTCGGCCGCGGCTCGAAAGTGACCTCTTTAATGGAGCACAGCCGCAGTCAATATTTATCCGGTTTTAGCGGCATCGGTTTCACTTTTGGCAATGGCCTCTACCGGGTTATTTGAACGATCGCGGCAGTTCCCTCGTTTGCTCATCTGATCGGACGTAACACGCATATTTTTCCATTACTCCCGTTGACCCTCCCTTGAGAAAGTCGGATCGCATTTTTAATATATGCAACATGAAAAGAATTAATTTTATTAAAAGTGAATTTATTTTTAAAATTACACCTGTTGGGACACATGTCGATCCTGAGAAGAGAGACTACTGAATGTGTAATCGAAGCAGAAGTGTTAGTTGGATCTTCAAGCGTTTTCATATTCGTGGATAGGTTTATGTGAGTCTCAAGTTCGGTGGCGATGTTTCTAAGGGTAGCATCTTCATTCTTCTCGATTTCGCGTAAAACCATCTTCTTCAGATCATCGTCTTCACGGGAGAAACAGAGTGATTGGAGAAGTAGTAAAACTCTGAGATTATCGTCTGTGAGTTTAATTAGCTCAAAATCTGACGCGAAGCGATTTAGTCGATCGATATGTTCGGCGATCGGAACTGTTTTATTATATCTGTAGATTAAGATTTCGATGCAACGACGCGTAAGAGATGTCTTGATTCTTCGAAATGGCGATAATAAGCTCTGCCTGTTTCATTTTGGTCGGGTCCGCTGGTGTGACGTGATCCAGTCTGTCAAATTCTGTTTGACCTAGTTTGTCCAGAAGTAAACGAGTGCGCATTTCTGCGGGGAGAGTTTCTGTCTCAGTGACGAGAATATATTCATTGCGACAAAGACATATTTTTCAATGCGAGTACTTAGTTGGATGTACACATCGGTTGACGCAGTTGTTGGGTTCGGATTTATGTCCTGAGAGCGTTCTCGCAGTTCCCGCACTTTAAGCTGAAGTAAACTGTTGATCGTGGCCGTGAGAGAGCTTTAATCTGGGACGTCGCCATGATTGTCGATGGATTTTCTTGTTACTATTCTTGTTGCGCACGTCGAGAATGAAAAGATTGAAAAACCGTAGCTGTTGGATACTTGGGTGACAATTATGACACGAGCCCGTAACTATAAAGACGCATTTTATTCTTACTGATATACGACTGATATGCGATATAATGATAACCGAGATTACGCCCGAGCTCTAACCATGTGTAGACACGAGACACGACACGACTGAAGCCCTATGCACAATGAAAACCGACAACGGGAACAGGCAATCACAGTAATTTGATTTTATATGGCGCTTTTAGGGTTCAAACACAATGAGAGGCATAAGGAACAAGGAATTAAACATAGTAGTCGCATCTTTTTTCAAGACACGGCATTCTCTCTATGTTTAGTTCCTTATTCCTCTCATTGTGCCCGAGATTTTAGTGATTGGTCAGGTACAGGCAATAGAGAATAGAAATCCAACGCGTCGGATAAATTCTGTTCCTATTGCTTGTTGCCCGGCATTGTGCAAAGGCTTTAATTGTGATTGGTCAGGTACGGGCAATAGAGAATAGAAATCCAACGCGTCGGAAATTCTATTCCTGTTACCTGTTCCTGTTGCCTGTAGTTTTCATTGTGCATAGAGCTTGACTGCCGAGCGTGCCACGCCTGCGCGCCTCATGCCGCATGTCCAAACAATACTCGCATATACCTTTCTAGTTTATACATAAACGGCATTATAAAATGATTTCAGCAAATAATTTTTTATCATATAACATTCTTTAACCGAGTGGTCATCATGAAAAATTTGCTTATGTCGTTTGTGCAAAATTACATAGCATCTCGGAAAACATTGCTTTGCAAAGACATATAATTTTGCAAGTTATATGTATGAGTATCTCGTATTATACAAGGAGCGTAGATGAAAACAAAAAGTGCGACGACGATCGGTCGATTCTTGCGAATATGCTCGTTCTATCTATCGTCCCTATCGGCTTTCGTAATGTGGGAAACCTTGAGGCTTGCGCAAGCCGAGTCGTAAGAAAGTGAAATTGCGATGAGGAGTTTATTCATTCCAGGATCGGTGCGAAGAAAACCGATCGACGCACGCCGAATTTGCTATTTGCCTCCGCGTGTAGTTTGCCTTCCACTTTACTCGACGACTCGCATCAAAATAATTTGAAATTTTTAATACAAAGTAAAAGTAATGACTATTACGTGAACATTTTGAATTTATTATCTCAGAGATCGATTAAATTTAAAAAAATCAGATATCATAGCTATAATTCTAAATTAAGAATATAATTCTAAATAGAGAGACGTTTGATTTCTTGAAATTTCCTCTTAGCTACATTAAATCTTGTTTTCTTTCTTATAGAAGTTACCGTTTTGATTTATAAATAATATCTCTATGACGTTAATTGCTTACTTTATAGTTCGTTACTGAAGGGTAGCGAAATGGCCAGTACGGTTGTTAAATTATCAAGTATCGCATACAATCTAGCATTACTTTGTTTTTGAAAGTGTACGTCAACAACAAAATATATTATGTTTCGCGATGATTGATCCAAGATTCCTTTGCGAGCGTAACAGATTCCTCGTTATCATAGATTTGTAGATAGTAGATATGAATGATGCAATTCTAAATTCATCGAAGTGGTTCGATCTCTATTTTTCCAGATAAGGATATTGATATATTGAATGAGAATCGTAAGTATCGATCAAACGCGTACACACATAACACACTTGTTTTATATATACTTAATTTATAGCTAATAGAACAATCTAAAAATATGCACAAATTAACATTACCATCAATGAGTAAAGAAATTTATTCGTAACTTGAGTCCAAGTGGACGTTACTAAGATATCAATTTAGCATGGTCATATTTAATGCTGAATTAAGAAATTATGGAGGAGATATGGTATGCATAAAAGACTTTCTCTAACTAATAAAAAATAAATCGATCAAAAAATATAAATGAGCGTGCAGGAGATGTAACACGTTATTGGATCGCCGCAACGAAGAATCGTCGTCGTCGCCGCCGCCGCAGCTGCTTCGAAAGTGAAAGCGAAGATGCCTGCGGGACATTCTCATCCCAGAGCATCGGATTCCCCTGTCGGCGGCCGAGGAGTCAACTTTTGTCGACCCACACTCGATTTCTAACCGGAGCGTCGGTATAAATCACGTAAATTGCAAGCAAACCGCGATCGTTCGATCGAAGACGCACGCGAACGTTGATCTGATCTGTATCCGTATGCGATCTCGTCGATCGCGCGAGAGCAAGAATAAACAATGTAAAATCCTCGTGACTCTCATACGGATTAACGGCGAACTTTCAGATCGCATAATCGCGCGATTCGATCGGACGGACTTTTAGAAAGTTTCCGCGGATATCTCACGCACATCACCGCCGAGTAATATACATAAATCTCGCAGCCGAGATTAATCTACATTACGTCGCTGACGACATTTTGCCTTGCGTAACGCTCGAATAATTAAGGGTGAAATGAGTAAAAGCTGTAACGGGCGCGCGGCGACGCACTCTGTCGTAATGAGACTAGTTCTCTGACGATTCCATTTCGCGAGACACGCGGAAGTAGGCGGGATGAATCGCGCTATCTACTTTGACGAGAAATCTCTCGCGTCGGTCGGGGAGGTGGGTTCGCACGATTCAACCTCCGATGATAGTTAGCGATAAATCGTTCGAAGTAAATGCATTGGCCGAACGAATTTTTATTCAGATATATTATAGAGAGTATAACGTTTTTAAAAACCTATATGAAGAACTATACGGACATTCGTGATTTTAGTTGTGATGATAGAGTCTATTCGTAGATTTCGCTCAATATTAAGTCTATTGATTCTTAATTGAGGCAAGTGATTGGGAATAAGCGATCTTTCACAAAATATTAACAAAATATAATCTTTAACAGAATATAAACACGATTAAAAAAATTTTAAAAAGTCTTTATATTTAAAAATCAAATAGATTTTTTTTTAAAACTTTGAATTTTCTAATAACATAAAATACATTTAATGCGTTAAAAAGATTTTTTAACATTTTCATAAAAGAAAGATCGAGTGCACATTTGACATATAACTTAATTCTTCTCTTGCTTTGAATGATTAAAAATGCGATACCACTTCAAGAGACGACATTAAAAATTCATTTACTTAAGACAAAGAAAATACACTCACTTCGGAGGGATTGGTGAGCGCCGTCTTCAGGATAGTCCCGTTGACGAGATGACCTGAATGCGCGGGGTGGTTTGGGTGGCTGGGGGTGGGCGGCGAGTTGAGTGGATCGCCCGACGAGAGTTTGTGATGATGGAGGAAACTACCGGCCAGTTGGGCGTGCTGCTGCTGCTGCTGCTGGCTATGATGGGCGGCTGCAGCCGCGGCCATGTGCTTGTCCAGCATCGTCGTACCCATAGCACCCTTGGTACCCCCGAGGGTTCCCGAGCCGTTCACACCACCGACGTTACCGCCGCCACCCATGCCGCCGCCGACACCGCCCGCCTTGTTGCTCTTCTTGTGTTTCTTGTACTTCACCTGCGGCCGATCAACAAGCGATCTCTTTCAACAATCAATTGCAGTTGATTTGATCAGTCAATTAATTTGGCTCTTCTTCAACTTGACTCGCGCGAATATATTCGAGCGATATCGGTCTAGTACTTTATCGCATAAATTATAACGTAAATTATAGTATAAATTAATAATAATAATTTTATTGTTGAAATTTTAGTTCGATGAATACCTTGTAAAGGTTGTACACCGCACCAGAATTCCTCCCTCCAGGCATCCGGTCTTCCCGAACCGCCTGTAGGACCATACCCTGTTCGATGCACTTCTTGAACCGGCAGTACTGACACCTGTTCCTCTGCGCCTTCGTAATCTCGCAGCCTCCCTCCGCCACGCACGTGTACACCCGTCTATTTTGCACGGTCCTCTTGAAGAAGCCTTTACATCTGCGTGTAAATCAATCGAACTCTTGTAACTTGCAATCGATTAACAGATTAGCTTAGTTAATTTATAGTCAGAGGAAAAATTCTCATGAAGTATATTAAAGTAAATAATAGAAAGAAATCACTCCATTTACATCCAGTTTTTTGCGCTGACTTATATCTTGACCTGAAGTAGGCCTCCAACGCGAAACGTTTATGGTAAAAAACTTAGTTCTCGTGTAAGTAAACGTCATATATGTTGAATAAGAGGAAAATACATACTGGTGCACTTTACGCACTTTAGTCTATGTGGCTACCTGCGTTTACACGCGTTACATCGTGCAACCTAACAATAAGTTAGATCAAGACATGCGAAAAAGAAACTTGACCCAAGCTAGGGTGAGTCGTTTAAAGAAGTTTACACAGCTTACGCAGCTTTACGCTGTTGCGACGTATTATATGTATGGGTCGAATATAGAGTATATAGTGCCGTCGCGCTGTCTAAACGCGCAGTATAAACTTATAGCTCAATATCGGGAAAGCACGACTGAACGGAGATTTGTTATTTTTTTCTCTATTTTGTTGATTCTATTTATTCCATTTATGAATGTATCTATATATTTTGTATTTGTAGTATATAACAATCTATGTTAAAAAATATCTCCAAAATTGAATATGTTTTGGTGTTTATAAATCTGATTTTTAGGAAAGTAGACTTTTTAATATTTCTTGACAACTTAAAAAACTTGAAATTATATATACTATAAAAAACTTAAATTTAAGAAAAATTACGTTTTATTAAAATATAAAGTAATTTATTCTTATGCATATGTAATACACTGCGATAACATCGTGGAGTTGATTTATCAGAATCATGATCATCGTTCACATTTAGCATATATTGATGAACAAATGATTAAAGACTATTACATAATTAAATTTGTTTCTTTTTTAACAATTATTTTATAATATGTCATTAGACTCGTGAAAATGTCAACAAATTAATAGACGGCGATACGAATTAATTATTTTATAATATGTTTATATCTTTCAGATAGATTTTAATAATATATTTTTTGCCTTGTCACAATAACAATCGTTCATAACATAGATTTACATTTCTTTAAAGATTACGGTGTACGATAAAAATTTTATTTTTCGCTCAATTCACAATATCCGCGGCGCGCGATAAATAAAACGACAAATAAAAATGCAAATTGAACGGAAAACAACTCTTGAATGAGCGTTAATATCGATATATTCTCACTGAATTCATTTGAATATTGGATCCAGGCAAGACTGATCTTTATGTTTATTCGCAAATAAATAAAACGCGGTAGGCAACGTAAGTTCCCTTTTCGCATTATTTATACGTTTATTCTCATAAATATATTTATCGCAAATTAAAATCACCAAAATTATTTCAATTTCAATTCCCGTTCAAAAGAAAATACTGGCATTATTAATGACAAGTTGAAAAGAAAATAATATCAAAAGAATAATTTTGTTTGAAAGAGATCTATAGTATAAACGTTGAGATAAATAAAAGAGTAAGAAAACGGTTTCTTATATATGGAAAATGTGCTGCATTAGGACAGTTTATTGACTTTCCATCATCGATATTAAAACGCCGCGAGTTTTTCGAAAAGTCGGACTAAACGAGAAAAAAAATCAACTATAACTCAGTATTTTATTTCAACACATTTCTATTAATATTTCTATTAATATTTTAATAAATCGTTGAGGAACTTCAATCAAGGAATTTTTTGACGCCGCGTAAACGCGCGAAGTTAGCTGCGAGAATTTGACCGCGGTGACGCGAGTCAGGTGCGACGCGACCCGCGGCCGTCGGTCAGTCCGCGTTCCGCGTCGCGCGTCGCCGCTACGTCAACCGATTCCGCGACTGCTCCGCGCGTTTCCACGTTTTCTCGCTCCGGGCGAGTTCCGCGTCCGAGTTTGCTCCGAGACTGTCGAACTTAGCGACGGGCGATCGTTTTCCGGCGCGTTATAATTCGGCCGCAGCGACGATATACGTCGACCGATAATTGCGACGTTCGTTCCTTCGCGTTCCGCGACGCCGACGGCGATGGCGTCGATCCTTCGACCCTCGATCGGAGGGATATAGTTTCTGATATATACGCGAGTCTCGCGGATATCTCACCAGCAGTCGCTTGTCCGATGAGTGTCGTGAATGCCATTCCGCATCCTGTATCCGAATCGGCATCGAGAGCTGCATCAAGGGGGCCGCCGCCGCGCCGTGGCGGATCGATCGAGACAAGATATGAAGATAATAATCTCGCTTCGCGTAACGCCACAGTGGTAACGCCAGGATACTAGCGCGTCCGCCATGATTGATAGCGCGGCGTCGATCCGGTCGATCCTCGATACGTATAACTTCACGCGGTCGAAACTGTCGAGGTCGAGAGTCACGCACAAATCGAATTCGGAGTATCGGAGTACGCATCTGCGGAGTGCGGACGATCGTTTTGTGCCGCGAACGCGAGTGCCGGAGTTGATTTGCCGCGGGCGATCGTTGAGGTTGAGTGTTAATTAACGATGCTTGATCGCGGTTAGGTTAGGTCGTTTCACACGTCGTTCAATATTCGAAATCGATATTGATCGCCGTCGATAATAGTGCAGTGCCGTGTCTAATAACGATGCGGCGTCACATTTTTGCGTATTCGCTGAGTGTATAATCCGAACGGTGCGAATGTTATCAAAACGCATTACAAAAATATCGTTGACAATCACGTGGAGAAAGGCATCGACGAACGTCGGACACCGAGGAGCGAAGGCTTGCCGTTAACCGATTGATCGAGAGGGGTGACTGCTGCAACGCGTTCGGTGAGTTTGAATTAATTTCTTGTAGCGTTTTTTCTTGGCTGCACTACCGCCCACTAGTGCAACACTAGTGCAACACTAGTGCAACGCTATTGGACAGTGCAGGGCGGTAGTGCAGCCAAGAAAAAACGCTATTGGTTTATCGCGTGAAATTGAAACGCAGAACGATAGAGATAATCTAAATCTAAAAAAACAGTTAATCCGCACGGCTAATGTAAAAGCCGTTCGTTAAATTTTACGTGAAATGTATTAAAAGTGTTAAATGTGACAAACCTCCAAGTTCGGGATTATTTTCCGAATGCAAGAAAAATAATAAGAATTTATCATTATAATTTTTGTAACTTTCACAAAATGTGAGCCGTTTAAAATATTCGACGAGATGTGATTAAAAAAATTGATATAATCAGATTTTTTTTTATTCGCGACTATCAGATTTCTTATCTGTTATCTTGTGTTTGATAAAAATTTTTCATTCTTTTTCTTATCCCATTTGTGTATATTGCATACCATCGATGGCATCGATAACAAATAATTTGCTTTTGGCTCAAATCTTAGATTTTTAAATGATATATAGGATGTGGATATATTGCGCGTGTGTTTATATATATGCATAATTATATAAATTCAATTTATACAAATACATAGGAATATCTTTACGTTAAAATAGATTTACATATGACTCGCACGATTTGTTATAGGAACTCGATATAAATCGATAACTTGTAAAAAGAACAGTACATTCGGATAAATGTTCAATGATTTAACAAATTACAATTAAAAACGGGAAAAATAAATAAATTATATAAAAGCAGAAACATCGAATAAGTGACATAATCTATAAAATTATGGAAATTCTAAGAAAATAAGAAATAGGCAGTTATATATAGAAGTCTGGAGTATATTAAAAAATCTGAAAATGCTGATTATATCTACCTTTATATATATATTTTTTTAAACATATATGAAATCTATTTCTGTGATCTATCGTCGGTTTTCTTTATGGAAGAGAGCTATTGTTGTGGATCACATTGTTTATCTTAACAAGCGCCTCTAGACAGCGAAAATAGTGAGGCCGAATCAAGGATTCATCTGCACAGAATTACGAGTGCCGTGGGTACGAGCGGAAAAAAAAACTTGTCGCAGACTTTTCTCGTCTAATCCCCTTGCTCGTTCGAGACGGCAAAGTTGGACAAGGACGAGCGAGGAAGTAACGATGCTCCGTGGTAATTTCGCGGACTAATCAAAAGTGTTGTTCAAGAAGTCGTCCGAGTAGACGCAACAAGTATTCCCTCGTCTCGCGTAGATATTGCTGTGCTATGAGAACGGGGCGAGAAAATTATGGGATTGCCGATTAATTTTTAATCTCGTTTAAGTTACAAATTATGAATGATCTCAAAAAACTAATATACCTCGATGGGCCATCTTGTTTCGGTAATAGTCAGTAAATTTAAACGTTCATTGTTGATTGATAAAAGCGAAGCCAAACGTCTCCCAGATAAAGGATGTAACATATAAAGCGTGAAATGTACAAATACACATTCGTCAATGTCAATATTTTGCGAAACAAGAAAAGAAAGTATCGTGCACACATACAGTATAAGAATAAATTTTTCAAATTATGAATAAATCAATAAATTTTTTTTCTGTTACGTACAAAGTATATATAAATAATACTTATTCAAGTATTCCTTTTAATTTGTTAAAATTTATTTAAGGTATATTCGAAAAATTATATTCAATTGTTTACGTAACATTTTGTTTTTTCGTGCTTAAATTAATTTAATGAATTAATTTTGAAGTATATAAATAATTTCAAAACTTTGCAAATGGAATAATAAAATTATAAAATATATAAGTCGTATATTAGAAAACATTATTGCACTTGTGTGTGTTTAAGGGTTTTGTTGATGAAAAAAAAATGCTTCTCGACTTGCGTCCTCTCCGAGTGATTTAAGGTTCGAAATGGGTAAAATTAAACTTCAAGAAGATAAATAGTAACGATAGATTAAAGAAACAAATCCTCGTCCTCTCCCACGTGCGAGCTTTCCCGAGTAAACAGATTGATAGTATCTAGGTCTAGGACTAGTTTACTCAAAACTTGACATTTCTTGTCTGCGAAATGCAATTAGATGCGCTTCCTCGAACGCTGGCAAAGGTCGAAGGTTGCGGCATGTTACACATGTTTGCGATCGACCAACCGCACGTTTCCTATTCCATTGCGCAGGTAGCTTCGATATAATTAATTCTAATTAAGCGAATATCGGTCGATTTTTGAATTACTATTACGTATCAGTCGAAAGTCTACAAACAGTAAGTTCCTATCCTATAATAGTTAACCGATCTCTCATTAGTGCAACTCAGTCGCGTTCTATGCGCAAGTGCATCGTTACGAGGGTGGAATTATCACGAACAAAGTGTACTGGTATTTGTAGTAAATGGAGTGCCACTATTCTCCTTTCCTTGAATTCGCATGAGTTGCTATTAATTTGCGAATTTAATCTAAGATGTCTTCCACACGTGCAACTTGTGCAAATAATTACGAGATATTTTGCATAAATTTCTATTGGTAAGAATATAGGATAAATTATTATAGCTTAGAAAACTTAAAATATTCAAAATAATTTATTGCATATATTATTGGCAAAATTGTCACTTCTATCATATGTGTATTTTCAAGAGAATATGTAAGCTCTCTTTCCATATTTACTCTAATTAATCTTGATTAGTCGTAGGGAATGTTTATATATATATATATATATATCTTAGATATTCTGAACACGCAAAATGTACGTTGAGTAACACAAAGTTGAGAAAATAATTTAGCAAAGTTAATAAAAATATAAAAGAAGACGTCAAAGGAACGCGCGATACGTCAAAATACACGCGATGAGATCTGCGAACAATAGTTCGTGTATGTGAAGATAACACTGATATGCCGTGGTTCGTACCGCGCGAAAGGGTTAACTGCAATCTCGTAAGCATGGTTAAGGACACTCACCCTTCGCACGTGATGATGCCGTAGTGCAAGCCGGTCGCCTTGTCCTCACAGATCATGCATATCATAGGCGTTTCGTCCTCCTCGTGCTCCTGAGGCGGCAAGGGGGGTGCAGGCGGTGCCACCGATATGGACTGCGAGGCCGTTTCGGATTTGACAACGGTACCGCCGTTGCTGACCCACGGCTGCGTGGCGGAACCGGATGCCGTGAGATTCAGCGCCTGCATTTGTTGCGCCGCCGGCAGCTGCGTCAGATCGCCGGCCCACAGCCTTTCCATGTTGAGCGGCGGCCCGGCGGCGGACGAGTACGAGACCGCGGAGGAGGACGAGGGTGGTTTACCCCTGGACTCCTGGCCGAGGTTCAGCAACAGCTGGGCGGCCGACTCCTCCGACGAGGAGCACGAGGCGGCCGCCGCCGCTGTCGCCGACCAGGATGCCGCCGGTGGCGGTACCGGGTCCAACGGTGGTGCCGACCATATCATCGTACGGACACCGCCGATCTCGCCCATTAACACCGTGGGCGGGGGCCGCGGTGGTGCCGGCGCTGCTCTCTGCGCCGGTGGTTTCATACTTTCGCCTGAAATAAATCATCGACGGATGCTCTATATAATCTATTTATACATACATATGTATAATATAATTAAATTTTCGTGTCCTTAACATTTCCCCCTGCACCCCTTTTGCTCTTCCACGAATTCCATATTTGTCACGTGATCATATATACAGTCTGACACTAAGATGTGACAATTTCCAATTTTATGGGTCTAAACGATGAATAGGGGAGGAAATTTGTGTTAGATCCTCTTCCCGAGGTGAAGAGTACTTTTGTTATAAATTTTATTGTATGATTAGTAATTTTATATGAGTAACACCTCATCATGATAAGTATGTAATGAGGAATTGAAAATGGTTAACGATTAAATATGAAAGGCTAAATTATTGATTAATATGAGTATTCGATTTAATAAAAAATGTAATACGATAGTCACAAAACTTACACGAGATTGCCGTGGTGGTAGCGCCGGTAGTGACGCAACTGGAATTGGTACCGCTAGAGCTGGCGGTACCACCTCCGGAGGTGGAGACGGTCGTGACATTCTGCCCGCCGTAGTTGACGGCGCTGCTAATGACACCGTTGAGTAGCCTCTGCGTAGCGAATCCCTGTACGCCAGTAGTATTCTGCGACCAAAATTGATGATGATGAGCCGCTAGCAGGTGCGGTGGTACCGAGGGCGCGCGCGACCTCGGCGGCGCTGGTGGCGATTGTTGCTGCTGTTGCACGGTTCCGTGCGGTCCGGCCGATCCAACCGCGCCGGGACTGACGTTCTGGCCCAGGTTGAATTGAGATGACGGGCTATTCCGGTGACTAGGTTGGTTGGAGGCTTCCGAACGACCGCTGACACCTCCACTGCCACCGCCACCACCACCACCGCCGCCTCCACCTCCGTCGAAGACCGAATTGTCGGACTCTTCCTTGGTCTGGACGGACGATAGGTCGCCCTTCAGATCCGGGCTGTCACTCCTCGAGGAGGCCTCCTGGGCAATCGGAGTCGACGAGACCTGGACCGGGGAGTACGGCGACGATTTGATCGGCACGGGGGTGGCGGAGCGTTGCTGTTGTTGTTGGTGCTGCTGCTGCGATTGCTGATGATGCTGCTGTTGCTGCTCATCGGCGACCCTGAAGCTCACCATCGGACCGGCATCCGGGAAGACCGAGTCGGGCGACGCGCGATCAGAGCACCCCGCATCGCGACCCTCTTGGCCGCTTCCTCTCCCACCTCCACCATCACCGCTGCCGGCACCGCGAAGAGAGTCCCCTCCGCGCGGTGGCCCTGGACTCGGACTGCCCAGCAGGTACTCGTTCGACACTCTGATCTGGCAGCCCGGCGAGCTCGGCATGTTCGTCTCCGGCGACAGGGTTGAGGTGTCGGCCATGCTCTCCCCTGGAGCAGGAAAGTTTATGGGTGAAGGTGCGTCCGTCGTCGGGTTCCCCTGCGGCGAGCCTGCTGATCCGAGGGATACCGGGGAGTCTGAGAAATAAGGCGTTGGTCTTACGTTTATACTCGGACTGCGGAGAGTCTGTAACGCGGCGGGACGGTTCCCTTTTTTATCCCTTTTTTCTTTATCCTCGAAGATATGCTCAAGTATGATAACGCGGGAGTGTGTGGAATTGTTACTTAACGCGCGCGCACGCGTTACATCTGACGGTGTAATTGATTAATTGAATGTAGGAATGGGAGCGGGATAAGGGGAATCGGCATCGGGGAATTGGAGCAAATTAATGACGTTGAACGCCCGATCGGCACCAGTCGACATACGCGACTAATTGGCGGCGCGAGCCGATATCGGAGGGTGAAGGTGAGATAATGAGCTGTGATGGAGCGTAACGTGTTGCGTTTCCCTATGATGTGACGTCTTCCTTGCTATTTCGTATTCCAGACTGACACGTTCATCATTCCGTTGTCATTTCGAGTTGACGAGTATAAATTTAATATGCGATGTAGTTATTTGTTATTAACTCGAGAATCCAAGTCTGTCAATATGAATATACATATTTTGAAAAATTAATACTATGCTTTAAATGTTTACAAATTTCAAATTACGATTTCAAAAACATCATGTTTCTCAATCTGAATCTTTTTATCAAATTCTAGGATTAATCATTTGAATTCAGGATTATATTGGGATATTATAAATCTGTATAATCCTTTTATAATTAGAAGACAAAAAAAAATAAAAAATTGCGAGAAATAAAATAAAAAAGGAATTAATATACATATTGTTTTATGGTGCAGTTTACTCACACACGGAAAAAAATTTAGCTAAATTTAGTCGTAAAATATGGATAACTATAATATTTTTTGCAGTAAGAGCTATAGTTTAGCAATAGTAGCAAAACCTTTTGTTCTCGCTGCAAAAAAATGTTAGTTATCCATATATTACGACTATTTTAGCTATAGTAGCTAATCTTTTATGACAATACATATTATCATCTGCAATTCATATATGAAAGATTAAATAGCAGAAAAACTAAGTAATTAGAATCGTCGTTTTATTTACAAAAGGTTTGTTCGCGTCGCATATTCCAATATACACCAGAGAGCACTTGGATCACGGGTAAAAGGTGGCGATTGGAGCAAATGAGTTTGTGGAGTGCGTTGGAGTAAGTAGGAGCATGGTGGGGCATGTGCGACGCGAAAAAACCTAAAATAATTTAATAAAAAACCGTCACAGCACCGCCATTAAAGTTGCAAACGGCATCGATGATGGATTTAGAACGCATTGTTTGATTACGCTGATCTCGATAAGCAACCGCTCGCGTTATGCAATCCCGTATCAATAATACAGCATTGTGTATGCGCAAAGTACCCCCCTACCCTCCCCATAAAAATAGCGCCTCGCATAATAGATTCCAATACCTATACACGGGACGTGCTCTCCTCGCGTTAGCCGCGCCCATAATCACCCGCTTTCTATAGAGAATACTTTAAGTTCTATCCGCGCGATAAACACGCTGTTCAGGTACTTTACTAGTACATTTTATTGCATTTGTAACAGAACATTTGTCGGAAGGTACGGACTGCACGATCTGTCGCGGTTAAGAAACGATCGTTCTTTCGAATATTCGGATCTTAAGTATTAAAGAGAGAAAACAAAGAGAACGTATACTGATCAGAGAGAAGTTATTAACATATTTTAAATATTTCTTAGAATTTCTGAATATATATACTTTTTAGTAAAATGAATTGTCTATAATATGTACTGTATTTTTAAATTATCTTCAAAATAATATCTTTAATATGTTTATAGATATAATTTTTTTGTTAGTATATATTTACAAGTATATATTACACATAAAAATATATATTGGCTGAAAATAGATGAAAGGCTTAACAACAGTGCTTATCTTGGCCCATAGAGTCGATCTTTTGTCTTTTCATGAGTTCCCTCACGAACTCCGCTAAGTTTGGTGAGCTCTCAAAGGCATATCGCATTTCATAGTCTCGCTAGAACAATCGTGCTGCAACTTCGATAAATTTAAGTCTACGCTCATTGTTGCGCGCATTTATTTACGACTTAATTATCTTGTAGTCTTTTTGCGTGAACAAAGTTCGAAATATCAGCTACAGATTGGAATACGTGATTTAGTAACGAGTAAAATATGAATTTCTGATACAAAGAGTCACATAAGTTTGATGTCTGCTGATATATTGTATCATTTTTTCAGGCACACATAAAGCAATGTGTAAAAAAATAAATATCAAACTGCAAAAAGTACGAAGCTATCTTTAGATCTTAAGAAATATAAAGACTATTCCTATGATTCATAATAAAATATGAAAAATAATGGCACTTTTTACGTAAAGCCATATGATTGAAATTATTTCACGAATCTTTTTATTTCAATATATCTTCTTGTTTCTTAATGGATATCAAGCCATTAAATATAAAATTAATAATTCCTGCGAGAATAAGAATTAATAATAAATTAGTAATAAATAGAATTAATAATAAATTTAGGATATTGTTAATAATATCTAAATGAAAAGAGATTCTTGCAAATAACCACGGTCTTTTGGTATTAGTAAAGAAGATAATTTCGAAGATTTTGTTTCCATATCTGTCGTCCTTCTGGACTCCATTTAGAAGAAGTAACCATTTTCTTTTATTGTGGAAAAAGCGCGTGGCTCATATTGTGTTTCTTATATACAATAGGGAAGTTAGGACGGTAGTAATTGAGTTAGAAAAAAGCGTTCTGAGTGAAGAGCATTAAAGCACCCGTTTGCGCTTTCGATACGTTCTTAACGCTGCATTGTAGGCATCCCGCGGTGTCGAAGGATATACTGAGATGGCACGTGTAACAATGGGGTAGCCTTGCATCGAGAGCGCGCGCATAGTATGAAATTAATTCAATGAACAAACAAAAATATTCTACATGATTACAAACAAAGTATAAAGTGTTATTCTCTATATTAATTTCACGATCGTGTTAATTACGTGTTAATTATACAACTTAAACTATATGTAGATATAATTTCGAAAAAATGTGGAAGTTTTTAAGATATAAATGTTTCATGCGTAAATGTATTTATATTATATTATATATATATATATATATATATATATATATATATATCTAAAATTTTTGTATCATATTCCAGTGAATTTATGCCAATAGGTACCAAGAAATATACAAAAAGAAAAATATTCTATTATATTTTTTGAAAAAAAATGAGAATGATCTTGAGTAAAAATATTCTAGATTTTTCTTAGTTTTTTACAATAAATCATTCCTTTTTCGATTGTATACTATCAATTCAGAGACGCACTCTACATTTATAAGATACACACATATATCTATATATATGTATATTGTACGCAAATTTAACTTTCAAAATAATCTACTTTAGTTAACAAATTTTTAAACAGGAAAGAAATGCAGAATATTTCTTGTGCTTAACAAAATATTTAAAAAAATGATACTCTGTGAAGCGATAATTCCCAAGTATAATAGCCGCGCAAAGTGTTCTTTAACTTATCGCGTAAAGAATGGTTGTTCGAGGTCAAGGAAGGAATGCAGTTGACAAAGCCAGGTTGTGATTACGGGTACTTAGGTGACAGTTTCCGAACTATTAATAGATCGATCGCCATGGACATTGGTCGGTTATTCATTTGTGGACTCATGATGTTTCGATGATATCACGAAATATCGCGAATTATCTGCCGTGATTACCAAATCAAAAGAGATTGAATCGGATTTTCTATCCTCTATCTCTATTGTCATTGATCATTAAGAGAGCCTATCGTTTATAGCTTTCGTATAGCAATTATATTTCGTTTAGCCGTGCGCGCAGCGCGGCATTTATATATATCAGGCTGATCATCGACTGCTAATGTCAATGCGCTCTGATGATGTATGAACGCGAATGACGTGTACCTAGCGCAACAATGATAGTTAAAGATAATAATGATTATCCATCATAAAATGTGATGAGGATATTGATCTTTTGTATTGATAGCCAAATTTTTCAAGACGTTCAAGAAATAGTTCCTTTAGTAATGTAATAATGCAGTTATATATCATGGAGTTACGCAAGAGACCGCTTTCACCGTTCCTTTCACTTATATTTTTTTTAGTTCCTTGGATTCCTTAACTAACTTCGCGTTAATCTTTTCAATCGAAAAAGTCAAGCGAATCGATTCTGAATGATAAGAGAAATAGAAGCTAAGAGATAGAGTCAAAAGTGTTAAAAGCAAGTGGAGAATAGAATATCTTCTAATTGTATTGAACTTTACCGAAACAAATACCATTCCGTGCCAACAAACTCTCAAATAATTTCATCATGTTTCTTTTATTGGCTACACATATGAAAATATAACATGCTTAAACAATTTCGAATTCTAATCGACTCTGGCTTGCTTAAAGCTTTAGGAAGCTGCAACATATAACATCTCTTAATATATTTTCTCTGAGAGGAAATCCAAATTAGTAGTTACTAAAGTATTCGGGATAATTAATTAAGGGGATTTTTATAAAACTTTTAGTAATGTCAAGAAGATACAGTAGATTATAGAATCTCTCGCGATATTTTCCTGAAAGAAAAATTGAAATGAAATTTGTCAAGGACTTAAAACTACTTGAAACAAACAGGATGGAAACACGAGGAGGCACTCTATATTATTAGTAGGTATAGCGCAATATCGTTCACACAAATAAGTGCGATGCTCGAGAAAGTAAGATACAATGTTTACCGAAGAGCGATGCGTACAAGTTCTTCGCGTCCAAACGCATGTAATAATCGAAGGTAGGATAAGAATTGAGCTGCGATGCAAAGTGCCCGAAGTAGTTCTGGTCGGACGCCATCAAAAAGTTATTGTAAGGCTGATATAAGTAGGGCAGAAAACTGCTTCTTTGCTGCATTCTGTAGTAAGCGGTTAGGTCCATGTTTGATGGATTCCAATCTTGTGGGTTCCGATGAAGATTAGTAGCGACGAAGACGTTACTTCTCAGGGGAAACATTTTTAAAATAATTCTAGATTCACACTTGTGTGATATGATTATCAATAATTAAGTTTGACACTGTTTATAACGTATATTTATCGTATGAATTATAACGATGATTTTTTCTATATTGTCTCCTCCCACTTTTCTTCTTGATTGTACTGTTTTATTCTCTTCACGAATTGTCTTTGATATCATAAAAATCGTTGTATTTATCTACGTATTCGTATAATTCGTGAAAAAAGAATTTTTATTTTTGTATTATCACATAAATAAGGATATATCGTAGATCACTTTGGATTTGTGTGCGTAAAATGCCATTTCTCAGTTATCGATTGTAGTTGGCACATGAAAATAGAATCTGGTCTTCGTACGATATGCTTGTTTATATATATTTCGGATATAATATATGTATAAACACTCAGAAAAAATATATCATTCTCGAAATGTATATATGATTATGTTTTCGGTAAATTGACATCAAAGATTATCGACAATGTTCGATTGTTCGGATTTTATAAAATTAGACTATATATAATTGTGATTATCGCGACGTATTTCCTTTTTATATTTGCTATGTTCGTGATAATGTCATTTTGCATAAAATATACGAATTCGTTGTTTCCGCGAAGCGCGGCTATAAGTCGTCTGACTAAAGCTACGACGTTACTACTTCTCGTTCGTGGTATGTAAAAATCGCACGGGACCGTTGTAGTTCGAGTGGTACAACGTTGCTTTGATCGGGGGGGGGGGGGCATCTCTTTCTCAATTTGTAACTCTTTAGTGTACGTAAATATCATCTTTCAATTAAATCGACAAGTGTCTTTTTACAACGATTTTCGTTAGAACGATCATCTCGTGACATCTGCAAGCATTGCTCGCGGCGACGTAGTCGGGTAAATTGCGTCGTTATATTCGTTGAATTGTGTGACGTTCACGTGCGGCGGAGGCGGTTGAGGAAGATCAATGATTCCGCGAGACCGCGCGGGGTCACGGCATCGGAGCGTACGTTCTTCTTTGGAAAATCGGTACGAATGTCGTTCGCGCGACACACGTCTCTCGATCCTTTGTCGATCGTGTATCATCGAGAGTCGGAATTCGCGTCGGTTCAGTTCCCCTTCCACGCATTCTCCAGCATCTTCACTCCGGTTTGGGCAACACTCCGTATCATTGATGCAGCCTCTGACCTTTAAATCGGCCGTAGGTCGAGGGTCATTGGTATCAGTCGTGTTTGCGAGCGCGCGTCGAAAAATCGATGCAGCTCGGTGGTGCAGCGGCCGCGGCAACACGTCGTAATGTGACGCGCGCGCGAGGCTACCACGGGTAAGACGTCAACGACGTTGACGACGACGACGACATCGTCGCCGATCGTCCGCTTGTCCGACACGAGCCGCCGCGTGGTCGTCGACTTGCTCCCATCGTCCGGTTCCGTCGTTCACCTTTCGTCGTCCTCCTCTCGGTCGGACTTGCTGTTCGTTATTCGCACGCGCGTTTTTCGTTTTTCGCGGGCACTGTTTGCGACGAGCGCGCGACGACGCGACGGCCGCGTGGTTACGCGAGTTCAGGCGAAACCGAACTAGCACCGGTGCATGTCCGGGACGACCGCGTGGGTTGATATTCAACCCTGCACCGCCAGCAGCAACCGTCCCAACCCCCTCCGTCCCCCCTCGGTCCCTCTTTCTCTCCTTCCTCTGTCTCTCTTGGACTTAGCTTCCTCGAGCTAGCTAGCGTCTCCGTCGCCGCGCCACCCACGACTCAACCTCTGCCCTCACGCCGGCATCTTCCTCCTGTCTCCTTTCCCCGTCGATCATTTGAAAGCTGCCATAAAGACACAATAGGAAGACGGGCGCGTAAAGACCGCTTGCCGCATCGCACGGTATAACGCGTTGTTGTTATAATTGATTAAAGGAAGGGGGGGGGACAAAAAAATGAAAAGAGAAAGAGAGAAGCGCGCGCGAACGAGAAACACGCGGGACAAGCGCGTGCGCGTAATGGAAAATCGAGAGACTGAATGAAGAGCGTGAATGGAGAATGGAGATCGAGATGTGCGTCAAAGGGCTGATGGTTGAAATACACACAATTATTGTCCGAGGAAAATTATATATTGGTGGACAACGCGATACAAATAAATCGATCATTTATTTTTTATGTAAATATATAAGAGATATACACGACTGTCTATAAATCTTTTATAAGTAGAACAGAAAGAAATGTTTGCTCAAAGAAAAAAACGAGACTAATCATTATCCAAGAATTCATTACAAATGGAGAGGTTCTTGAATAGTAATCCTCAATTGGTTAAAGCAATTAATTGGAATTATTCGCTATTTGTTTTTTTGTGTTTGCGCTTAGTGTTCTTCTCGATTTTTTTTATCGTATCAAAACTAAAAAGGATTTGTTGTTATCGTTTTCGAGATATTTCATTCGGATGAGATTTATATATTCTGATGTGTAAGATTTATGTAATCTGGATGTAATAATGATTGCGTGAGTCAGTTTTAGACTCGATAAAATGCCAATTACGATTATGACATGCGTCGTATGTATTAACACGCGTGGCACGTATGATAATGAAGGATGTAAAAGGTCGGGTATAAGGGGATACACAGTAGATCAGCTGACGAGGAAAATACAAAGTTTCAGATAAAATTATTTTTGCAAGAAGAACAGCAAATCGATCGTGTATTTAATTTTGTCGCGATTATCGGCTTCTAATCGTTCGATCAAATGTATTATTCTAAAATATAAAAATTAGATAATGTATTCAAGGAATGACGCAGAACTACCGGAAAATGCCATGATTTAAGAACATATTTCGTAATAAATATTTGCGAATTTATTGCGTGACTATTATTTGTCAGCAATAAAACAAATTCTTTAATCAAATATAATTAAAAATATGATTATAATATAGATATTGATCTTAAAAAATGGAAAAATAATAGTATAATTAACATAAAAAATATCATTGGGAATTAACAATTTTCTTCAACACAAAGCGATATACGCGCTATAGTACGTATATTTGCACATTTATCTAAATAATGGTGCAGCTATATTTTTTATATGCTTCGTAAAGTGGAAAGATTAATTGCGCCGTCTACAACTGGAGCGATCTTTTATTCGCCATATAACTGTTGGTTGTAAAAATTAACGATATTGCGCCTGTATCAAATCCCGTTCCTGTATTACCGGGTGATAAATAATCGTTACGCTTGAGCATTAATCAGTTTTACAATTCGTTCCAAGTAATCTCAATATATGTATGAAAAGATCGGCCAGTGCATCATAATTTGCTCGACAATGATATACGATCTTTTCCCGTAACGCGATTACGTCAACCGCGGTTAGAATCGAATCTAGTTTCTAAAGTATTATCTTATGTCTCTAGTCGATGTTTAAAGGGTCATATTTATTAGTCATATTTCTGTTGCAAAAAAAACTCTACTGAAAAATTCTGTTGATAACAGTCTTGAAACATGACATGGTTTAATAATTATTACAATTCTACAATTAAGTTATCGCTTACACAAATAGCAATATATAGGTATTTCCATTTCAAAACGTTCTCTCAGTTAAACGGAAATAATCGTTATCTTTAAATGCTAATGTGTTCGCAAAATAATAAAATGCAAAATATGTGATAACCTGATAACAGATATATTATGTATTGAAATTAATTTAAAAAAACGAACAGAATATTCGGTGTATAAGTATTTATATTTCATACGTAAAAGTTTTCATAGCCAGACTAGTTAACGTACAATTTTGATTTGGTTTATTGTGACCCGCTAGACTAGACTGACTGCCGCGCGCCGCGCCGCCGCGCCGCTGCGCGCTGTGTTGTTATTCACGCGAGGAGACTGGAGTTGGTTAGGTAGTGGCGCTCTGTGTATCGTATTGCCCATCAAAATGCGATCGAATCAAGTATCAGAAGACGTATAAAGCGCACGATTATTTTCTGTGCACAATTAGTTATCGGTCTGCGCGATATTAATATCCGACTAATGACTATATACATTGTCGATGCAAGTTTCATTCAGCTATGGAAGATGGTAACTATTATGAATTATCAGTTTTTTTTTTATCGCGATATTCACATGCAGGCGATAATAATCCCTTTAACGTTTAGATTCAAAAGTATATAAGTATCTCGCATCGCGCTTTGAATTTTTCACTGAATCAAACGCGTTTGCTCATTACTTTAGGATTGAGAGCGTACGGTAATATACAATATGAATCGCCGGATCGAAATAATGGAAAATGCGATATCGATATCGTTTATTAATAATACGTCTCGTTGAATTCATATGTCTGAAACATGTTGTGCGTGTATATTGAGTTTCGATTATATTTCTAAGTGATTGCATCAATTGCATATCGTAAATTCGGTCTTTGCACATTATTCGCGAATTGTTGAAAGCCGTTTGAGAGATTTCGTCCTTTGTAATTTGAGAAATACGTGAGTATTCGAGTGTATCGAACAGATCACAGAGTTTCGTATTTTTTTTTCGTGTTATTCTTCTGTAGTGGACAATAGTAAAGTTCGCGCGTTTTATTAATATCGGGAGCATACCGTGCGATTAGTATACGTATATAATCGTAATTAATCGTGTTTTCGCAAATGTTGTGTTGTGAATGCAATGAACGAATGTGATAGAAAAAGGCATCGGGTAACGGCGGAGCAACCATGCGAGGTAAAATTATTCCATTGATTATATATATTTGTAGAATTATTTATATTTATAATTATTTATATGCAGGCAACGGTTTTTTTTAGATATTCATTATTCTGGGCGTTGCTCTATAATTGACGCACATTTTCAGTTTATATGTGTCACGTGTATGTGTCACGTAATTTTAATGTAATTGTAATTTCGTCATTGTATGCATCGCATTGGTGAATGTTATATTTTTTATTTCATCTTAAGTTAATAAATCTACATGAAAAAAAAATTATAGCAGAGTATATATAGAATATGTGACACACGAATAAATGTAACAAGTGAAAAACATAGGAACATAACATGTCATATCGATCTTTAAAATTAATAAGATATATTTAATCTTGGAATTAATATATATGTTCAATTTATTGCAGTTATTAATCATATATATTAGATTTTTAAAAAACAATTAAGAATGTTTTACGAAGCTAAATTAATAATTTTATATAATTCATCTTTCATTATAAACTTTTTAAACAAATTATAGTGGATTTTATTTTCAAATTTATCGAATAATTAGCAAAAAATAAGGAAAAAATGAGAAAGTAAAATAAAATTATAACAAGTATAGAATACTGACTTTTTTAAATATAAAAATTTTATTTAAACATATAAGATAAAAATAAAATGTTTATGTACTATCTGTATATTTATGTGAAATAGAAGGAACTTATCTGTAGATCGTTATAATGAGGAAAAATTGTTAATTTTATTATTTTATTTCCTTTTTTTTTCTTTAAATATAATTTGAGATTCACGTTTGGATTTCTATACATATGCGTCTGAGATTAAATATTATGTAAACTGATACGCGCGAAAATAATACTTTGTTAAATTATACATGCAAAATAGAATTTTTCGATGCATTTCGCAAATATAAATAAAAAATAAATAGAAAATATTCCATTACTAATAATATATGTACATAACTAATTTATTTAATAAAAAATGCACTAATAATTATGCACTAATTAAATTTATTCTTATAATAAATGAGCCAATTTTATTCTAATTTACCCTATTTTATTCAGCTTTATTTTTATTGAGAACTAATTTTATATCACTTGGCAAAGAGACGTTTAATAAAAGCTCCAATAAATCTCGTTCAGTATGCAATTGTGGAGTGTAATAATCGTTTCAATAGAAAACTTTATTCCGCAGAGTATCTCATCTAGTGCGTTTTTAAATATAAAACTCATGTAATGAAAATAAATACGGACCTGCATTTTCATTGATCTCTTTTTCTTTCTGTTTTATTACGAGCGGTTGCTGTGAATCGAGGTACTTGATTAAAAGATGAATATATACATAGCGGGTTTAAATAAAACATGATGAGATAATAATAACGTTGCGACACATTGCAAATGTGTGAAAGGTATCGTTACGAGATATCCCTGCGGAAAAACTTTTTACGTCCGGCATTTTCCGTGGTTGGAGTAAATGCTAATTCTGTTAAATGTTAATTCAATACGCAGAGGACTTTGATTCGATATTATAACTTATAACATATCTCCTTATGAGTTCTTACCGTCGCTACTACATCGGGAGTCGACCTTTCTCCTTTTCAACTTGAGGTCTTGAAACAAGCTCATGTTTTCTATCTCACACGGGCTGCTCGGAAGGGTCATAATTCCTGGAAGCAAAAAATGACAAGGATCAGCCTTGTTTGTTAAATGAATTATTTTTAACGAGAAACGATTTGCGTAATTTATTTCTAAATGATCTTGTTTTCGTGGGAGTATTTGAGGCAATACTAAAATTGAAGTAAAGTCACATTTCCATACTTGAGTAAATTCGTATGCCGTACGAAAATAATCTTTATATCTAATCTTCAAAGTGAGATTTGAGGTTAACTTTTAGTTACAACTTAGCTTTTACTAATCATGCATGCGCATTTAAAAGATAAATGATTTTATCCTTCTTATATAACTGAATGTATCTATGCGAGATATACTAAATTGAAAATACTGAATTACTCATTATATTAATGTCATATCTAGCTTTTATAGTTACAACTTTAGCTCTTACTATAAATCACGTATGCCATGCATTCAAGAGATAAATGACTTTATCCTTCTTATATATAACTGAATGTATTTGTGCAAAATATACTAAAATTGAAATGACTGAATTAGTCATTACTGGAGTCTCTCTAATCAGAGTCTGGCCAACTTGCAGTTCTGGCAAAATTCTCGAGAGAGAAGGATGTACGTTCACTATCGCTTATTCTCTTTCTATCTCTTTCTTTATCTCTTTTCTCTCTCTTTCTCTTTCTGTCTCTCTTGCTTTTGTCAAGAAATGGTGAACCAATTCAACTGTTGCTACCATATGGCCAGACTCTGATTAGAGGGACTTTAGTCATTACTAATGTCATCTAAATTACGAATAAAATTAAATTATCTATCATGAGTAAACTATTGATACGAAAAATTGTTGTATAAAAATATTGTATATTTTACACTCTATATTATATGTTAAAAGCGCGTTCTTTTTTTTTTGTAATTATCTTAATGTAATCTCGGTAAAAATGTTAATGCTTGATTTCGCGAGTTTGACGCTTCCCTGCTACATCGTATCCAAGCACGTGAAAAACGCTTCTCCACAGAAATCTTTACTTCACATTTTCCTCCGTGGATTTCGCTTTTCTATCAATTCGTTTCTTCTCGGATGTAATCGGGACTCATCTCGCGAGCGAATGAGCGAGTTATCGACTATTGCGAGGTCGGGAACGGTCCGCGACGTGAAAGTACGTGCGCGCGCGAGCGGACGCACGCGTCCGCGGCGATTACGGCGAACGCATAGCTCGCCATTAACCCCGCTTTAGCCGGCAATAACATACAATTGGATCGGTCGCATGACGATACATGTATCGTTTTACCGCGACACGAAACCGACGTCTTCGTTTTATGGGGTTCTCGCGGGATCCCGTATCCGTATAATGTACCGTAATGGAATAATTAGAGGCGGACCTTAATGATCTCCCCCGTTCTTCGTTTGCTGACGCCAGCGACCGATCCCGCGATATCGGTTTACAGACGCGTTTTACCCCATTTACATCTATCGCTTTAATCGTAAGCGATCGTGATCGTAAGGAAAGAAGCCGTCGTAAACATTGTGTGTGTATAACATAAAATCGCAATGCGTTTGCGTTATAAGTTGTGTCGCACAACAGCAAATGTCGCGAAACAGAATGTCAGGGGCCAAATAGAGCTGTATACGACGAGCGTTACGATTAACATTACGATGTATAAGATGGACCTTTACGAGCGCGCGCGTCTTGATCTTGCGCTAGACGAGACTAAGTCCACGAGGGACGACTGCGGGTGAAACGGGGGTCATTTTAATAATACGACGCCGGCGATAATAACAAATCGCGCTCGCCTTATCGCAGCACGCGGAGCCGGACGGCGAACGATTTGCGCCGACCGACGGCGACGGTCTATACGGAGGGATCGGTCGTCTAAGCGATTTTATACGACAGCGCCCCGACCTAACCGTCACGGGTCGTTTTAATAAGGGCGATGATGCACGCGTCAATCGTGCATATTTTTATGCGCCGCTTCGTTTGTCTCTTTGTTCTGAAAAACGCGCACGTTATATAATATTCACATCATTGTTGCAACAATAGGCCTGGTCGTTTTAGCTGAACTTCTTGTACATGCAGTTCATCTTTTCTCTTTTTCTCGAAAGATGAACCGTGCAAGAAGTTCAGCTAAAATGAACATCAGGCTAACTATTTACTCGCAATATTTACGGATATGTTTTTCATTCATTCACCGCGTTTTACGTTAAATGCGATTTGTTATATGTGATATTAAATAAATGTTTCACACAAAGATATTTAATCGACGATTCTGCGATAAACTTTCCAGTAAAAACAATTCTTCGATTACAAGATATAACGTTTACACGTACGTTACTTAGCGCGAGTTGTCTCCGATTCAACATATAAAGTTCCAGATTCAAACAATTTCGAGATTTACTCGGACGAAAGTTGGACGCGATATATCTTCGCTAACGATCTCGTTGAACTAGAAGTAACTTATGCTTAGAAGTAACGCACGTTTCATGTTAATTGAGACAGTAACAAAATATTATTCAAGAAATCTTGAATGGAAGTTCACGCAAATTTCCGCAATTATTAAAGTGTGCGATACATTCAATTAGCATTTGAATTTCAAACGCACGAATTTCCTCATAACTTTTCATATTTATAACGTTGCTATATTATCATTTACAGTAATAATATACTCGACGTGTCACTCTATCTCGGTAGACTAAATCTTTTATTTTATTTAATACGAGAATCTTTGCACACGCGTGCATTTCTTCTGTTGCTTCTGTCTTATGTTGGTATTCATAGTCAGATCTTGATCGTCTTAAGTTCATCTTTAGATACTCTGGGTGCGTTCCACTTATCGCTCGCAATGCTCGTGGAATCATTTTATCCTTGTTATTTGTCAAATGTTAAACAAGGACGAAATGATGCTCGCGAGCGTTGTGAACGATAAGTGGAATGCAGCCTCTGTATAGCCAATGAAACGAGTTGTGCAGCATCTAAAGACAAACTTAAGACAATCTTAAATATAAGATCTGACTATAAGATCTTGACTATGAATATCGGCCTTAGTTACTTTTCTGATGATATTTATATCGTTATCGTAGTTACATTTATATTGCGGAACGCTTGTTTGCCGAAGTGAAGATGCTTGGAAGAGAAGTTCATCAAAGCAGACACTTCGTGTGCTAAGCTTTCTATTTGTTTTCAGCGTGCAAACTTTGTACAACTAATCTGAGTGACATTAATATTCCGTAACATTGTCTGTTTCCATTTCAAAAGTTGTTTGTTCTATAGCATAGAACTTCTTGCAGCCACTCCTGCGCTCGCTCGATCGTAATCTTAACTGCAAGAAGTAGCTATACTTACAAGCTTCATGTTTAATTAACATCACCCAATCGCAAATCGTCTAATAGTTTAGTTAGTTTGTTATTCATAAGTTGTTATTGTATATATTTAAAGTCTTTTATTACTTTATATATATATATATATATATATATATATATATATATAGTAATTTGACGTAAATGATTTTTCAGTATTATTAAATGTAATTAATGCTGTTCGAAATATCGTGGATATAAAAATGTGGAAAATACTATTATTTAAAAATCTCCTTCAAATTAATTAAAAAGATCTATTTAACGAAAAATGAAAAACTGACAGATTTATGCGAATGAGAAACAAGTGATTAAAGCCACAGGATAGTACGATTTTTTAAATAAAGGTAAATTGTATAAATAGGCTCGATAGAGGAGCGACTACGTCAATAAAAAAAGATTCTATACTAAAGGGGTAAAATGTAGAATATCCATTGAAGAGACGTTGGTCAGCCGCATAAGTGATGTGAACGACGCTTAATCAGCCGCGCGGGCGAACGCATGCATTGGTACGCGCGCCTGACGCTAGATGGCATGTTACAGTAACGAGTGGCGGCAGAGCGCATCCACGTTGCTGCGAGGCACGCATGTGCATGTCGCGCGCGCGCTCGCGCGCACACGCACATACATATACGCGCACTCAGTCGGAGAGTCGGATATATACGCGGTATGTATGTACACCAGCGTGGGGTCCTTGCTCCCTGCCGTATGTGGGTCAGCAGTCTCTCACACACGCCGCTATTCTTGCGTAACCAATGCATGCATACGGCCGCCGCGGACGAGCGCGCACAGGAGAACCCGCGGCGCGACTATACGTGCACACAGCACACACCGAGACGGAAAGTGCAGCCAATGCACTAACCTACGACGGTCTCTTCTTGAGAGAGGCCGCTCGGCGCTCGGCACGTACATGCATACGTATTATGCATACGTATGCACATGTGCCCCGCTTGCCGCGAGTGCAAGAGCGCGGCCGTCGGGCGGAAAGCCACGTAGCCACGCAAGCTCGTCTATCTCGAGCGAGCTTTTTTTGAGTTTTGCACTACTAGTACTACATTTCGCGGTATTTTCTCTGTGTGCTCACGCGAAATTCCACGTACGTACCGTTTCGCGTTTCTCTGGCGTTCGAGGAAACGCGAGCTTTAACGGTACTCTTTAATGGACTTTGCACTTCTTTGCGAATAGCATTTTCAAAAAATTCGGGATTTATATATATCACGTAATTGCTGTACTATAACGTATAACATAACAAGACGAAATGACATACAATTCTCTTGGAACTTTACTTTTTCATGATATAATTTGTTGCTGTGCTTTTCTAACTTATTGTTGGAAAAAATATAATTTATTTTTATTTTTAATAATTCTCTTAGATCGTTTTAACGGAAACTATAACTAAATTTGGAATATATAGGCTTGTAGCTTTACTGTTAAGTTTTCTAAAGAAAATATATACATTTTTTGATAAACATTTCTATCTTTATTATTTTTGAAATATTTTCGATAATCGCATAAACGCGAATGTGAGGAGAAGTTTATGCTTGTCACATTTTACAGGAAGCTTATTAATACTTTTTACGTCGTTGTTAATCTATTCCGTGTTTATATTCTTCGATTGAAAGGTTACGACTTTCTATTTCTCAAAAACTATTAATAACATGATTTGGTTAATTTATTGAATTCTAAATTATATTACTGTAGACCTACGTAATTATGTTAATAACAATAAAAATATCTCATAAAATTCTCAATCAAATGAGATGTCGATAATGTTATATTTTTTGTTAAACTATTCGATATATGCAAAAATCTTCGTATTTACACAAACTCATTGACATTACATAACACAACAATATAGAAAAAAATTATTATTGATATATTATTAAAACGTTTATATATGCAAAAATATATCATCACCTATATTAGTATGCGAGCTGATCGCTGTTACAAGCCGCGTAACAATCCAATCATCGTGCGTGATTAAAATTATTTTGTCGATATGCAGAACGCGAAGATGAACGCTCTCGATTAAAGAACCCTTTGACGATATAATATCGGTCAAGAGTCGATACCGTGTCCGTTCGTAGTGCAAGACATCTGATTTTCTATATCGCGATAGATTTTGCCGCTATATGGGGACCGCGGACGGTGAAAGTGACTCTCCCACGCCATGACGTCCTAGGTCTAACTCCCCCACTTTCGCACCCGTGTCCGCTTCTCCGTATCTCCTAGACGATAGTCTCTCTTTTTCCTTTTCTGTCACGGTTCTCATCGGAGGGTACCGTGTCGCTAATGGTCCCCGCACGATGGTATAATCAAATTCTTAGCCGGATACACATACGTGTATACACGCATGTGTATAAAAGCCTCGATTCAGGAATCGAAGAAAGGATTACAATTTTACGATTCCTCGATCATGGGCAGGTAAAAACGTTATTTGGAAGATAAGTTTTGCTTCAGCAGGTACCATAAATTTTGAGCTCTTGATGATTTTCTACGTGACATCATTTAGGAAAAATTATTAAACTTGAATTTATATAAGAATATAGTTTCAAGATTTTATTTTTTATGCTTCCGTATTATAAGAAAAAATTTTAGTAGATGTATATATACATGGCTACGTGACATGCATATTTTATTTGTATTGTTAACATTTATTCACGTTTTCTTTTCGCACAGTTAAAAACATTCGAGTTGTCGTGAAAGTGTATATAGTCCAGTGAATAATCTTATCTGTTCTCATATGGCACCGTTATGTGAAAAGATAAATTAACACTTATCTAAGCAGGCCTACATGGATAACGACAATGTTTCGTCTTTTAGCATACTTTAAAATTATTTATCGGCGGAAAGGGGTCATCACATACATGGTGTTTCATTTTTTAACGGAGTTAGCATTAACGAGGATTTGTGTGATGAATATAACCTGGTATGCGGTGTCAACATTGACATGTATGCTAACAGATTAAAACGCTATCTGAGATAAAACACTGACGTATGATAGATTCTACGACGTTATTTGGAATTACATGAAATTTACATTCATAAAATTTATAATTCGTAGCAATTTATATGCTCACAGAAAAATTTTTGCTTTTAATGAAATGAGAGAATTATGTCGGTATGATAAATAAAAAGTGCTTGATTTTTTTCAACGTTATTATTTTTGATGCACATTTTGGTGTTTTAATAGGATAATAATTTATAGAAATAATGCAGATTTATCTCATAAAAATTCTTGCAAATTCGTTGCGTTAACAGTTGTTTCATGTTGCTGATATATTATATCAGCGCAACGATGACTCAATTCGGTTACTTAAAGGGTCAGATTCCTGATCACTTCGTATCGTCACAATGTAGAGCCAGCTGCTATCAGAATGCAATCTCGATTTTGTTCGCTCATCTTTCTTTTTCTCAACGATGGACAAACGAGCGAGTAAGCCCTGCTTCCGCGAACGTCATAAGGTAGACATAACGGTGAATGAGTCAGAGAAATATTGTGAAATATAATTAAAGTAAAAAATGAAAATGTTATCTTGTTTCTTCAGTTTTTCAAGTAACTAGTGAGGAATTTTGTAGAAATTTATTTTGTAATTATAATAAAAGCTTCGCGCGGGCTCAAAAGCTCCTTCCTTTTGAGATATATAATATATCGGTTACCCGGGGCTTTTCACCCGGGCGTATTTTTTTTTAAACGACTTTATTTGTAATTTGTATTATTACATTTGTGTTCTAGCTAATCTTATCCACCAATATATGTACGATTCATAAACACATATTTTCAATAGCTTTCCACGTCACTCATAAAGGTACTATTGTTAACGCGTTTTTTTATAGCGGTCAATACCAACCTTCCTTTAATGATACTCTGTATAAAATTACATGTATAATAGCTTATACACTTTTTAAGTAAAAATCGCTAACTCTATCCATAAAAAAAATTAGCTCAATATCTCAAAATTTGCGGAAATTAGAGCAATTACGTAGATTTTTTTAGACAGAAATCGGTAACCCCTTTATTATTAGCATTTTTTTGAATTCTATTATATTCCTCAGTTTTTTCTATCCCTATTTCATATATAATACTTTAAGATTTGGTTGATTAGGAAAATCTGAACAGGAAAAGTCATTAAGCACGACTCTTTTAAAAAATTTAAAATTTTAGATATCCCGAATTTTTTTTTTCAAATAGGGTTGTAGCACAATGGCACATAGCCTATGTTACTCAGGAAGACATAAGCTATCCACCAATGTAAAAATTTTTGAAATCGATTCAATAGTTTATAAGATTACCCTGAATAAAATGGCACAAACAAACTTTTCCCCTTTATATAACAATAGAGATAACGAAATGATGGTGTACGTTATATTTTAAAATAGACGAAATTTTCAGTTAATTATTACCAGCTCCGAAAATCCGAATTCCAAACAAAATGTTTGATCAATAATTAAATACAATAACTATAGAGTAGAAATTTGTAGTTATATATTACTGCTGAAGTTGGTAATATTGTACGACTTGATTCTAAAAAATACATAAATAGAGAAATGATATTATATTTTATCTTTTATATATATATATATATATATATATATATATATATATATATAGAAATAAACACATATAGACAGAGAACGGTCCACTGGGTTGCATTTATTCCGTATCACGTTATCTTAGTTCTGCTTAGAATTCAATCCTTACAAGAAAGTCCTTAATACAACGATGAATACGGCAATGACGTTCATTTCCGTTAACTTCCTTTCTTCCGCCGCGGAAGAAAGAATCCTCGCGCTCGGCCACGCGGGAATCATTTAGAGTTTTCTCTTTTACGTTTACGCGACAATAGAGCGTCGTCTGCGGAACAGCGGAGACATTGTCTCGCAATTATAGTTCTCAGAGCAGGAGCGAAAAGAAGACCGCGGCGAATTGTATAGGGAAATGAAGACACCCGGTATGTGTGTGTCAGATGCTCGGGCAAGCAGTGAGAACGGCCAGTGAGAGTCAGTGGCTCGGTACGTTGAACCTCCGTAGTGAAAGTTTCTATTATAGCACTGGCCTTACCTTACTTTTCCTATGGCAAACTCTACCGTGTTGTGTCATAAGCGCGACGAGCGAGCGTGCGCCACGATAAGGAATCAAGATCCCGTTCCGCCCGTTCGTCGATGCGCGATTTAACGGAACATCGGTGAAAAGTGCATGTGTTCGTCTCTTTCTTTTCAAGCGGAAGTCGTACCATTCATAATCGCATTTTCTTTCGTCAGTTTTCTAACGTCGTCAACCGGGACAGAGTACTTTTCTGACGGCAATTTTTCTTCGCAGTCTCGTAGACACAAACGTAATAGAAATTTATATTTTTTTGTAGTATCTAACTTGAAATCAATAATAAACGGTTACAAAATAGGGAGAAATTGTAAAATTTTATGATGAACTATTAGAAGGGTGCTATTTTATTTTGTAATCCAACAAAAATGGATACCATTATTCGTATTACATATAGAGAAACTCTGACTCTCCTTTAAGATTTAAAAAAGTATCAACGGATCTCGAACTATGCAGAGATCAATGTCGATCGCGTCGAATCGGTCGGAGCGCGATACGGTTCGCCGATTGAATATTGCGGAAGTTGCGAACGCAGCGCGATTACTTGCCCCCCTTTTATTCGCTTAGTCACTTTCCGACTTTCTTCGAGTCTTACGCTGAGTTAGCTGCTGCAAAACATAGTGATTTAAGGAGCAATACAATGGTGATTCACCGTGAAATTTCGGTACCTGCAATTCAAAAAAGCATATTAGTGCTCTAACTCTTGCGTATGAACAAGATTAACATGTAAGCGTAGTCAAATTTTGAAAGTAGTGTTTAGTGATAATGTGTATTTTATTGCTGTATAAATATAACCGCATTTTTTCAAGATAATTAATAAATTTTATATCAAAACATAAATTCAAAGATATAATATGAACTAAAATGTTTTTTTATAAGGCGGAATTCTTATAAAATATATCAGTACATTGTTTAAAATATTTTTCTGCGAAATGCGTTCAAAATTATTTTAGAGAAACTTTGGATTTATTAATATTTCTGAGGTACAATCCGACTTATATTTTATTTCATCTTTAATAATATTTTAATATAATTATAATAAAAGTATAATTATAATATCCTGACATTTTAAAGCAACAAAGTACTTTACTATTTTATATTTTTTTTTGCTTTATCCGTACGATATACTTGAACATAAAACCAACGCCGTAAAACTGTAATTTATATATATTTAACTTGATGCGTACGCACTGTAGCGTATAAAAACAAAATAAATTTTTCATAAAATTAAAAAAAAAAAGAAACATAAGTCGAGGTGTGGCCACAGCTCGCATGAAGGCTAAGCACTCCAAGATGCATTCGCGTGTCAAGGCGTGATTTATTTTTTATAATATTATAACACAAGGTGTGATTCATATCTGTGACGATAGGCCTGAGCGGCCATGCGAACGATTCGTACGATTCCATCGGAATGACGTCTTGCACGGATTTTGCAACACCTTGCGCGGCGCATCTGCAGTCAACGCGGCGATAGTTACGACAGCGGTCACGACGGTGGCAAACAACCTCGTTCGTGAAAAATCGCGGCTTTTTGCTATATACGCCAAGAACGTGAATTCACGTGTTACGATACGATAAAACGCAAAATATAGTCCCAAGTGTGCAGTTTCTTATGGTCGGAGAGCTTACAAGATTTACTAGAAAAGTTTCGATGGAACGGAAAAGGATTATCGGAAATAGGAAATTATCAGTGTATTATAGTTATTGATAAATGAATATAATACTTCCTTTATATAGATATATCGCGTTCCAATAAGATTAGAGAAATAAGCTTCAAGAGAGAATAGATGAGTCGTATATTTCGTAATTAATTTTTAATGTATAATATGTATATATCGAGTAGATATAACGATGAAACATCTAAAGGAGCAAAATTTATATATTTGTAGTATTTACTTTGTAGTAGATATTAACATAAAAAAGGGAGAAATTTTTAACTCCTAACAAGAAATAATTCTTCTTGTGCCATTCTTGTGTCTCCTTTTGCATTTTGGCGAAAAACACATATATAGTGAAAAAAAAGGAATTTGTAATGATTCGAAAAATTAAATTTCTCATTTTTATTTTTCTTTCTTTTCGCGATTTTCTTTTCTCGTGAATAAAATTTAACAATCTCTCGCAATTTAAATCCGTCACTCACTCTGTTGCAATCTAGAGCAAAAGTTCGCGCGACGTTCCCACCAACCTCGGCGAAATCGATTGCGCAACGTATCGGCGATAGCGATCGCGTGTAATCTGTCGGAGAAAACGCGGCGAAAATGGGTATGCTTTGAAGCAGAATTTCGGATTGATTTTCCTTGTTTCCTTCGATTCCGAATGTGTCGCGCGTGCGCGCTCCGCGGATATCGCCCCGATGAGATAAAATCGTATATATCGACCACCGCGGTCTAAGGGACGCGGGAATTAATATTTATTGGACATTCTTATATCACGCGAAAATCAGTGCTGAGATCAGTCGCGTTCTATCCTCCATTGGGGAATAATCACGAAGTGGATGTTTCCGCGGTGCGCGCGGGAGGACATTTTTCGATTCGGCATAGAGTTTCGTCGCTCAAGAGATGAGATAAATGAGATTTTGAGCCGACGTAATTAGCTTCGCGATGTTTCATCAATCGGCCGTCGGCGAAGAGGTATCAGTTTCGCTCTCAGGTCTCTTGTCGTCGAACGGAAGCGAACGCGGAAGCAGTGGCCGCGCATAGATCGCTTTTTCGCGCATTCCGCGTCGACACGCCGCCAGCGCGGACGCAATTGTGATTTGTAATTAGCGAAGCGTGCAATTGTGAAATCGTGTCGCGGTGTTGTTGACCCGACCGACGGGGACGCCGACGAACTGACACCTCGTTGCACCTCGAAAATCAATCCCAGTCCGACAGAACTTGTCTCGTTACCAGTCGCTGATTTCTACTTAAACAGTTCCGCGCGCGGAATGGACAACTTGGGATTGCTGATGCGAATGGCACCGCGATCATTTACATGAAACTTGCCCTTTTGAGCGAAGAGCAAATGTATTGTATATAAATCCAAGAGTAGAAATCACAGGCAATTGTTCTTTATAAATGCATCATACATAAATTTATCGTATAACTATGACGTATACATAAATAGGGAATTAATATCACAGAATTGCATTTTATCAAATATTTTGATAAACTTTAAAAAAGTTAACCTTTATTACTGATTTAAAATCACTTTTCTTGGAAACTAAACTATATAGTATATATATAACCACATGTAACAAAAATATATTCTATATATTTTTTATTCATCTTTCCTATATGTAGTTATTGTCTTTTCGCCAATAATATTATGATTATTAAATCTCATGTATTTAATCGTATATTATCGTATGTAATATAATAAATATCTGAATGTAAATATAATTCGCGGTAAGAGATCACGTTTCAACGAATGCCAAGTATTCATATTTGTCGGGATTTTGTTATGTGTTGGTCACTGATTCAAATTTCATGGTAGAGAAAAAAGTTTCGTTTCACTGCTGATGTAAATATAATTTGATACCATATTTGTAGCTATATATACTGGAAATGTCGCACGCTTTATATCATTTCCATGAAATACATTACACGATTGTGTGAACTTTATCGAATGCAATATCTAAAAACAACGCGGGTAAAACATCTTTTAAAGGTGCGCTTTAACAAATTTACATTCGCCTAATTTGATGTGCGTGCGCTGCACATAAAATATTTCATGTAGGTAATTTCTATTTTTCGCTCTCTATTATTCTTACTTTGCCGGACTCGATCAGAGCCTCGCAAGCAGTGCTTTAGTTAGAATCACGAGTGTAAGAGCGAGAATGGTCCTACCTTGGAGGACACGTATCTTCGCGCACACGGAAGAGTGCCGACCTTGGAGAACACTCATCTTTGCGCACATGATATTGTCGTGCAGTGATGATTCAGAGCAAAGTCGAGCAAACTATCTCTCTCTGGGTAGCCGATGCCTCGTGCCAACTCCGATCACAGTCACGCACCAATCTACGATCCATGCGGTACTTGAAATTTTTCGTTCAAGGACTCACACGAGTGTTCGTAAAACAAATTGCGATGTTCCGCGCATGCCCTTTGGTTTTTTGCACATCTCGGCACACTGTGTCCGGACGGAGTTATCGGTCCGAAGTTAGAATCGACGAATTAAGAAAGATATCGTATCACTACTATAGGTTGTTGAACCGACGAAGACAATCACTTCGAGAGAATGATTGACGATTCCGGACACGGAGAATCACGCGCGAGACTTCCGCGACCGCGACCGCGGCCGCGGCACCGAGAGGTATAGAGACGGGTCCGCAGGTCCGGAAGAGGACGGCGCGCTGAGAAGCGCGATGTGAACGCGTCGCGCGGCCCAAACTTTTTGGGACAGCCGATCGCGAGAGCGTGCGGGCCATGCGATCCGCCAAAGTTGTGGATCCGCCGCCGTGGTTCGGTAGTGGTGGTACCGGTGACCTCGATACCAACCGAGGCCCTCCAATCCCAACGCCCAATGCCAAAAAACTGACACGCGGCGTGCGTATGTGCGTGCGTGCGTACGTACGTGTATATGCCAGGAACTTTCACTCTCTCGACCGCTTCTCGTGATGCGAGGAACGACGACCAGCGGTCCTTCGGGAGGGTCATTCAAGTTTTTTTACGAGTTTTTATTAGAACAACGAGAGAAATGAAAATTTGGTGGGAGGATCGATGCGATTAGATCGACTCACGATCGTTTTACGATCTCTATGTGAATGACGGCGGCGCTAACGGGATAAATATCGACTCCATTCGTGAGACTTTCTCTTCTTTCGGGACCGACATCGATGAATCACGTCGATGTCCACGCTTTGGACATTTAAGAGAACGTGATGTAAATCGGTAAATATTAAAAAAAATATGAAGATTTAAAGTGATAAAGTTACGTTTAAAAAATTAGGTTTTATTATCGCACGTCAGATTCTAGATTTCTTTAAGAAGAAATATTTGAAATACCTAGAGATTAATAAAAAAATATCGAAATTATTTAATCGTGTACAATAAAATTTTTTGCTGTATAGTGTATGTATAATACATCTAATTACGCGTAAGAAAAAATATATATTATTGGAAAGGCGGATCTTGAAGAACGGACAAAGTATCTTAAGTTTTATTTTTAAAACTGATGATTTCAACTAGAATTATGAGAAAATAATAAATGCGGTTCTCCACGATTATATCGTCTTTTACGTCAGTTGATGAATGAGAATAACGTAGTCCGACGACAAATTCGTATATACGTTTATTGAAAACACCTAAAAAGAACGAAGGTCAAGGAGATGTAGGCAGGACGCGATAAAACTTCCGTGAAGATAAAGTTATGCTGGAGGAACCGGTAGTTTTACGATCGCGACTCTATGCGAAATCATCGATCAATATAGGTACAATTGATATTCTTACATTTTTACATCCCTTTTGTTTCGCCGCGATTTCAGGAGGTATAGAGACGTTTGCCTTGTAAAGTGGATTCCTTGTCGAAATATATATTCAGAAATTTGGATATATAATTAAAATTTCCGTAAAACCCATAGTCGTAGAATCTCAATACTTTCAATACCGACATATTTAGAATCGATAACCTCGTGTGTATTTGACTGTTGAATTTACTCTATAAACAGTTATTTGAGTAATATAATATAATTATCATTCAAGTACTATTTGTGGGATAACAATATTTCGTATATCGTATACAAATGATCGCATGGCTTGAATCTTGAGCGCATAGAGAGCTATATAAGTTCCGAATATGGAAACAACGCTCGCGACGAGTACTTTCGAATCAATTTTTTCTTATTGCGATTTCACTCTCGATGGCGCGACTCTTACGCGATAATCGACCGTGCAGCGTCCCCGTCCTCGCGGAAGATGGTCCATCGTGGCTCCGAGTGAAAGAGAGACACGTGCAGCCGGACCGCCGCGCGCCGGGTGTTTCACTTTTAACCGATAAGAAAGTAACGAAAGTCACTGATGAAAGTTTCGGGCTTGCCCTCGGTGAGCGCGGAAGGCAGGACGCAACGATGGCGACCTAGATGGACAAACGGACGAATACTTTTTTGAAAGTAAAAGTGAAAGAACAGGACTTTACGCGTTATCCTGTCATCGTTAACAAATCGTCTTTATATAGCTCGATTTTTTCATCGGTCTCATATCAACATTATTTACTGGATTAATGTGAAATTGTAAAATTGATAGTCCATTAGGCGATTAATGAAATTAGCGAGCAAGTTTCAAAATAAATTTTTATAAAGTTTTAAAAAATGTAATTGTGAAAATCAAAAAGCGTTTTTTACGCTCTATTATTTACACGCACACACACATCAATACACTTTCTACATTTTTGAAATATTGAAAAAAATATATTTTTTGTTATTTCTGTTTTTAAAGAGTTATAATCCTTTTAATACATATTGTATATATATATATAATTCTGTTCATATTATAATTATATTATAATTATTATTATAATGCTGCTATGTTATACATCGTGGTCACTGTCCTTTTAATTAGAGAGATTTTTATTCTATAAGAATATAATAAATATTCTCTCTTTTTTCATTTCGTTTCGGTTGCTCTTCCTCGCGCTGCACTGTGCAGATACCGGTTTTCGTCGAAACGACACCATCTTACAGGAAGATCGAACTCGGTGAAAACCGTGTCCTTCGAGGAACAGGGTTACATTACGTCACACACGCGCGGATCTTTATTACCATGCAATTCATGTGAATATACCGGCTCCGGTACCGTGAGATGGACCTGTGAAATTCTCGGAGGTGGGATTTTTGCACACGCGAACCCATCAAGTACCCACCAAGCTGAACACCAATCGCGTATTTTCTCATTTCGAAAAAATTAATATTCAAAAAACTAGAATATATATTGAAATTTTTATAAATACAAGTAGTTTGACAATTTTTTATGAAATTTTAAACCGGTTTATGTAATTAATACGATTATATTTTCAAAATATAAATCACACTTAATCATTTCGATATTACGTATACGCTATTTCTATGTCACATAGTTGCATAAAGATAAAAAAAGTTAATAATTATTCAAGAAGGTAATTTTTCAAGGACTTTCGCCGAAACCTGTTTCCAACATGGCATTATGAAACTTTAACGCAGATGTGTAGAATCTTTTGAATAGTTATTTTATAGCTGCTATTGCTATAGTGTTCCAAAAAAATAGCATCTTGTTATAAAATTGATAAATATAGTTTCCATATCAGATAGGCTCGGATCAATATATTAAGATTTTGCTAGAGCATTTTCTGAATGTACGATATCATAATTTCATTTCTTTATCTGTTCTTATGTATTTTTATTATGTATATGACAAAATCTATTTGTTTGTCGCGCTAGAAATTAAAAATTTCATCTATATTATCTAGCTGTCTATTATTTAATTCTTCCAAAGAATTTCCATTAGGATAAATTTCTTCAAAATATCCGATTGATAAAGGAAATTGTATCTCGACAATTGCTTTTCCACTGTCAAAAATAAATGCATAGATCATTATTGTCGTCAAATTTTTACGTCATTAAAATTATGACAATCTCGCGCGATTTGAGCATTGAAATGCATGGGAATTTCGCACAGGCAGAGATTTTGAGATCCGGCGAGACAGTTGTTACATTGGTCGTCGACAATACGTCGAGAAATTGATTTTCCGTTGACAAGCGGAAACTCGCGGACGTGATTTTCCGAGAACGAACTTTCCTAAGCGTATCCTAGAAAAGGACTGAACGCGGCGTACGGTAGAATCGCCGAGCAGCCGGTGTATATGTACGTGGCGGTGTGGGCAGTGCTGCAGTCGTTCGTACCAGCACACGCCGTGAGCGGTCGGCCATGGCATACTTACTAATGTCAATCACACCGGCAGGCATGCACCGCCAACGTGTGTACTTATGTACGTGTGCATGCTTGCGCGCGCGCGCTCACTTACAGTGTTCCGCGGCTTCACCCGCGTGGATTTTTCGATCAGTTCGTATGGAGTAGCTCTTTTCTTGTAAATATCTCGATATATATACATAAGGAAAGCGATAAAATTTCTTTTGTAAGATTAAATATTGATATCAAAGCTTTCGGAATTCTATTAAAGCTCACGATAAAATGAGAAAAGAATGATTTCCTTTTATCCGTCCGCATCCTTGAAGCTCAACACGCAAGAACCCGCTCAGTCATTTACAATTAGAAAATGTATTCCAATAACGTTAAAGATAATTTAACTACAAAATGGTAGGGAATCCTGTACTCCTGTATTATGTATTGTATTGCTTAGCGCGCGCAAGCCATGAAGATGAAGTTCGATCGCCATGCATCGAATCCCGCAGTCTTTTGGCCTTTAACCTTCACAATTTCCTCGACCATCGATACCTTGGTCGGCGGAGTTGCGTCAGTGTAGCTCTGAACTTGAGTGCCTCTGCGAACGGCGCGGCGCAGCGGCGCGCGTTCGCAGATTCCGCGCAAGGAATTGAAAGGCGGCGCGTTTCTCGAGATCGGTGTCGACCGTGGTCGATAAATAAACGGTGCCGCACGAGATCCCTGAAAAATCACCGGTCATTATATCTCCTGCGCGCTCTCTGAGAATGCGTTCTTGATCGCGATTCGCGATCCACGATAAGAACTTACGCGGTTACGTGTCGGGCTGCCGCCGCACGATTGTCGATAGGGTTGCTTGTTAGCGTTGCTCGTTAAGATATGTTATGATTGACGCGTTAGTTGGATAAACGGTGTACAAACGAAAATCTTACTCTGAGGGAGAAAGACGCGTTAAAAATTTCAGATTCAAGTTATCATTATAATTTTTAGATATAACATGTGATAAAATTTTGCGTCTAATTCATATCTTCGTCAAGCAGGCATCAGGCATAAATGTCGTGGTTAATATAATATACCATTTTTGCATAATATATAATCCGTGCATAATATTCTCGCATAATATTTTTTCTGATTTTCTTTTAAATTACTGTAAAACTTGTTGTGCGAGATTGTTATGCAGCATGTGCGCACTCGTCCAATATTTGCACTTTCCCAAACAATCGTCAAATTGTTTAAGAATGCTTTTTAAGAAGAACGCGCGATTTTCGCAAATAATTCTGAATGCTAATAAAATTTAGAATATTGAACTATACAGTTCGAATATAAATTATAATGGCGTTGATTGTTTGCGTAACTTTATTGCGAATAGGCGCGCACAAGGTTTCTCCATGCAGAATCTGCGGTTTCCAGGAGAACGCGACCAATATATATCGGTCTCTCGTTCACGTTTCCTCGTTCCTTCGTTCTGCACGTTGACATTCGGCGGCACGACTGCTATAGAAGCTGGTAGAAAACAGTGTGTCAACAAAACGGTCAAAAACAGCCGTCAAAGGTGCGCGGAGGCCTGCAATATTTTCGCGAACGAATCTACGAGCGTTTTCCGCATATTGTTTTCTCAATGGCGCGCTATTTTTGCGTCACCTCGTTCGAAGAAGCAAATATTATTCGCGGTCGTAATATATCAATCACGTAGAAAAATTCGTTGCCTAGTCTCAACGCTCAAGAGATTGCCTATGCTAAATATGAATACAGATATATTATAATAAATCTCATAAAATTTACACTGAAAAATATTAAAGGATGAAATTTAAACCAATACCTGGAGTTTTAAATAACATTTGGTTATTTTTAACTACCACGTATGCCGAAATTTTTTATTTGAACACAAAACAGTATTATTTTAACTCTATTGACTTAGTTAAATTAATATTGTTTTAATTAAATTAACAAAATATTGAGTATAGGAGCAGTGGTGGCCTATAGAAATGGTTAAAAACCACTGAAATTGAGTATAATTTGACACTACGAATTTGAATAGTGTATCGTCTACTAAAATAAATTAATATTTTATTATGAAATATTGTGTTAAATGTTAGTATTTCATTAAGTATAGTATTTTATTAAAGAAAAAGAATTGTCTTCTTACATCAGAATTATATATCGTCGAATATGTATCGTTTTCGCATCAAAAAAGTTAACGCAACAGGTCTTCTAGCGTGCACCAATGATATTAATCATTGAATTATTTGTGTGTATCTTGCCGCATGATTAGCACGCACAATTCATGTAATGGACGTGTTTATCTCCTAATATAAATCTATATATATAAAACAAAGTCGGGTTAGTTACACCATTTATAACTCAAGAACGGCTGGACAGATTTTAATGATCTATGGTTTGTTGGATTCGTCTCCGCCCCGAATAGCATAATAACAATAACAATAAATAAAAAAAAAAAAAAAAAAACTAGAAAAATATCCAAATGCACCAAATACCGGGGCCGGGGCGAAGCCCGGCGGGGCATGCTAGTTTTATATAAATGCAGATTGCACCAGTAAATTGCTACGTTTTAGCGTGACGTGTGAATAAAAGTCTTTTAAACTTGCCATTCTCTTGTTCTCAAACAAAACTTAGTGTTCTTTGAGTAAAAAAAAAAAAATAATAATAAAAAAATAAATATTAGTAAAACTTTGTAAGTGTAAAACTGATAATATTTTTTGTATTTTTGTATTTTTTAAGCATTTTATCGTTTATCAACCCTTTAAACCGTGATCTTCACGATTTTTCTCGATTATATAAACCTGATGCTGATATCACTATTATACGATGATGATTTCTTGCGAGAACTCTTTGAGACTGTAAGGCCATAAGGTGTCCATTAGAGTCTGCCTCAACGGAGTGTCGACATTGCGAGTCACGTCGAACGTTTGCCATACACATTATCCGCGATAAACAATCATTTTTATGGTAGGAACGGTCTTACGATTTCGTTGGTTACAACGTGCGCTCGATAAAATCGATCCTTTCTTTGCAGTCTTATCGCTAATAATAATTTTACGTAACATGCAAGAAACATACATTGCAGAGGTCTCTTTTAATACAGGATTAGTATTGTATCTTATTCGATCCTTATATGGCCATATGAAATAATATTAAGAGGCGCTGCCGCGCCGATTAAACATATAGATTGTTGAAATTGCTTCTTTTATATAGATATGGCCGATTGCACGAATGTTTTTTATATATTACAAATATAATCGAGTATTTAATAACACAAGAAACTGATAAAAGCAATTCTTCGCTTTATTTCAAGTAGAAAATATTTTAATAGAATAGGGTAGAAATTCAGATAAAATTGAAGATTTGAATCGCCTAAATTTTAACGACTTTTTCACTGACTTTTTCCAATGATAATTTGTAAGTTCCTTTTTTTTTAGCCTCGTTTAAGAAAGAGATTGTGAAGAAGGCTAACCATATTGGGTAGTGATTTCGCTTCTCAGATGCCGTATGAACGACAAATTCTCACAATCCGATAGCGAATCGGATGGTCGCTACTGAAATATGCTCGAGAGTCGCTCTTTAGTTGGTCGTGGAGGCGCATTCGCCGATAATGCGATTATCGTGTGATGCACTTCTCGTGAGTCATTAAATCTTTTCGATACGCCGACGCAGCGACTCATGAACCAGCAGTGTCATGCACCTTCCGAGATTGTGTTTCTCTTTCTGTTTCTCTCTCTCTCTCTCTCTCTCTCTCTCTTTTTCTCTCTCTTTCCTTTTAATGACGTGTAGTCGAATACCGGTATTTGTCGCTGCACGTGTCAGGGTCAAATGATGTCACTGGTGATTCTCGAGATGGGATTTCTCATAATTCGTGATCTTGCCGATCACGATCCTGCTAGTTCAAAAAGAAGAATGTCATCTTGTAAAGAAATTGGTCAAAAGATGTTTTGATCATCGTCAATTTCGTCGTTACGTTTCTAATTAGCAACCGGAATAATATTTGCCTCTTCATAAATACACGAAAATACGAAAATAAAAAAATTTTTTATCTACACTGTTTTTGTAGTCTCAATTATATTTCATTTGAGTCGTTTTTAACCATTCCTATAGATCGCCACTGCTCCTATTCAAAATATGTTGTTAATTTAACTAAATCAATTAAATTATAATAATACTGTTTTCGTAAAAAAAAAATTTCTTTTTGTTTTTTTAAACGTGTTCAGAACGTTCTAAAACGTCAAAAAATTGTAATTTTTAAAAATGTCTGTATATGTGTGTATGTGTGTGTGCATGTGTGTATGTGCCAAATTCACCGAAATTTCTATAACTAATCTAGAACTAATCAACCAAATCTTAACGAATTATATATGAAATAGGGGTAGAAGAAACCAAAGAAAAGATTGGTTTTTGAGTTTTTTCTGCCAATATGTTCAGATTGTTGTAAAACGTCGAAATATCGCCTAAAAAAAAATGTCGGTATGTGTGTGTGTATGTATGTGCCAAATTTACCGAAATTGTTGTTTCAACAATTTATTTAGTTTTTTCAATCAAGAATTAATTCAACTAATGTTTAGTTAACTAACTGAAATGTTTAGTTGAACGTATCGGACTAAATATTTTTTGGGATTAACAAATTTTTTTCTCAGTGTACAATAAATGAATCAAAAATGTTATTAATTACAAGAATTCTTGAATAGATTGACATCGAGATCTGTATTAAATTATTTACTGATATTTGCAAAAGACATTTGTAATATTAGACTAACAATAATTTGTCTACCATTGAGTACCAAAGTAACTTATTAAGTTACTCAATGATAATCTTCAGTCTGTTGCAAAATTAAGAATGATATAAGCGAGTATATTAAGTGCCGACGCCTCGAATTAGATGCTCGTCCGACAATGAATAGAAAATTGACTTTATGTCGAACGGACTGATTTAATATTAAGCTGGCCTCACATGAAATATACACGCACAAATATAATATTCAGTTTAGAAAAAGCTGTCAAAATTAAACGTCAGATAAGGTCTAAGAAATCATAAAAGCCTGTGCGCGAATTGGTATGTGCTTGTGCGTGCTTGCTGCATTCGCGATTACTGGCTAGTGTATATTTAGTTTTAGATTGGCATAGGTCGTGGCGCGACGAGAAGAAGAATCCGCTGAGTCGTTATCTGTTTTCTATAATACGCACGTGGCCTCCATAGGTCGGGATCTAGCCGGTTATAATCGGCAACGCGATTATTACTGACTAAGACCAAGTGGAAATTGCAGCGACATTGTGTTTTCGGGGTCAAATCGCCGCGCCGCGCTTCTAAAATGGTCATCAGCCACGCCGCGCCCTTTCTTCCACGAGTGACAAGTTTTTGCGGCTCGGGATAGTTTATAAAAACGATAAATTGTTTATTTTGTCGATGGTTAGTCGATCGCTTCTCTATGTTTATTCTATTATGAATGAAATCAAACTGCAACTGCTTGCAAAATATAATCGAAGGAATTTTAATTAAATTTACACAAAACGATCTATCAACAATTAGTAATATAATCGTATACATATAATAATGATATATATGGAGGGGTAAAAGCCATATAATAAATTGCATTTATGGACACGAGTCAATATTTTAAAAAATTTTACTTACACTATGGCTTTTAGCCCTCCATACCTGCTATAGATGTGATTAAATTGTTTTTTTTTATTTCCACATTTTCTTGCAAATCACGTATTGCGATTGCAAAGTACGCTGTTCTAGAAACGTGATCGTATATTTTACAACATATATCATTCCTTTTATTAGAAATGTTCTCTTTACTAGATTACGATCTGCAAAGCACGCTTAGCTAACTCAGATCAGTCAATCGAAATTTTAGATTTTACCTTATTAAGTAGGTCAAAGGTCAGACAGTTCGTAACTAAAATTTCAGTTTCCCGAAGTAGCAACGGGTCTTCTGTGTCAGAGAATCTCAAAATGTCTGAAAGAAGCAGAAGAAAAAAGTAGACTAGTCATATTTTAATATATCTTTTTATGATATAAGCGAAGATATGCGAGATTAGAGTAACAAATTGATAACCGATTACATCAAATCTAATAAGTTTAACCAAAATAATACAATTTATTATTTTATATTTGTTTATAGTATTTTTCTTTTATACGCAGTATGTAAATGAATTAGAGTTTTTAAATATACATGTCATTTGGTTACAACGAAAAGTTAGAACCTCATCAATCTAAATGTCCATCCTATCTTAAGTAACTTATTATTTTGCTGGGTCCTGTGGCGAATCGATTATAACAATTGCGTCTCAACGATCGTCAATTAAACGGCCACGATAGATTTTCCAAGCGCATTACGAGCCACTCTCGTGGCGGCGCCGACAACGATCCACATCGAAGTCCTCGACGGGAATTGGCCATGGTCAATAATTGCCCTCGTGTGCGATATCGCGTGTTATATGAGTAGCTGGCGATGGTGCGCGCTCTACGCACATAGAGCGCCATGCATTCGTGCCGCAGTAACGTTTGCACCCGACCTATACCAACCTCCGTCATCGCGAGAGGGCGAGTGCCCAACGTGGACGACGAGAGGAGGTTGGACTAGGTTGAGAACGTCGACCTGCGCTCTCACACAGGCACATACACATCCACACATCCGTCAGAATAACTGACCGTCTTTCCGCGATTTTTAAATCGTGACTGTCTTTTGTAAACTGGTTTCGCGATAGCTAATTCACTTTTCAGTTGCATGTGGCAGTAGTCACTTTTTTGCGGCTGCAGTTCACAGAAGCGAATCATTTTTTGACTCTCGGAGTTTGAAAATGTATTAATTCTTATAGAAGTTTACGAGTAGCAGCAGTAAAGCAGGAAGAAATATATTAAGAAGAATGTGTTACCATTCTTGTATAGTTTACATATGTATAATTCCATAATTTACATATAATAAAAAAAGTGTTCTGTGCTTAAAATGTTCTGCGTGGTCTAAAATATAAGTATCATTAATTTGTGCAATTTATCAATAACTCCAATATCACTCGCTGAATGAATCTTTTTCTATATTTGTGGCAGAAATAATGCATATAATGTAAATATATCAGAATGATTTATTTTTTATATGATATGTTTGAAATCTTCGTGAAAATAAAATTAGTTTCATCGAAAGTTATTTGATTTCAAATAAGAGGTTTTAATAATATGACCATATAATATATTATTATTTATTGAAATACGTTATTAATTAAACTCATGGTGTTAGTATTTCTATATATGCTGAATGTACAGCACATTATGCATCTTCATTAGGGGAGACCGGGGCTCGTTGGCACAAGAGGCAAGTTGGCAATGCGTTCCGTTTATGTATTTATAGCGAAAAAAACAATGTGGAAAAGTTATCACAATAAATATCTCTTTTATGACATAGGTACTTTTCCTAAAGTTTTATTTAAATTAAACAAATATTACAATAGAAAAAGAGAAAAGTCTGATTCAAAAAGTGGCAAGTAAATTTTCGAGCGTTTCAAAATATCGTATTAATGTTCTTCAGCTTGAGAAGGAAATCAAAGTGACGTATCATTAGTTAAAAGAAACGTTTCTGTTACTTATACGACATGTTATTTTGAGACACAACAGTAATTTACTGTAATAAAATGACTGAAATCAAACGTATGTAGGGATGGGGTATATTGGCTCAATGCTGATAGAAGTTAGATATATATTTATATTTATATTTTTATGTTGAATAAAGCTACATCTAAAATACTTTACAATTGTTTTTCTGCAACAGCATTTTGCTATTCAATCATTAGAAAATAACTTTAAAAGATACAATCTTTATCAAGAAGTACATATCTGTGTGTGTGTGTTTTGTGTTTCTATTACGTTTTTATTAATTTAACATGGACTTTTGTCGCGCATAGCCAACTTACCCTATACTATCGGGGCAAGTTGGCTACAATGCAGCATGTTCGTATTTCACTTATTACAAAGAAACTATACAGTATACAGGAGTGTTTCTGGCATAAAAATGTAGAGACAGGTTCTTTCTATCATATTAGTACTGTTTAATCATGATAATTGTTTAAAAACTCAAATGCCGAAATTATGAAAACAATGCCAACGAGCGAGCCCCGGTCTCCCCTACTAAAAATATGCTTATAAGACATCGAATTACTTCGACGTGGAATTCATACAGTGTCAATGAAATCCGAGGATGATACATTTCGGTGTGCTTTACGGTCGTGTTAAACATACCGCGACAGAGCTAGAGATTGCATTATTTTTGTGTACCCTATAATTAGAGATATATAGATCTACAACTCGACATTCGGCTGTAAGCGCCACGAGCTACGCGCTAAATACAACTTATTGACTTGATCCGATGTTTCATCGATACCATTGTGAACATAAGTTCGACCGTAAACAGCAATCCTGCGATGAATAAGCGGTTCAACGAACGTCCCAAATGTGACGTTATATGTGCCTCGCATATTGCTCACCCGAAAAATATTCTTTTTTATCAATTTAGAATAAAATAATGCAATTTTTAATGGAAATTAGATTTGAAAGAGATTTGCCACTAAATTATATCATTATAGAAATTATTTTCGATGCGATTTATGAAAGAAAATAAAGAATTCTCAAGAAGGTATTCTCTTACTTCTTGCAGTATTCGACTTTCCTTTTTCAATCAAGGTTGATCATTAAAAATATCTATATATTATCTTTAAAACCCTATATTCATGATAATAAATATACTTTTGTTAGATTTAGTTGATTTTAAACTTTTATTTTGATTTTTTGTATCCTCGAATGTACTGTAATTTCACGCAATGCATCTCTCATATTAGGACTGCAGTATTTTACGACAAATACGTTTTGCATCAGTGTTGGATGTTGGCCTGTCTCCGATGTGTCCATGCGATTCACGTGTGATACGCGCGTATCATGGTCACCGAGAAATTATACAAACCACGAGCAAAGTCAGCCTAGATTAGAACCACCATGGACATATTGCTCGCTCATCCGCCGGAATAAACTTCAAGTTTGCATAATACTCGGCTCTCGGGCTTCATATGACGTTCTTATATCGCACCGCTCTCAATTCGTCTAATTTAACGCGACGGTATTAAAACGGATGGTTTCAACATTCTAATTAACGCCGTACAAACGTATTATATTGCAACAATGTATCTATTATAATCATCAAATTTCTCAATCTGCGTATTACACTTGAAAACGCGTTATATCTACATTAAAAAGTTATTTCATTTCGAGTTCCACAGCATATATATTATTATTTTTGTTAGGCAGAAACTATCGGACGAAAAATTCGAGAAATAAAAATTAATTAGTGTTACATGAATTTGTGTCACATGAGACTTGACTTCATTGAGTTATTTAATTTAATAAATGAATATATGAATATGAAGTAAATCTTTGATGTATTGGCTTTGTTTAGAGCTACTGACATGTATGATTATCTCTATTTTTAATGTTTTATTCATGACTGACAATATAATTAAAAAAAACCTTGTAACCTTGCATTGTGCAACGGTTTATATTTAGTAGCGAACATACGCAATTAGCAGAAAATATATATATTTGTTATATAATAAAGAATGAATAATAATGTAAGTTATCATTAAAAATCTAATGGTAAAACATATCGACAAAAAGCACACAATGATACATAAATTGATTTATGTTTTGAAAACTACTCGCTTCAAGGCTGTTCGCTTGAAGCGAACATTTCTGACTTTATTTCGCATTTAATAAGTATCGAGAAGTGCAAGTACAACGTTGCGAATCGCATTTAAACGAACGTATCGAGATACGAGACGTGTAAGTATTTTACAGTTAAGTATCGCGGTGTGTCTTCAACATTTATACGCTCAAAAATGCTTTAAAGGCAATCTTCAAATACGTTTGGTATTTAACATGTAAAATTTTTGTCTTGTACATGTTCTGTGATCCCTTTTACTTCCGGTTTCACTCATTCACTATCATTTAGCGATATCGTTGTATTCTGCAATCTTACAATTAAGTAGGGTATTCATTAAATTTTTCAAAAAATCCTGATATTTCAGGATCAGACGACATGACCGAAATAAATTGACAATATAAAATCGAAGTAGGATCGCCACGAGAAACCTACGACATTACGTATATACATGGCTGTCTTTATTGTAGATGTTCTCATGGCCTCTTAATGGCCTCGCCAAGGTTAGCAGAATTCGTTAAAAAAACAATCTCTCTCTCTCTCTCTCCTTCCTCTCTTCTTTGTCTCTCTCCTCTATCTACGATCGCGTATCTTCAATGCTTGCATCAGCATTGCGCTTACACACGAGTTTCTCTCTTCTTGATCAGAGAGCGAGGCGAGGCGAGGTGAGGCGAGGCGAGGCGCATTCGAGCGGATTTGGACCTTGTCCTTCGCCTCAGTTTGTCAAACTAATTCACACAAATTTCCGTCTGCCGGAAGGAATCCCAACCGATGGCGACCTAGACCTTTCAGCGTTGAGCGTGTACACCATCCCGCGATTTGCATTTGATTAACACTCATTTTTTCGCATGCGCTCACTCATCAATGACGCGCGACTTGTTTACGCAGTAGGTTCTTATGTGTATCTCGCTCACCTGTTAATACTGCTGTTTCCCACAGGAATGACTGATCTGCGCAATCAGTTGGGCATAGCAAACTTATGAACCCGAGCTCAATATACCGTTGACATTTATATCATATGCATTCATATAAAAACGTTTTTAAGACGTGAGTAATAGTGCAATAAAAATTTGAGAAAAAATAGAAGCAAAATACAATTTAATTTAAGAATAACAAGAAGAATAAGAATAAAGTCCATGTGTGTTTGACTCGTATAAATGGACCAGAATAGCGAAAACTAAAGCCCATGTCTTATTTATATCCTTTAATTGAAAAACTTCAAGCACTGTTAAAGTAACGCATAAATAGATGATAATGTCCTAAAACCTGGCTTGCAGGAAGACAAGATTATAACTCATTAGTACGCTGAGTTTTTTCTGTTCTCTATATAGTTGCGAAAAAATTTGTCATTGGAATTAAGTTTCTAGGACATCTTGCGTGTATTTGTCACTTTACACTTCATACCTCAGTGTAATGTATCTACAATTCTCGTAGTCTTTATGAGTTTTATTCCGGAAACGGAAAAATGAATCGCCATTCTGGCATAACTTTATAGCGTGATATTCGATATAACGCAAAATGAAATATTTTGTATACATATATAATATATTATATTTGTTGTGTGTGTGTGTGTGTGTGTGTGTATACATATATAATATATTATACTTTATTATAAATTACAAAATAAAATAATATGCTGATCATTTACGTAATGATAGCTGCAATATCATTAACACGTTATAAACGCCGCACGAATTCCAATTAACTTTGTAACATTTGTCACGTTACAGAACCAAAGCTATTTTGCAAATATTACTCATTATACCTTGTTTAATTAGCTTTTTAATGATGACTCATATAAATCCGTAAATATTGGTTGTATTTATACGTACATCATAATGCCGGCTCACTGGATAGTTCCCCATGTAGCTTTTCATAATGTCGAATCTTATCAGCCTTATCTTATGTTCAACGTCTACTATTTTCGACACGCGGGGGATACTCCTATATCAACTATTAACTTTCTGCAACACTTAGGTGCGAAGCGGGATTGCGCGCGTCTTAAAAGTCTTACAACTTACATCTTTTTCCGCTTAAGACATCCGAGATATGAAAAGGTAGCTGCGAGCGCGAGTCTCCTCGAAATTCGGCATCGACGAGGGGGATCGTCGAGATAAGCGCGTGGTCACCGCGATATCAATGCCGAACGACCCTGCAGGCTGGTAACGCCGGTATCGGAGAGAGCCGGTGATTCACTTTATCACTCTGGTACCACGCGCGCACACTTATACATGCACAGATTTTCGCCTTTTCCGACAGCTTCAGTCGGAAACGCGTCTCCGCCGCCTGGTCCGTTTTCTCAAACACTTACACGCGCACTTGTTCCTCATTTGTCCGACACTTCCGGCACCATGCGCCACCCTCGCAGCCTCCACCGTCGCCGCAGCCGCCGCCGCCGTCGGTTTTACGAGTCACTATAGGAACACGACTTCTCGTGCTTACCGAAGCGAGTCGTCGTTAATTACTCGTTAAGGGAAGCTGTTGCGAAATATTATTTAAAGCGAACGCGAAGTAATATTAGAGGCTAGATATTGGACAATAATTGCGCTGGACGTATAGGCTTTATCGAGATCTGTAAATAATCTACAAATAATTTTTTTCTTTCCAGACGGTTTAGACGATCTCATCTAGACGGAAAGGCAGTGGGACGAGCACTGGGCACGCGCTCGAGGCATATATCGGGTATATCGGTATAAGTAGGTTATCTTTTGTCCCAATAATAATAGCGATAGCTCGTCTATTATATCGCTTGCTCTTGGCTTTCCGGTTTCTTCACGTCACGAAATGATAACGGTTTCGTTACCGGCCCACTTCGGTCGCGTTTTTCCTCGTTTCTCCGCGGGGGGTGCCTGCGCAACTCGCAAAAGTTATCACCCATCCGATCGTGATTCCGTGGAAAGCTTCGACGTCGATGATTCGTCGATGATTTTTCTCCAAGGCGTCAATCTGACTTTTACTCCGATAATCTCCGTGTATACACGCTTTATTTATTTTTGCTTTCGATTGCGATCATCGACTATACGAGAGTTCTACGATAGAGACGAGGATCGTCATAATCTTGAAATACTTGGCGCGAGCACGTCTCCGATCGATCAATGCGGAATGCAGAACCGATTCGCCGGGCATGCACTCGATCGCTCCCCTATCAAATCGATATCGAGCCCGTTCATACGGGATAACGCTTAATTCATTACATTTAATGTTATCTTCGACTATCACGTCTCCTTCGTGGATCAATATAATACTGCGTGATCATTCGATGCGATTATGCGATCGTCGTTACTCGTTTAAGGGCAACTAATGCTCTCTCATTTGTCGTTCATGAATCTCTCATAATTCGTTCGCATCCAGCTTCAAGTGTTTTCCGAAGAAGTCTGCATTCATCAGATATAACAAAACATCAATCTTCCCGATGATTTAAGAACAATGAAGTAACGTATCGATCGTCGAAGACCAACGAATCTCGCCAATTGATTTTCTTTTTTCTTCCCTTCTAATGAAATTTCTTGCGACTGCGTTTAGTTCACGCGTGTCGTGCGTGGATCGTCTTTCGCTGTATACGTTCGCTACGCGCGCGCTTATATCTGCGGGGACCAAAAATGGCAGTCGCAATTGAATGATGATTAGGTAATATAATCTTTCTCACCTCTTTTTTTCTTTTATTTTATACGCGACTCGTTTAGCAGGAAGTCACGTCGATATCAAACCGCGAATGCTCGCTCTTGCTCATGGATGGCTTCCGAAATGATCTTCTTGAACACCAGGGAAATAATGAAAATCGTTGCTTATCGTGAGGCTCGGTTTTACAACAGTCGTATAATTAAAGACAATCTCGATGCCGAAATAATTTGTGCCTCTTCCTTTCTCATAAGTGTAAATTGGCCGCGATTGATAGGTCAATTCTGTTTGTTCTTCCCTCCAAAAATGGCAGTGTCTCGAATAAATTCGGAAGCGGCAGTGTTTTGGGTCGCGAGTAGAGCGTCCGCGTTCGTCACCGAGGTCGCTTCCGGTCTCTTCTTTCGTCGGACTCGTGCGCTGTTTCGGGGACACGCGACCCGCCGCGCATGCCCGACCCGGAACGGACCCGCGTGTGACTTTGGCCGTGGTCGTCGAGCTTGTTCGCGGGGGAGAAGAAAATCACGGCGGCGAGGCAAGGCGAGAGAGCTTTCGATCGGTGCACTTAGGTCGGCTCGCTATTAATTGGCAGTGTTTCCGTTTCGAGATCGGAGTTGCGGTGGGTCGACGTAACTGGTCACGTTGTTGCTAGCGCGCGTCTGGATGTCATCATCCGCCGCCGATTTAACGACGCGAAGAGGGATTATTAGCAGGTCTGCGAGCACCCGCGGTAGTTAGTCCGCGATAATCTAAATGCATATGGCGTAGCGTTCCTCGAACAGCGAGGTTTACGTAAATGGTATAGCGAAAGAGAAAGAAAGACCACGCGGTGGAGATGTGAGGGACGGAGAAAGAAAGAGACGCGGCAGAATCGCGGCGTTGAATATTCTCGCTCGATGGCACTTCCGGTTCGAGAGTTCGCGTACTTTCTCTCCTGAGCGGCGCGAGCGAATCGACGCGACCGACGCGAGTATTTTCCTGCTGCGACTCGGCGACCCGATCGATCGGCGCTCGCTCAATCTATCTTAAACGAAGATCCAAAATCTGGACGCGAGGAAGGCGCGTCGGCAATTTTCGATTCATGGATCAGACAATCGACGCTCGCACACGAACCAGTGAGTTTTGCGTCGCGAGTTTCCGCGCGGAATCTTCTCCGAATTTAATGATCGGCCTCGTTAGAACACCGCGGGACGCGGGACGATGATAGCGTGTTCGGGGGAGGGGGGGGGGACAATGTCCGCAGCCGATAATTCTAGAAATGTCCGAGCGGAGTTTCGATTTCTCGCGCTACCGACGTCTCCTCTTCACCAGCAGCGGTTCTTCTCGCTCCACCTCGTGCACTACCTCCTACTTGGCCGACCTTCCGAATTGACGCGCGGCACTCCGTGACCTCCGTGGAAAAAGTGGAGCGCGGGGGATTCGGCCGGGTCGGTGTGCGAACGTCACACTCGGGTGGCGCGCCGAAACCGGGCGGCAGGTTGTCGTAGGTCACACGCGCACGCACGCACACACACACACACACACGTACGTACGCGGGCACATACACATGCGGACGGGTGGGCCGTTTGCTTGCCGCTTTCCACGGGACCAGCCGCTTCCGGTTCCTCTCTCTCTCTCTCTCTCTCTCCCTCTTTTTCTTTCTCCTCTTTTTTCTCGATGCACGTACACGTGGGGGGTTTCACACGGCGGGATCGAGCGCGCGCCGTAGCCCGCGCGGATCGAAATTTCGCGCGATCGATACCGAGTGTCGTCACGTTGTCCGCACCACCACTGGGTTCACCACCTGGACCCGTCTCGCGGGGTCGAGATACGCGCCTCTCGGGTGTCTTCGGTACGATCCGACGATCGCGCGCGTCTTCTTCGTCCTCGCCGCCGTCGGGCCGCGTGCGTGCGTCGCCGCGGAGACGCGTCACCTGTACGCGTGTGCGTCGCGCGTGTGTGTGTTCGCCGCGCGTGTACGCGCGCGAGCATGAAACGTTTGTCACCGCCGTCGTGCCGAGAGGAGGTGTAAAACCGCCGAGTATGTGTCGAGCTTCGAGTTGGCTTCGACAAAGTAGGGCGACGACTGGGACAGCGGCCACGGGCACCGGCGCTGCCTCGCTCGCGCTCACCGACGACGAGCGAGAACCCGCGGCGCGCCGCGCGGTAAAGGAGCCGTGGAAGTGGAAGAGAGAACCCTCCTCGTAAAACGGCAGCAACCGCGCTGCGCTCTACGTTCTCCAGTAGGGGAACTTCTGACGCCGCGCCACCGGCCACGCTGCCGCTGCAACAAGCCACATCGCCATCCACATCCGAGCCGAGCTGTTCGCATCGTGGCTCTCTATCACGCTATTCACGAGCGTGAGACGGAAAAGAGCGTCGCGACATAAATTTCATATTCATTGGTGCAATTGAACATAAGCGTTTTATTCGCCGAAAATGCAGATAATAAATAATAATATGATCTCTCGAATGTGCGATAATAAAATATAGGATATCCTATATAATATTTATATATATTGTTAATGAGATATTGTATGCAATATTGAATCTTCCAAAGATTAAATTGATAATAAGTTATGAAAGGCGCTTTGAGAATCCAAAGGTTTTTCGAATCAATATTTGTGTAGTTTGATTGATGTATATTGCAGTAATTTCTAAAGAGACTTGTCGATATCTGCAATTTGAGCTCCATCTCATAAAATACTATGTTTCAACGTCGCGACCTTCCCTCTTCGCAGTAACGCGGATGATGCTCCATTTTCGCGGTCAGCTGACTGGCGCTCGTTCGATTATTGAGCCGCTGGATAACTGCGAGATATTTTGGTGAAATGCTTCAGACACCTTCTTTCACATTAGTCAATCGCGAGGAGGATGTTATGTAAACTGGTAAATTTTCGTTTATTTAATAATATTTTAATAATAAATTTTACACATATATATGTATACACTTGAATTTACGCCAACCCTTCTCAATGAATCTTGGCAATTTGTTTTCAAATAGATTTAAAATAACAACATGACGTTGATTCATAAGTGATTTAAAAATATGTAGCTGACGTTCTTATCATGGTATTGAGAACATCATTTTATTTAACGTATTTCAATGCGTCAGTGATGATACTAAAACTTTATTCGATATTTTCATGGCAACAGCAATTTCGTGCGTGAAATGCAATTCTGTATGCATGTCCATATTCCACCTATCATCAATAAAACTTTTAATATCGCATTTTTGCATCTTTCGTACAGAGGTTGCTAGGAAACTCGTAATTGATAATATTTTAATTTTGTACATAAAAAATTATTCTGCGGTACGACGTGTCTGAAACTCATCAATTTTGCAATAAGTTTATAATAATCATGTTTTAATAATTATAAAACCAAATAAATTTTTATTTTATGATTATTATTAGAATTAATTTTATTTCATTTATTCACGCAATTTGTTATTTAGGTATTAATAGAATATACGTTTGGGGCATTTATGGGGGGAGTAGAAATGCTCCTTTGCGTTCTCAGGATTTGCGCCTAGAAATTTCCGATCTTTGCCAATTCGTCTTTTGTTCTCCCCTTTCGGCGGGCATAAAGGATTCGTCTAAAGAACCCGTTGTGTTCGAAATCGAAAGAGAAAGCCACTTGTTCGCGAGTAACGTAGAACGTACCCTGACAACTGTTCTGCACACGCGTCCTTATTATTCTTTTACGGTCTAGGCCACAATGTTCGATAACCGAAAAACTTTCACCGTTCGAACCATGCTTTGCCCGCGTATATCCACGCGTGATCTTCGTATGGTTTTCTCGCGGCACGTGTCTCCATACAGCATCTCTTGATAATCTTTCCGATCAATCCGTTGCGCAAGAATGCCATTATGAAATTATATTTGTCTACTCAAAAATAGTTTGTCGAGACTTTACTTCTGGAGTGCAGTGATCCGTTTGCTACCGTCTTTATGGGACGACGTCGTGTTCTAGAATAGCACGAGCCGACACAGAATAGCATACAAAGCGCAGTGCATAGAGCTAGATGTATCGTTTTAGTAATGGTAAACATCTAATTTTGCGAATATTTTTCTAAGAACAAAAGCATTGTTTTTTTAAATAGTATAACGCATATATAGAGAGCATTAAATATAAAATACATTTATATTTGAAATGCGTGTCATAAATGTAAAGACCTATTTTAAAAATAGATTTTTTTTTTTGAAATTTATTTGAGAGAGAGAGAGAGAGAGCCGAAGAAAGTGATTTAAACGTCTAAATTTTGCGTTACTATATCAAAATTCGGTTCTGAAATGATATATTGAAGCATCTTATGTTTAAATAAACTTCACGATAAATTAAATGAAATTTGGATTGTAAAGATCTCTCCCTAATTAATAATTAATATCAAATCTCGTTAGTTAATAATTTGATATTTAAATAATGCCATTCGAGAAACCTTTGTAAATAAATTATAAAAATCAAATTATCAGAAGATAGCGTGTAGTATATTTGTCACGATTACATTCGGTTAATTATATTTGGTTAGTTCTTGAACTACTTGCAGTTAAATGGTAATCTGTAATTATTCTTTTAGTTCCAAAATAGAGATATTTTGAAGAGATAATATTAAAGCTACTAACTTTTGCACGTTTATAGATTTAAGCATAATTTTCTTAACTGTATTATAGAGTTTCATGTGGTTGCATAGTAAATGATAATCAGTATGCTACTTATTAAATAATATTTTATAGAAGAGTAGAACAAGATTAACTTTGCTAATACATCTCGATCTTGTAATGAAATTTCATAACGGCGTTGATACTATAACGAAATAAATAGCGTCATGAATACTAAGATAAATTCGCGTTCAACTGCTTAAGTGTTATAATATTTAACGAATATGTGGCAAGTTAAAAATGTCTCACGAAGGTCAACTGACGATAAATCATCAGTCCTCGTTAATGACCAAAGAAAGGCGATGACTGATCGAGTGCTTAATTTTACGAACTTTGTTACGCATAACAATTCGTCTTCTCGCACATAAGTAAGATACCTACACGGTCTGATGTGTTTTCCTGTGCGTACACTTGACACGAGACGCTACTGTGTCTCTTGATATGCCGTCGTAGAGAAAAAAGAAATAGTCCACGCAGCCGGTAAGATTCGTCATCGGTTGGGACGAGATTTACGATCGAGCATTCTTTTTTCTCAAGGACTCGCGCGAGCGGCGTATCTGCAGTCCTCCTGTAGAACGAAGTCGAGTCCTTGCGTCCGCGTCTTCCGCGGAGGACAGTTCTGTCGGTAGGTCCTGCCCCACGAAAGATCTGACGAAGGCCGGCCGCGCTATAAGGATAACTCCTTGGAGCAACGTAATAGAGTCACAAGGATTCTACGCGACGTTGCCCTGACCTCAAAAAATATCCGGCACTTTTTTCTCTATCTTTCTCGCTCTATAATCACCGTAATTATGCTCGCTCGTAGATATAAGTTTGCCGAGGCGATTGCTATATAGGGATACAGATGGAATATAGGCGAAAATTTATTATTCACATCTTTTTTTGCATATCGCGCGACTGCGTGTATTTTGATTTTTTTTTGTAGAAGTGTCATTATGATTGGTTTTTTAATCAAATATAAACTGATGAATTACTTAGTAATACGTTTGAGAGACAATTTTTATATCTATATATTCTCAAAAAAATATATATATAGAGGAAAGTTCCCTATTATGAGATAGGATCCTAATATGAGATATGTCAAGTTAAAAGGCCTTATATAAGCCCCATCTGTTGATCCCACCATGAAAAAACCCCGTCATCTCATATTAGGATTCCTATCTCATATAATAGGGGACTTTCCTCTCTATCAATTGAAAAAATAATTCATTTTGACAGTTATAATAAATATTAAATCATATTTAATATTTTCTTTATATTTTATTATTGATTTTATATTATTATCACATTTTTAATGTTACATTAATCGCTAATAATAAGTTATATCATATTTATTAATTACACTTATATTTTTATTCTTTTATTTACTACATTTGCAAGAATTTTTATCTGAAATTTGTTTCATTACTCCGTCAAATATTATCTTATTATATGCACGCGAAAATAACTCATCGCGAAAAATGTATCGATTCTCGTGCTCATCATGATTTTAATCACAATTACAGCGGAATATGTTGCGCGGCCAAATGAGCAAGGAGTGTTCCTGGTCGCGATCCTGCCCAGTTGATGACCTTTCAGCGCGCACAACCGCGTTTGTAATAGAGCTCGGGTCGTTCGGTCGGTCTCTTCGTCGTTCCGGCGCATATTTAGGTCGACTATTGTTCGTCGCCCTGAGAAACAGTCTATTTCCGGTATTAGATACTTTCGTTGTTATATGAAGTATCACTAGCACACCTATCGTCGTCGTCGTCGTTTCGTTCCGAGAAGATCACGAGCAAGTCGCCAAGTCGCTCTTCTCTTTTCGTCATAGGAAGTGTGTCAGTCGCTCAGTTTCGCTATTAGTGGTAGCATTTCTATTAAGCGGGAGAAAGCACGAATTATGCGCTCTTAAAATCCTTAACGAACCTCTTTTTCGCCCTCATCGTTAAATCGCCGCGATGGTACATAATCGCAGACGTTGTCTCGCGGCTACGAAATCTGATCGTGGTATGAATATATCATAAACGTTATATAGGTAGAGCAACATACTAGGATATACCAGGAAGAGTAGACAATTTGTTCTTGATTATATAAGAAGTAAAGACCAAATTAGAATCTAAACGAATTTATGGATACATGAACATGTTAACCTTAAAAAAAAATAAAAAAAAATCAATATTTAATAAAAAGATATGTCAAAAAATGCTATAAATTAAACTAAATTCAATTTTAATAAAATAAATAAACGAATTTAATTTAATTTAATTTAAATTAATGTAGAACGGATTCTGAATGTTTTAACGATGCCGTTAACGTAATAAATTCCGAGTGTATATATGTATGAACTACCGCCGCGCGATTATATCACCGTAAGAATATTGATGATGGCGGAAGTGGAAGAAAGTTCGCCCGATCAGACTGAAAGGCTCGTACGATCAGACCGTGCGACATTCGTTTCGTGCGGGAAGACAGAACTCCGGTATATACGGGCGTTTCACTCTCGACGAGCCGCTTGGATAACGGGCCCCTCCACTCGCAGCGGCGGTGGCGGAGGCAGGCACCACAGCGAGAAAGAAGGAAAAGTAGTTCTGTAAGTCAGTGGGGCTTGCGGTACCCCGCACACACGGACGTCCAACGGTTGAGCGACGGACTCGGGCCCGTGCAACGGTAATCTGGACGAGCGTGTCTTCAAACAATCCAAGAGTTTATTTTTTTTCCGGATCACTTTAAATCTGCATATTTAAAAACTTATTGTTGACAATATAGATATATAGATATATATATACTGAAAGTTTTTTTTACAATAATTTAGAACTATTATTGTTATTAGATTACATTTTTTTGAAAATAATGCTCAAAAATTTTAGGATATAATTTTTATTTATTACAAATATATGAATTTAAGACAGTTTTGAAAGAATTATTTAATAATTAAGTTCTTTTTTGGTAAAGATTGAAAATTTCACTGTCTTCAAGCGTGCCAAAAGAAACGAGTTTTTAGATAAAAGTAATTTTGCTTTAGCAGAAAGAAAGTAGATGAAATTACTTATAAAACGATATTGCGCATAACACTTGAAAGGATCCATGATCCATGCTGCGTAACAACGTTTTTAAGATTCATTGTTATTTATATAAGATTACATAAAATTACATAAACATAAAATTATACCACTCAAAATAGGTCTTGATTTGAACGTAATCTGTTGGTCCGTTTATGAGTGTAGCTCATATCCGTGCGTGCAGAGATTACGCGTATTATGTAATTAGATAATCAGGCAACGGGACTAGGGAAGGCGTGAGAAAATACATATCGACCGCACCGTTGCGTTTATGCATTTTTAAAGACCAGTTTTCTAATAAAGTATATGTATAATAAACGGAATGCACAAAGCAATCGTCGTCGTTCAAACGTTTTAATTGAATTTACAGAAACATGATTGTATATACTCATAGTTCTATGTAATGCATGATTGAGGTGGGACAGCCGCGTTAGTCGTATAATGAAATTAGATCCTATGAGGCGACGATGAAAATTTAATAACTTGAACAAATATTCGTGATAATTAAACATTTAATAACTAATAACTGCAGATAATAAGTAATAACTAATTGTCGAATCACTTAATTACGATTTCAAATAGATTATATATATAAAGTTGAAAATATTGGCGGCGACATGTTATTTTGTATACTAATTAATCGATGGCGGAACGATTAAATAAATATGCCGATAATATATGTAACGGATACCACATTTGTTATATAATGACGTTTATAATACAAGAGCGCGTTACACGATACTGAAACTACAAAATGATTACTGTAACTCGGCGAAACACGAATGCGAGGAAAACGAAACTGCGCGTCGTGTGACGTGATGAAGTCGTCGGTCGGAGAAATCGGTGCTTCCGCCTGCATTAGCGGTCTTTTCCAGCGAGACTAATTTCAGATTCCGCCTTTCACACAGCCGGACAGAGCGACAATTATTTCAAGATTATCGTACGTAACCGACGTCGGCAACATGTCGGATTAGAAGTTATCGACGCGGAGTTAAAACCTGTTTACGTATGTCGCTCGTAATAAGTCACAGTTGTACATTCGTGATTGCGAAATACGTTAGGATACACGTATTCACTTGTGCATATGCAACTTGGCATTTAAATAAAAAAAGTACATCTCTCTAAATTTACTTATATTAAAACATTTTTTTTTAATGATTTTATTGTGTGTCTAATAATACAATGCTATTATTTTATTTTGTGTTATATTAGGAAACTGGTTAACGTAAAATCTCATTTACTGTAAAAACATTTTAGTAAATCTGTAAAAAAAAATAATTATGGACCAAAGTTTGTATTTCACAATATTATTACTTTGTTTAATATCTATATATATATATATATATATATATATATAAGTATACCGTCTTCTGTCTGTATGTACGCGAACTACTCATTCGTTAGTGGACCAAATTTTACCAAAAGTATATGAAATAAGGGTAGAATTTTCCGGGGATGAAAATGTCGTCGTTAATTTTTCGTTACCGATCTTTTTGGAAACCGGTTCCAAAATTTTTTCAAATACGAGAATTAATTGACCAAATCTCAAAGAATTGTACATGAAGTAAGGGTAGAATGTCCCAGAGAGTGTTATAAAGTGTACAATTTTTTGTTACCGATCTTTTTGGAAACCAGTTACAAAATTTTTCCAATTTTTCGTGAATTAATTGATCGAATCGCAAAGAATTGTATATGAAGTAAGGGTAGAAAGCACTAAAGAATGTAATAGAATTTAAAAAATTGCTAATAATAAAGGGGTTTCCGATTTCTATTTAAAGAAATATACGTGATTGCTCCAATTTCCGCAAATTTTGAGATATCAAGCTGAATTTTTTTTATGGACAATTTTTATGAATAATTTTTTGTTACCAATTTTTTTAACTCCGGCATATACACCGCACCTAAGGTGCGAAATTTTTCCAATTTCTCAGAAAATAACAAGTAGTTCGCGGTCAGACAAACAGACATACAGACGTCAGGTATTTATATATATAGATAGAGGTATAAAAAGAACTAAAGAGAGAATGTAATAGAATTAGAAAAATTGCTAATAGTAAAGTGGTTTACAATTTCTGTTAAAAAAAATATATATATACGTGATTGCTCTAATTTCCGCAAACTTTGAGATATCAAGCTGAATTTTTTTATGGATAATTTTTTGTTACCAATTTTTAGAAAACGGTTCGGAAATTATTAAAATTTTGAGAAATAATAAGTACCTATTAATTGACCGATTTTTTTAAAACCAATGCCAAAATTTTTAAAATTTTTAGAGGATAAGTTTAATTTTTTATTAATGAATAATTTTTTATTAATAGATTGATTTTCTTGAAACCGGTGCCAAAATTTTTCTAATTTTTTATTGATGATTTTGATGAAATTGGTACCAAAAGATTACTAATTTTATGGAGATGGCTACTATGGGATTGAAAATAGGGTTTTATGGGGTTCTATTGGTGCTCCTAATTAATGAGTGAGTTTGGGGAGAGGGGAATAGATTTTGAGTCCGAGCGAAGCGCGGGCGAAAAATCTAGTTATCTATATATATAGTGATTAATTGAAATAATGATTATTCTTTAGAAGAATTCTTCAATTATCTAAAGGTTTTGCATGTGTGCGTATATATGTGTGTGTATAATTCGATCCTATCATTACTGTCTGTATGTTTTATGATATTAGTACATCATTGTCAGTGACGGACGTGAGATTCAGAGTTAATTATCTGTTTGAGAAAAAAATGACATGCTTAGCTTCTTAATTAACCTCTGCTTAGAAATTAACGCAATACATACATTGATTTTACATGGTCAACATTGGTAAACACAGTCGCGAAACAAAAAGTGGTCCTCGCCCGGTTGTCCGGTATAAAGACTTTCTGGGTCAAGAATCAAGTTCTTTGATAGTGATCGATTTAATCGTTTTATCCTTTCGTCATGCTGCGGTACTTTTTCTGATCTGACGATTTCTAAATTCAGTAACAGAAGTGCGAGCACGTGTGGCTTGAATATATTGTGAATATTAAAAATTTATTAGTGCAAAAATGGAAAAAATTAAAATTTGCGAAAACAAATTTTTATTTGTTAAAAAAGAAAGGAGATACTCCGCGCAGAGATTCAAAGATAAAACCAGCCACTTAAGCTGGGAAATTTGTTAAAAGTTGAATTTTTCTTGAGTTAATTATGCGCCACCATGTTTAAGAAATCTTACAAAATATATAAAACTAATTTTTTTACTTTAATCTAATAGAATTTTAATTATTTTGTCAAATTGTTCAATACATATGCAACTTTAAGATTTCATCAATTTACTATTTATGAGCAATGGTAATATTTGTTGCCGCAATTTTGATGAATAATATAATTATGTTTAGGCAAATAGAACCTGCATTCCAATTAATATCGACACAGAATTGATACTAGCATTAATTTCAACCAGCTATAATTACTAATGAAAATGCTGGGGTTTCCACATTAGAAATGTAAAATCAGAGTCATTCTGAACGAAGTCATTGTGCTAACGCGCCTTGCTGATCAAAAGTTAACGTTTACTTAATCGATAATCGTTACTCGTCGTCGTGAGCGTACAAATAAAACGTTTGATCGATCCGTTCGTTCGTTGCTCGGGTGTTTTTAGAATTGACAAGTCAATCAAGAATTATCTTATAATTAGAATCGCAACGACTCGTGCTGTTGTTCAGCGTGGAAATCTATTCGATTCGTAAAAATGCACCTACATCATGAGAAAATCGAATCATTCACAATGTAGCTATTATTTGTTCATTGTGTTAGCACACTATAAAATAGGATTGGACATAAAGATATCGTGTTACTCATATCTAATAAATTATTTGACGAATATTAGTATATTTTTATATCATATAAAAAATGAAATAAAGTAAGCAATTTTAAAATTGAAATATAATAAATAATTCGATAATAACTGAATAATTACTGAAAGATAGATTATTTGGCTAGTTATGTTACTCAATTTATTAATTTTTTAAATTAAATTTTTAATGAAATAATCGTCTGCCCATTCATGAATAAGCATTTTTAAGCAGTAATTTTCTATAAGTATTTATTCGTATTTTATGAGTCTTTTGAATCATTTATCAATTACTTAAACGAAATTGCGTCTATATTTAAGTCTTAAACGCTCCTTCAGACATTTACTAAGATGTATGTGACTATGCGAGCGAAATGGTGTATATATGCGTGTGTATTTATAAAGGCATATGCATGCAAATAATACGAACAGCAGTTTCACTGCCAGGCAGCAATAAGCGTAGGTTGTTCATCGTTGCCATTGTACATTGCACGTTGGAGAAATCGCCTGCTTAGGCTAGCTTGGTCTGCTTAAACGTAGGTACAGGAATACCGTCGAGAGGCATGAGAGAATGAGTGTGAGAAGCAGGGAGACGAATAGGTAAATCGTGTCTCTCAAAGTCTAAGGAAACGAATAAACCGTAGCGACTTAGCGTCCCAGATACGAGAGCATGTTTACCGAGGAGTTTCTAAGCCGCATCTCAATTCTCGAAAAACGCGGTCTGTCATCCACTTGAAAAACAAATAATAGAGTGATTCCCAATTCTCTAGAGATAAATTAAGAAGTTACGTTGATTGCGAACGAAGTCTTTATATTCTGTAAAATATTAAGAAAATATTTCTGTAAATTACGTATTTTAACAATAAATATGTACCTTTAATAAAAAAATTATAATATTTTATAATTTAGAATTAAGTTATTGAATCGCACAAGAATCATATATATATATATATATATATATATATACATATATATAATTATAGCTCATTGAGGTCATATCTTTAGCACAAGCAATATTATGCTGCCAAATGGATCGCGATGTCAACGCCAATTTCGCATTCCATTACTGAAACAACGTTTACCTCCTCTAATTTCATGTCTGCATTGTAAATCGCGAGTCAGCTAGGCATTCAAGCAGGCGCGAGCCTTTCGTCAATATTAGCGAGACGAAAAAATCAGAAGCAAACTTTCCGCGTGAACTAAATGAGCACGTGATAGTGAAAACATTTGAATTTCTTGATCGCTACAGAGACAAAAAAATATATAAATATGTAATAAAAAATGGCAAGATTACTTTTGTTAGAAATATAAATATATGTATAGTTGCCAAGAATTTGAAAAATAAATTGTCAGTTATCACATATTAAAATTGTCAAATAAATTATCAATATTGCATATTAAAAAATTCATAATTTTGGAGCTATATTTTTACTTTTATAAATAAACGATTAGATAGGAGAGAAATTGAAATGTGAAAGATTAAAATTACATACTGATTCGTCTGGTCTAAAATAAATTTGACTTTTTACTTACTATATCTAAATTGAGTCCTTATTTATTACACCTATGTCGAAGCCCGATTAAACTGTGTGCTAAAATACGCGCTTCTTGTCGTGATATATAATCTGAAATGACTGCACGTTATTATAAAGAATTAAAAAAAATCTGTAAATTATTTTAATGCAGAAAATTAGTGCTTCTGAATTAATTAAGATTTATTATAACAGTATTCTGTCACAAACATATAGGTATATTGGAAATATTTTCAACTATTACTGTTGAAATGCGAAAGTTACCCGCGTCTAAAAAAAAAAAAAAGGAAAGTGAAGATAAGGAAAGTGAATGTATTATTATAAGTAAGAATGCAAAGTATCATATATATATTTACATCGATTTGTGAGTCCAAAGACGTTTCTGGGGGAGGCAAGCATATGAAATATGTTTCCTTTGCTTTTATTATCACTCGAGAGACCGAGGATTTCCGCGTTGGTTTGACCTTTCTCTTTGCCACTATTTTCCTATTCCCGGGTCGTGAAGCGTGGTAAAGGAGAGGAATCTGAGATCAGGAAGGGAGAGGTATCTGAAATCGTTAAGCTGCGTTCTCAGCAGCGGGACGGTTTATTCCTGGTATCGGACCGAGACGCATTCAATCAATGGAAACCCAAGTTACGATGTTCTGGACTAGGTAGCCATTGTTAGTATCGCGAATGCTTCATGCTTGATGTTCCTTGTTTCGATGACCTAAAGATTTGATCAAAATTCGCACCAGGAGATCTCTAATACAATTACATTATTACTATAATATATGAGACATAGATTTTAATTATTTGAATTTTTTATGTAAAATCCATCTCGATATAAATAATCCTCTTCTCTGAACATTAAAAAAAGTAGATGTATTAATTTTAAGACGGAATGTTTTAATGTAGCTGCATTTCGATTAAAAAGTTAATTAAAAGAAACAGATTTTAGGAGTGTAATCATTGATATCGAGTTTGATTATTGTAATTTAGAAAAGCAAAAATATATTTACTCACATTGTAAAATTATGATAATTTATTTCATTACTTACACGTTATTCTTTCTTTAAATTTCTGATTCACGTGCTTAAACGAAATTATCTTTAAATCAGATAAGATGTAAAATGTATAATAATCAGATGAAATATATTTTTGTTCCCGTATATTGAGCAAATTTTACGCCGTGCGCGGCGGGGTTGAACGACCTCTTTAAGCGTGTGTTTAGCACGGTTGAATGACCTCGGCGGCGGCGGCGGCGGCGGAGGCGGCAGCGGCCGCGACTTGCGGCTTGATTTTTTTAAACAATGGCGAAAGTCTTGCGAAAGCAACCTGCGTCGGTAAGGCGAATAATCGGCGACGGAAGCGAATCGTGCGCGCTTGCACACAGAAACGGAGGACAAGAAAGAGGAGAATCCTTTCGTTTTCGCTGCGTGCGAGTCGCTTGCTCCCGTGACTCGTATACATATGTGCAATATACGTTTCTCTTACGCATATTAAGGCCTTTCACCGTGTCGCGCTCGCCACGAAATTGCGCTTTAGGGGGGCGTGCCTCGTCGCGTTACGAAACCGAGTCTTCGACGCCTTCGGCCGGAATTCGGCCGAGGGAAGGTCAAGGGCTGAGACTGGCCGGCCGGCCGCGCGGCCTCTGGCGAGTGGCGATCATCAGCTTTCACCAGAAACTTCCCAATCTTGTCTCTTGACCACTAGTCGCTTTATAGGCTCCTAATTTCTAAACAAAATAATTGCAAAGCACTCCTCATTGCTCGCGCTGTCATTCTATTTTGTTTATGTCAACTTCCGGAAATAAGCCAGATTGTCGATTTTGTCGAATACAAAACTCATCGAATACAAATAACTAAAAATTAATCCTTCGCGGTCTTATTTAGAGGTAAAGTTATTGATTTACAGAATTTACAAATTCTGTATAAGTAACAGGGATTAATTTGTGAAAATGGTTTGGAATGAAGAATCATGTGATGTACAAAAGTGAAAAAAAAAAAATAGCCGATCAACGAAACGAGTATTGACATTATTTGTACACGGTTGACCAACAAATGCGGTGAAAATTTTTTATCTCTCAAATCGAGAGAGTTTATGGCTTCAATATATCACAATTGCTTTAAACGATATGTAATAATTGTTATAAAAATATATGTTAAAAGTTGGTATTTTTATTTGATGCGGTTATGATTGACCATTGGCCAAATGGTAGATTCTTAAATGATTAACGCAGATAATTTCTTTCATATTTCGTTTCTGGTTACTCTCATTTATATATTTGAATATTCGTTGATAAATCACGCTCGTTTACAACGGCTATAATACAGAATTGTTGGTCGACAAGAGAGCATTTAGCGTTTACAAATGACGATAAAACCACCACATTCTGATGCTTTGCATTCACGGTTGTAGTTATTAGAATGCAAGAAAATTTCAAAACTCAAACTAGACCGCCTTGAAAAAGGTTTCCTTCTAACGCGTATAATTTATGCATTATATATAGGCTTTCAGAGATTCAAGGTTGATCCCGACAATTCATTTCTAGGATCAACAAATTACGTCGTATTTAGTTTATATTACTTACAGTTCTTTCTTTCTCTTTCTAAATAAATTTGTTCGTTACTTACGATAACTTCTATGTTACAAAAATCATCTGACAACCATGGTAAAAATAGAGGCAAAGTCCGTGAAATTTTAAACTCTTAGGAACAATATCTGCAGGATTTGAAAATTATCGCGTTTTAAAAATAAAAATGCCAGGGTTACATGGTCCCGAACGGAGCAGGATAAATAAAAAAAACTCAGAATCTGAACGAGTAGAGTGCAAAAAAATAAATGATGGTATTTAAAGAATTTCTTGATGATGCAATTACAGATAATTTTTGCTTTTTTTTATCGATCCATCGATCCAGCAGTAGTAGTGAGTTGCGAAATAACACGCGTATTAAGGTGTTAAATAAGAGTTGCGACGTTCTCGATCGAAAGTTACAATCGTGAAAAGAAGCGCGCGTATATAATAGCGCTAAGTTTACGATATAAGTTCACTGGAGTATATTGTGCTTTTCAATACTCAGGGTCAAACCCAGAGGTGGAAGAGTGAAAGACTTCGAGATCGCCGATTGTTAATCCGCGTTTCAACGCAACGTAGTTTCGCTTCTTTTTTTCTCTCTCTCTCTTTCACTCTCTTCCAGTGGCTCGCACTTATATTACGTTAGTTCGGCCGAGACTCCTTCATTCACGCGCTTATTGTCTTCGGTTCTCTGAATGAGACTAGGCCGCGCGCCGGTGCATCCACAAGAAACGATTGTTTCCACATTCGTTCGTTCGCACGATATCTGTATACCGTACGGAACGACCAATCAGACGCGCGTTCGCGCGTAAATACGCGTCGAGCGAGCGTGTCGATTCCTACGTGCGAACTATGCTCGTATAGGATCGATTGCATAAATGTAGGAAGCGCCGATGCATTCACCTTTTATGCGAGGCAGCCTTGCCCCAGCAGTGGCTCTCAGTCGGTCTGCTTGTTTCGTGCGGATAGACTTAATGCTTATATAGGTGTATAACGTAAAAAAACTAGTGAACGTTCTCTTATTTATATAGTTCTTTAGCTATCTTGGCGTGGTTTTTCTCAGCAAAAATCGAGAAGAACACCGTATCTTTTCAATTTAAAAAAGTTCTATGTTTATACAAGTATAGGTTTTAAATTAAAAATTCTTATAATAATTTAAATTGAGAGAGAACTCAAGAAAACTAAATTTAGACAATCAAATTAGTTAAAGGATATAATTTCTTTATGTATTTGCTTTCCTAAATCTATCAGAAATCAATTATTTTCAGTTGTTAATTATCTGAAAATCTGATAAATATTTTGAAAAAAATCTCAAAATTGCCAAAGAATCTGTGACAACGAGAACATTTTAGTATAAGGATTGGGACATTCTATATACATTGTTGCTGTCTATTTTCTGCATTACGCAGATGAAGTATTAAATCGGTAGAATACAAAAGTCAAGAACAAGTAAAACAAATGCATATGTTGATATTTTAAGCGTATTCATCGAATAAACTCTTGAAATGTTCAAGTGAAGATGCAAAGAACCATTATCGCCGTTGAGAGCCTTCTTACGAGCCGCGAGGCCGGTAACTTTCTCTTCGTATTTTCGTTGTCGGCCGATATATCGCGTATCATGGACATGATGCAGATAATAGCCATGCTGCTCACCGTTTATGAGTCAACTGCCGTCAATGCGTTAATGATGAAGCGAGTATCAGCGCTACGTCATCTCATCTCGGCAAATTAGGCGTTCCGTCATCGTATTAGAAAACGCAGCCGTAATAAAACGATTGTGAGGGCTGTCTCTTTCGTATTTTTACAGGTTTTTCACCTAAGTCTACGATACGATACTGGTGTGTACAAATATAATAACTATTTAACAATAGTATATTAATAACTAATAGCTATTTGCCAATAATTGAAAATTTTAGCTGCAACTTTAAAGTTTCTTATTATTTTAGTTTCTAATTAAATTCTTATTCTATTAACACACCCACATTATCATTTTAATCAAGCTTCAGTCTCTTATCAAAGCGTTTTTTAATTTCAAGCAATAATTTTTTAAAAACACAAAGTATTAAGTGAGTAAAATCTTAGGCTAGAAAATATTTGAATATTCGAGAAACGTTAAAATGAGGTTTTTTATTCATTGTTGCAAAATTACTGTCATTTTTCTTTATCTTTGTAAGAACTATAGAATTGTTTTGTAACAAGTACATACAGATGCTGATTATTATTAACAGTTTATATAGATTATTTACTTTGTCAAATAATCCATAAAATTAAAAAAAAAATTTTTTAATTGTTTGCACATTGACCGTTTATTGTACAAAATTTTCTTATTTCGTTCCACTTCTAAGTCATAATAATAATTGATGACACTGATTAATCACGCGAATTATTTACGCTTGTGCATTTAATTCGCTAACGTTCTTATCTTGACAATCACGTAATAATAAGTTTTGACAAATGACCGCGGAAGCCACGGCTCGTCACTTATCTTGCGTTTGTGAGCTTTAAAATTGCTGTATCCCTTCTATTCTACGCCATTGTTTTCGTTCCTTCCCCACTCGCGTCAATTCTACCCTACCGTTACACCTCTCGCATGAGAGGAGAGGGAGAACTCATCCCTCGTTGGAGGGGCAGCACAGTGACGTCATTGAGATAGGGGTGGAAGCGGTGGCGAGGCGAGAGGACGAAGCGTATGACGAAGGGTGGTGGAAGATCGTGGGGCGGCCGGTAGGGGTTGCCGGGTAATGCCGGGTGATGGCAATAGGGTGAATGACCGACCTAGACTCGAAGTTAGGGGTGTGCAATGTATGAAACTACCCGTAATAGCGACCCTCCTTCAAAGCGATCTGCAAGGGTAGGTTTTACACCCTCTCTTCCTTCGCTGTGCCCCGTGCTCTCTACACGGCGCTATGTATATCTCTGTGAATGTGTGTATGTATATATGCGTTATGTGGGAAAGATCGGGCGTGTAACTCACGAGGGTTGTGGCCGCTGCACGGTTAGCGCAAGAGAGTGTGCCAAAAGCACATTTTTTTTCGTAACATTGAACACATGTCAAAGTCGTTGATGTTAAAGAGCGAGCGAACGAAGACGCGAACTTCGTCTGTGTTGTCGAGATTTACGAAACTCAATTTTTTTGCGGGTTGATTTTATCGCGACGTGTCCACATTTTCGTTTGCATGGATGCGTCTCGTTCAACGATGTCGAAATTTCATGTGACGAGCCTAGAATTGCGTCTCTCGGAGGTCAGAAGATCATCGATGCAGATTCGCGTTTCTGACTGCGCCGATGACTTCGTGTCCTAGAAAGATAAAGGCCGTTCCCCGGCCATGCAGTAAAACTGCTGGTAGGTTTATAAACTCGGGGTGAGTTTCTCGAGTGCACGGCACGGGGTAACGCGATCGATAGATGACCAAAAATAGGATCCACATCCAACTAAGTTCTTCATGCCAGCAGTTCTCGCCCCGGAGATCGGTCATTTGAATTCTTGATGCCGTGTCGAAAATTTTCTCGCATTACGCTCTCGTTTAAATTGAATGGTTTTCATTAAATCTGAACTATTTAATTCGATCATATTGGAGAATAGACATTTTTGAAACGCGCAAACTCGATAAGGTTGACAAAAATAAAATTGCCAATTGAGACATTTTCTGTCGCGTAAAAATGAATGAATAGTAATATTATAATTTTATCAATTCGTCATATTAAAATTATAAATCGATGTGGTTTTTTAATATAACGAAGACAAAAATCTTGTCACGTACAATTTTTATAAATTTTTTTAGATTTTCTGCGAATATTCGGATATGAAAAAAATATTTTATGCATTATAGGCATTAAAATCCGTGTAAGTGTAGTGAATGCAATACTGTAATAGATGTTACGACATTTTCCATTAATTATAAGTAAATATAATCAATCTCGCGTATTAACGATATTGAAATCTAAATCCGCAGTTATATTTGCTTCAATTTTTGCAAATATTTTTACAAATATTCGTAATAATTATTTCTTCATATTCTGGCAGTACGAGGAAATTTAGATATAGCTAAGATAAAAGTGTGCATAAATTTGGAAATTTTATAAGTTCGTGAATATCCGCATGTGAAAGCCGCGAGAGTGCTTTGCCAAATGAAAAATTTGCGTAATTTCCGCGGAAAAAACTTTTCGTTCCGTACCGAAAACCACCGAATTTATTCTTGTCGGAAAAGATCTCCGTCTCATGGTTCACGTTTTAGGTTGTTGCATGCACGAGGGTTAGGCTGTTCTCCGTGGCGTTACTGCCACACCACGTGGCTCGTATTGATCTTCGGCGAGCACGATGGGAAGGGGGGGAAGAGAGAGAGAGAGAGAGAGAGAGAGAGAGAGAGAGAGAGAGAGAGAGAGAAGGGGGGGAGAAAAGAAAGACTAGGGGTTGCTCAATGTGTTCTCTCTATCGAAGCCTCCCTCTGTCGCTTTCTCTCTCTGATTCCTCTCTTTCGCTCCTTTTCGTTTCCCTCTCCTCTTTCTGACGCCCTCTCTTTCTCGACTACTCTCATCCGTCTCTCTCGTCGCAGAGGGTAGCAGCCTAGTGCCCCTGCCTTTCGGTCGTTCACCCTTCGTATACACTCGATACCGATTCTCACTATCTTCGTCCGCTTGCTCGTCCCGCAAGAGCTCCCCTCTCTCTCTCTCTCTCTCTCTCTCTCTCTCTCCCCCTTCTCTCTCTTTTGGGATCTATGGGTTCTTTTTTTTCCTGTTTGCTTGCAAAATTACCGATTTCCGCAACTGTACTTGACCCTTCGAACCGCGCATAGAAAATTAAGGAACAGACGTGTTTAAAAAATAATGAAAGGAAGCGACACCGCCATTAGAAACGTTTCGGGACTGTCGGTGCGATTCGTATCATGGCAAAGAATAATTTAAATAAGGTGTGTCTGTACTGTCTGTGAAGCGCGCGCGCATTTATTTTTTATTATTATCGTACGACTAGAAAGACAGCTATTTTGATAAAACAGTGACAATCTCGAAATTATAAATAATAAAAATTGACCATTTTAAAATGCTAAATTTGAAAGTGTAAATAAAAGTAAAGGCAAGTTTGGTTCGCAGCCAATTGTTAATGAGCATTAGGAAAGATTTTATTTTGGATTTAGATTTAAAAGATTAATTTTGAGTGGTAGAAAATAGGAAAAGTTTCCACATTTGTGAAACTTTTACTAAGAAGAAATTCTAGCGGAAAACATGATTTTTTTTTTATATTTCTGTGTACAATTGTTGAATAATTCGATTATTCGTTAGTCGGAATTGTAATCATGTCAAGAACCAGTCCTGCGAATATATAAAACTAGCACTATATTTGTGATGAAACTTAATCTTGCTTTACTTACGATCGCCTCGATAGCATTGATGTGCAGAAATCGTAAATTTAAAGTCGTGCGAATTGAAACATAAATCTCATGGATCACGCATGAAAGGCTTACCTGAAACGTAAAGAGAGAAAAAAGTGTTAAAACGTGTAAGATAAGGATAAGAGAAAGGAAGATTGCTTCTTCAAGAGCACGCGCGCGTGCTCCGAAATTAGAAAGCGACTTTTTCATCCGCGTCACTCCTTTCTGTGATCCCGCCCTACGCGAAAGGTTAAGGTCATAAGAAGCCGTCAAGATATTACGACAGGTACATATGCACATGCATGCACGCGTGCATGTCCTCGTTCGGTGCGTGTCGTGTCGCTGAAATATCATAATATCACCAGTAGTTTCAATTATCAAACGTCATCCGAATCATCAGTCTTGTTTCGGTAACATTTCCTCCCGTTTTTTTATAAATTGATTAGGGAAGAAAAGCAATTTGATACATTATTATAAGTATAAAATAAGAAATAGATTATCTTTTGCTCCAAATTAAAATCTGTTTAAATATATTATATGTTATATAACATTATTTTTTTTTTTTAAATTAATTCTACAATCTACAGGCAAAAGAGAAACGTAAAAAAATATAAACAAATTTAAAAAAAAATTAGCATTATATATTAATCTATGCCTTGTTAAAAGATAAAGATTTTTACAATATATATATATATATAGCAACTTAACATATATTGTTTTATAAAATAATAAGTTTAATAAAATGTTCTAAATAACGCGAATTATATAAGTAGCATTGACGACATTAAAGATCGAGAATAAGATATTCAATAATGACAAATAATACAAATATTTGTTTTTCAGAATGAATGTCGAATAAACGTCTTTCAGAATAAACAAAAATTGAATTAAAATTTCTGTTTTTAAGATTTTGAGCGATTTTGAGTGCATTTTATCGTTTTACATCAAACACCAGCAACGGAAATATTGTTAGTCCAGTCAAGTTCGAAGACGTATTTTGTCTTTTGTGATGCTGAATGCGCTCGAGAAATTGTAATCGATCGGTCGCGTTTACATCGCCATTACTTCGGCCATACTGTTTTCCTTTATCATCAGCCAGCGTGAGTGCCACTTTAAGTGCATTCGATTCCGTATCGTATCGGTGAAACCGAACCGTTCCCTATTCGTTGGTCGCTACTTAAAGGGAGAGTCACCCTCGGGAGAGCAGGAGGTTAAAATGTTTCGTAGCATTTCCCTCCTCCACGGCGAAAAATCGAAGGAACAATGGATAGGAAGGAGAACGTAATCGTGAAAGAGTTTATTAAACATTTATAGGATTTATAACATTTATTAAGTGTTTACAAAGTGTTAACGAAAAAAGTCTCAATGAGTATCCTATAACTCCATTACACCAAAAAATAAAACATTCTTTTAAATTAATGTTAAACATTTTATTTTTATAGACATTTAAATGGCTTTATTGCTAAATATAAAATACAAAATTTTTTAAGATTCAAGCGATTAAATTGGCACGACATGATAAGGAACAATATTGACATAAATCTACTTTCGGGAAGAAGCTCGATCGCTAGCGTTCTTTTGATCGAACTCAGCACAATATTAAAAGTTTTTCATATCATCGCGATAATTCGATGATTAATTGCACCGACTTTTAATTAGATACCTGCAGTGGATGGTTCCAAATAATGTCGAAGAGGCAACTCTAGAGCGTTCTGATTCGTATATATGTCTTCTCGAAAGAAAGGGTCTCGTCCCTCTCACTATAAACCAAGATCATTGACCTTCGAAGAAGATAAGTTCTTATCATTCTAGAGCTATACGTGACGGAGATAAAACGAAAATGATACGAAAGATTAATTGTGACTTGCGATTTTGTACTTCTGATTGGAGTCTATTTAATCGAGAATATGTTGAAAAGCGTATTAACTCGTGTAACGAAGATCGATCTGAAAAAAATGTTAAATATTGTCAAGAAATTTTATATTTGTTTGGGAGCATAACACTATTTGTTTCGTGGAAATGACCATATAAATTCCATAATCTCAATTTTATGAGATGTTTACACATAAGCAATCAATTTTAATATATTAAAATATCCCTTTTTACGCGTGTTACTAATCAATATGAATAAATATGTTATACTTTTCTTGTGTCAGATACGTGTCTTGTCGGTATATATCATCTCATCAGAGAGTATCATACTGATTTATGTCCACTGTGTGTGTGTGTGTATATATATCAATATTATTATTATTATAAGATCTTTTATATTACCATGCATCCTGTATATTGCGATATATAAATACTTTAATTTTTGTTAATATCTAAATTCATATCTTCCAATTTCTCAATCGCCAATTCGTTCGCGCGAATGGCACCTTTATAATTATTCTCGTGTGGAAATATTACAATTCTTCGTTGCGATCCCACTGGATATCAAGAGGAGCTCGCAATTAGGCCACGCCTAGCCTACTTTCCGCGCGAAGGTCGTTCACCCTCAGTCGAGAGGGTGTATTCTCGCCATCTGGCGTGCTCGCTTGCCTTCCGTCGGTCGGCTCTGCACCTGCGCGCCGCGCAAAACGCCCCACGTGGCCGCACGCCACGTGGTGGTCGGCGAAAGAGAAGCGGCACTCCGTCAGGCACTCCGATGTAATCGACGAGGGTGGTGGTCGTATACCACGCCGGAAAAAAGCAGTCTTCGTCGAGGGGGATGAGTATCGATCAAGGGCAAGGGCGAGGGCATGCGTATATACGACGCACCAGGATTCCAGAAAGATAAATCGAAACCCATCAGAACCGCCCCCTCGACCATCATTTCCTCATCGTCAACCCTTTTTTAGGCACAAACCTGGCCTTTTCTTGTTATTCACAGGCACGAATAACCGTTTATGCCGCACGTTTTGAGACTATCGAACGAAAATAAGAGCGAATATAAGGACTTTTGAAAGCGTCGCTATTGTATAGAAAAAAACGTCATCTAGAAGAACGTTATCTAAAAAAACGCCATCTAAAAAACGCTAACCGAATTCTTATTAATTGATAGACGAAATCGGAATGTTCAAGATATTATTTTTAAAACCCTTGTCATATCCTTTTCCTTCCGAATGAATTTGAGTTCAAATGTACCTTAATATTAAAATTATTTTGATTTATGTCTCATTCAAAGATTTGAACAAGTATAAAAGGGTATTTTGAAGTATAAAAATTTTTACTTACGGTTAGAACATAAAAATTATCGTTTCCAGCACTTATTAATAAAAGCAGCCCATTTGAGAGAAACACCATATTTGGTAAAAGCTTATGTGACTTTTTATTTTTAACATAACTTTTTATTTTTTGCAATTAATTATTTTAATGTATATATACTCTTATTTTTTTTATGCAGAGTATATCAGTTTTACACACCTTACGGAATCTCTGATCAATGTGAATTTTCGTCAAATGTCACATTTATCGAATTTTAATATGCTTTTCTAATTGAACTTCGAGAGAATCAAAATTCTATATTAAAATTTTATGTAAAATTCGTTTAAAATCAATTGAAATACTATATTGCTCTCTTCTGAAATTTAAAATTCACCAAGTTTTTATTTTTTAATGTTAATTAGTCCGAAATTATGATATCATTATTTAAAAGAAATCAATTTCGAATTGGCTCAAAAATATTTAGCGAGAAAAATATTCGACGTTTTTATAATTTTACATGGTTTTCTTGCGAGAAAAGTGAAACGGGAGTGGTTGACGTTTCCAGAAAATCGTGCATCACGGAGGGTTAGATGCGCGAACACGGAAATTGATGTTCCCTTTCTACCTCACTTCCGGTAGGCAGAGGGGAGAGGTGGCGTTCGTACGCGCAAGAGGCTTATGCGCACGTTTAAATTGGCTCGGCACCGTTTTGGACAGCCCTGACTATTCGTATCGAGCGGCAATGCCAAGGGCAAGGGCGCCCTTCCCCCACCCTTCCGTCGACCCTGTGCCGACACCCCCTTCGCCTCTGTTCGTTCTCTTCCTCTTCCGTTTGATACGCACGTATACATGCGCACGAACGGCGCATACGCGACTTTTACAAGCTGTTTTCGTTATGCGCAGGGATGTGTATTTACGAAAATTATGGTTTTTGTGAAGAATTTTTCACGAAATTTCCGATAGATCTGTCACTTTCTAAGGAAAGCTGAAAATTTAATCTGCTGTGGATTTTCTGGAAAATCTGGAAAGTTTTAGAAAAGCTGGAAATTTAATGCAAAGTACGCGACTTTGTTTATATGTATATTTTGAACATATTTATTAAAATATAAATTGTTTTAATTTTGCAATAATGAGATAAATATAAATTTATTTACTTTCTGCAACGTGATTTTTGAAAATATTTTATGATAAACTTTCTCTATATTTCTCTATATTTCTCCATAATTATTTGACTATTTAAATAATTATGTATAACGCAATTTTTTTTTAGATTACAACTGATTATTCAATGCAGTTTGTAAAACAAATATATTAACGTTCTAATATTTACGCCACTTATATATATAAGAGACAATATTTCGGGTCGAAAGGTTGCTTCCGGAATCGATTTTCGGAGTCGCTTTCGTGAATTCTCTCGCTTACAGTAAGGCACTGTGCTCTTTAAACAGAGCAATCCGCCATTTTGTATATGCATGCCTGTGAGTTGCCGAAGTCATGCAATAAACTCAAGTTTGCACGTTGAAATACAATAATATATGTACAATTTAATTATTTTCAATGCATTGATATAATGTAGTTGAATATCTTTTATGGCACATTTATTGATTATGTTTTTTATAGTCTTTATTTATTTACATTTCTCTCTAACTTTTTTTTATAATTCTTCTTCTTTTTAACTTTAACTAACTCCTACATAAGTTATAGTAATACGCAGTAATACATATTAAGATTTTTAAAAAAGACATCGAGTACACTTATATGAAATTAATAATTAATTTTATGCTTTGCACGTAGTCGTATAAATTGTCATTTTACATATATATTTCGTGTAGAATACAATGTGACGATTTGTCTCGTAGTGTAGTAGGAAAAGAGACAGACGCAGAGTCTTCTCGTTCGGACGAGAACGCGGTAACAGATGAATAATTGTTTTTGACGAGATTGCCTAGCGACGGAGTACGTTTGACGATCGTCGGACGAAGGACTCTCGCGTCTCTCCCGTTTTTGTCAGATTAAAAATAACTGTTTGAGCAAGCCACATTGACTCTCTTTATTTACGATTAAGATTTTTCTCTCCTCCGCGCCCTACAGTAGAGATAATATGCTTTAGCTTCTAATTCGTAGAAATTTTTGGGGTGGGGGATGTGGGAAAATTGGTGAAAAAGCGGCGGGAGAGAGAGAGAGAGAGAGAGAGAGAGAGAGAGAGAGAGAGAGAGAGAGAGAGAGAGAGAGAGAGAGAGAGAGAGAGAGAGAGAGAGAGAGAGAGAGAGAGAGAGAGAGAGAGAGAGAGAGAGAGAGAGAGAGAGAGAGAGGGCGTTGGAGCGACGGCGGTAGGGACGCGGTAGAGAGAAGGTGAATTTAATCGAGTACGACAACAAGGAAAGGAGTTTGCCGGAGGTGAAGAGGGGAACGAGAGGAGAGGAGAGCTCCTTGCCGCTGTGGAGAAAGCTACGTTCGGCCTCGCGGGGTTAATGTACTCTCGACGTTATACCGCGACTAACGATGATGTTTCTCTACCATTACGTAAACGCAGCAGCGGCCGCCGCGCCGCGTTCTGCATTCTGTCTAGGATTGAAAAGCCCGCTTTTGTAATGGGTTGAGCGTTGCGCTGGACCGACCGAAGTACCCCTGTTTGTCTTGCTGATGTAGAGATACCTAACGTTAGGTTCAAGGTGCAATTAGAGACGTCGTAATTCCATACTTTATTTCGTATTATTGGCCATTGAACGATATATTAGGATATAAATATACGCTATATATGTATATAATATATATATAAAACTTGTTCACGCATATATATATCCACAAGTCTAATGAAGCGTAGTCAAAAGCTGATGAAAAAGGACAGTACTGTACCTAGTGAAGAAAGATCAAACGATTCGCTTGATTCCAAGCTGATCTCAGCGAGAGGAATTCGCACGGTGAAATAACACGCGAAAAAATTAGATTTTACAACGGTCGAGACTCTCTGACGGGGAACGAGCAACACAAACGGCGTCTTATGTGATCGCGAGCGCACGTCTGGTATACGCTCCAGCAACGGCTCCGGACCGGAAGCGGTATACACTGTTGCTTCTTCAAAGCGATCGCTATTCGCGGATAGCGATACCTGGCGGTGGTCGCGGACGGTTATTAATAGAGCCACCGGATGGCGAGATTTTGGTTAGGAAATTGCCAGCCAAGACACGTTATTCTGCGTTACGACCCGCAGGTTTGTTGCTTGAACTAAGACGGGCAGTGGGCGCGAGGAGGACGCGCGTAAATTATGGCATATGGTTAGACTAACCGAGAGAATACTGTCCGACGCTGCACGCGTTTGCGCTGGTGATCAATAATATGAATCGCGCTGGATTCAGATTGATATCGGTGTCTCTTTGATGTAATAATAACAGCCTTCAGTGTCGCGGGTCGTTAAGAAGAAATTAATTCTCGTTATTGATAGTACTCGATCCATTTCCAACGAGCTATGTTTTTTTTATATTTGTTTTAAGCAATTATGACTAATCGTGTAACGCCTGTTATTTAGCATCAATTTAGGCTGGATTCCGATATTTACTGTCAGCAACTGTCAGTACTGAAAATCTATATAGTATACGTGACGTAAGATATAGAAAAATATAGATATTTAGTACTGACACTGAATATCGGAATGCAGCCACGTTCCTTGATTTGTCAAAATTTTTGCTTAACTGAAATTTAGCATATCCAAATCATGGCGAATTAAGCTTGAATCAGACGATAAGAGTTTGTCTTGCATTCAGCTACAAGTAAATCTTAATACAAATTTAACTTAGAACTTTTTACTCTCTCTCTCTCTTTTATTCAAAAATATTTAAAAAATAATATAAACTATAAATATATCATTTTTTAACTATGTATTTTAAATATACTTAACAAATCTACAATTGCGGATTCGCTATAAAAGCTTAAAGATTACGAAAACATCGAACTCAACGAAGTCACAAAAGAGAAAAAAATTAAGTCATAAAAGGACGAACTCTTATTAATTTTACGGCATTTCGTGAAAAGATTCTTGTATTTATATATTTTTAATTACTTCATAATCATTAAAAACTGCAGTAATTAATTGATTCGTCAAATTTATCCGCGGCAATGGATAATGAATCAGCGAATTGACCGTTTCTCTCCGGGAGATATCCGTCGCTGTTCGCTCGCAGCGGACGTGCGAAAAGCAGGAAGCGAGTTTGAGAACCGCTGGGCAAAGAGAAAGTTGCGACCGACATATTTCGCGTTCGCGCAACCGTACGACGTGTATGTCTGTGACTCTTACGGAGTCTAGAAGACATGGCACATATGATACGCGAAGAAGGACGAAGAAGTCGATCGTCAAAAAAAAAAACGAGGTAGGTAGAGGCGCTAATGGCTTCATTCGCTCTGGCGCGCGCGAACGAATCTACTCTGACCAGATCAATTAGGTGTTACGAGTTGCTGCAGCAATCGTAAGTCGCCATCGATGTGAATTCCTTCGCAGCAAATTCCGCCAATTTCTTCGTTTAACTTTCGCATGGGAAAAAGAACCATTTTTAAAAATTAAATCTTGCATTAGAGATCCGACAAGAATAAAATGAATATTTTTTTATTATGATTTTGAGCAAATGATAAAATTTTGTCTATTTACGGTCTCTAAATTTAATTCGCAAGAGTTTCTAAAGAAATTCTACGGCATACTCCGTGAAAAGATTCTTATGCATTTATAGATTTTTAATTATTTTAATCATTATAAACTGTATATAATTAAAGTGACGTTTAATATTGTACGTTTTTAGAATCAAATTTCAAGTTTAGATTCAGTATTACAGTTATTTAATATTAAAATTATTATTTTATTTGAAATTAATCAAAGAATATTTGTTTTCTCTCTTAAAATTAAAATTGTTTCAAATTAAAGGGGGACCCTCCCCTCTATGCTTGATAGATAACTTCTCGGAAATTAAAGGGTCTTTCGACATTGGCGTGGAGAGAAAATTCATCGGCCAAAGAATCCGTGTAGAGAAAGAAAGATTGGTTTCAATATACTACGTATGGAATAAGTGAACCCGGTCGAGCGAGAGATGCGCCGCATCGGGTATAGCGGTACTTCACATTCGCGCCGTCACTTTCGCTGCGCCTCGCTCGCTCTCGCCTTGTCATTTCCATTCAGCGGTAAACGGGTTCTTAGAGATGCACGTGATCGGATAAACGGGTCGGAAACGGTCTCGTTTTTATGAACCACAATTTTATTTCACGTTCGCGCGCAAATCGTTTTCAATTTTTCATTATAATTTCCGTGAAACATCCTTCGACTTAGCAAATCGGCTTTATTAATTCTAATATTTTTTTTATTCAAAAGTACATGGAAAAAAAGATTAGCTACTGTAGCAAATCTAATTCGTAAAATATGAGATAACTAACATTTTTTGCAGCGAGAGCTATAATTTTGCAATAATAGCAAAACCTTTCGTTATTTAGTAATAATTGCAAAAAGATTTTGCTACTATTGCTAAATTATAATTCTCGCTGCAAAAAATGTTAGTTATCCCATATTTTACGAATAGATTTGCGACAGTAGCTAATCCTTTTTTTCCGTGATGCTTGATAGTAAAAAACATGACAGATGATTTTGAGATGGTCTTCATAGCGTTCGTACAAGGCAAAGTAAAATTCTTCGTTTATGCGGATATCATTTTTTTATGCGCGTCAATATTAGTACGTGATTGAAGGTTACCGGAACAACAACATATGTAACAGCTCATTATAGATGCAGTCGTGCACATCGGATCGAGCAAATTCTACAAGATAGCGGTTATGCCTGGTGAGAAATTCGCGAGACGAAACAAGCGAGACGATATACACTTCGTTCACCGTCACTTTCGCTGCGCTTCGGAGAATCCTCCATTCCCGTTCGATGGTCACGCGTGCGTGTCTAAGCGCGTGACGTGCATATGGGGTCGTCATTGAAGGAATAATCCGCATTGCACGTATGTGGAACACAAGATCGTATCGTACGCGGTAGCGCGCGGCCGTAAAAGAAATGGCGAAAACAATAGCGCGTATGAGGGGCGCGCACTTTCGATGAAATCATGACCTTACCTGTATCATCAATCTCAACAATAATATATTTAATATCTATCTATATAATATCTATTTAATTATATCCGTTAAAGAGATATGATATAAAGATTATAAAGATTTAATTTAAATTGTAAAAATATTGCAATTGCATTTTTAAAGTAATTAAAATTTATTTTATTGATATAATAAGGGTTCAAAATATATAATAATTTCAAATTTGAATCGCCGATCAAAGTGGCTGGTGGCACGAATCGTTTATCGCTTTCGCATATCGGCGAGTCACGGCGGTGCGTTGCACAGGCACAAATGCAAGTGCAAGGTAGTGCAACGGCACTCCGGGAGCCCGGTAGAGGTGAGCGAAAGTTTCTTACGCGTCAGTCATGCAGGCACATAAACGCGCGCATTAGCTATCGATGTATGCACCGTGATCGCGCCGTCCGGTATCTCGACACGGCTTTTTCACTTTTTGGACGAACGTCTTGCATTTTAGACGTGGCAGCACCCGTTGCCTCGCCAAATCGACACGATCGCGTTCACCTGGAAAATCACTGGCCGTCGACGAGGAAGCGTTCTCGAGGTTCGCGCTGAAATTATAAATGGCTATCTCGCTATCTCGATGCCGCCGCGCCGCGGCATCCTGCGGTTGCTCTTGCCGTCAAGTTTTAGAGGTATGCGAGACGCGAGGCGTACGGTATACAGCGGCATAATAATGAAGTGAGAGATCGGTTGTTGAGGAAGTGCCACTGTGGAGAGAGATTCAGACTTGGCCGATCGAGAAAGGTGCCGCTCCGCCGCATACGAAACACGAGCCGGCGGGGATCAAGATCTAGAAATTGTACATTTTGCTTTCGTTCGCGTATAGGACGAGAGGCTTAGTTTGATTATTACGAATGCGACAGCGTTCCAGAATATAGAGGAAATGTTAAATGTATGATGAAATGTTATGTGAGAAATGTTATTGGAAAATCTACACTATTCTTATTTGTATATTACTTTGTAACCAGTAGTCAAACAATGGATTATATAAAATATAAATAGGTAACGCATGTGTTAACGTATATAAGACAATGTTATAATTTTTATGGAACGGATATGTAAATCGGGATAATTATTAAGCGCACCTAAATTGTTAAGAAAATTAAATCGCGCAGGATTTTTTTCGTAATTTTGATTAAGGGGCGCCAACGATTTAATTCAACGACTCGTAATTCGATATTTTCGACGCGAACGCGGAGTACGCTTACAAGTCGATTGTGAACGGTGCTTAAAATGACCCGTCACGAAGCAACGACCCGGAAGCGATAACTGCGCGCGAGGTCGAACCCACGGTCGATAAGGAGGTCGGGCGCGTACACATAGAGCAGCGGCGAGTTTTTCCAGGGTGGTATTATATATCCGTCCGTTTTGCATGTGTCCCCCTATGCGCGTGCTCTCCGTGTGTGTATGTCGCGTAATCGATGCAATCTTAGACAACGGCGATGCGTTTCCGACGTACCGCGATGACAGGATAAGCTGCACGAAATCTGATGCATTATTATTTCACGTGCGATATATAGCGACGAAGAGCGGCTAAACGTTTGCCTGCAATATGCAGGGCGGTGAATTAACTCGAGCTCCACTCCAGTGCGATCCAACGTTAGGAAAATTTCTCGACCGGATCGCGAACGCTTTCCTCGCGACGAAAAAAGCTCTCGAGTTTGTGTTTGTCTTGTTTTGCGACGGAGAATTCGAAAATGCACTTTACGCCGTGATACGATTGCGACGTTGTGACGTGAATCCCGCTTGACAGGTACTCGATCGCAGCATGTCACAATAGTTTGGAAATTGTAGCTGGCACATGCAATAATTAATTTTGCACGAACGATATATGCGATATATGAATCGGTTTGGTGTTTCTTTACACAATTGCTAAACTTATATAAAAATGTACGATATATTAATATTTTCCTCTATTTCTCTACACTTCATCAATTTTGTAAAAGTTAAAGAATTTTATCGAGAAATTTTGATTAAAGGGGGGGGGGGTTCATGGATAAAAATCGATTTGATACAATATCAGTGTATTCTATTATCAGAAAGCACATTCAACGTATGTATTAGCTATTTAATAATCTTCTTGTATTTGCATCACGATTCTTAGGTTATGCGCGATTACTGGATACCAAAATTCATTATAGTTGATGCTAACAATAGGTGCGGGATGAGAATATCACGTTGTTGATCGCCTGCGACGGTGTGAACGTGGCTTCACGTGGCATAAACGCGTCGTGTTGCAATGGCCCAGAGAAGCGGTAGCTAGGCGAAGGGTCAAAAACACCGAGCGGCACAGTTTCTAGGCCATGCGCTGCTATCTATAAACCCTTGTGTGAGCTTCAGCCCCCGCTTCTCTCTCCCGCCTTGCTCTTTCCACCTCCCGTCCTCCCCGTACTAACCCTCCCACACTCGTTGAACCCTACCTACCTACACCATCCACAGGACACGGCACTTATACCACTATGTCCCTCTCCGCTACGCCTATATCCGTACTCTCTTTCTAGTTCTCCTTCTCTATCCTCGTCGCGCTCCTCCAGCGACCAGCAATCTCTCACTTTCTCTCGGTCGTACCAACGAACGCCGGCCGCTCTATTACAGCGGTGTCTTCGGGCTTCGGTATAATAAAGAGCACACGGAGACTCGAAATAGAGTCGGCTTTGATATTTTCGTTTCCGCGAAACGTCGCTTCGGCTGAATTTTGGCCGTGACTGCCGGCGAAAAGGTGTAATTTGCCTCCTCGCGAGATTCGACGTTTGCCCCATCCGTGAATTTCAGGCCCACGCTTTCTTAATCCTTAAACTGTCGGTTTATTACACAACGTGAGCTTATAGGGAAATTTATTATACATCGTTTGTATCAAAAACGTTAAAGATGGATTGAGGCTTCTAAAAATTACACATAAAAATATTAAATTAGTGCGCTAATAATGATAAATAAGTCAAATTATATACTTTATTTTATATAATTTGCAGTTTATTAGGAAGATTATATAATACTAATTTGAATTTTATTGTCAATATATATCAAGCTTTTAATTAATATATTTGAGCTCTTAATTAATTAGATAGGCATTATTGATTCCATCAGATGCTTGTTCATTACGTCTATTTTCGGAAATAAAAAATCTGAATTAGCAAATTACTTCGCGATTGTCTAATTTCCAACTAATATTGGAAATTGGTATAATCTGTGCTTATTTTCCTAATAATAATATCATCAGAATATTAATAACTTCAAATATGTCATCATTATCATTGCCTTTTTCACGATTTCTAGTTATCGATTTTCGCTCTGCGCGAGCATACTTCGTATGCTGTCCGGGTAGGGTGGACGATAGGGATATCAATTCGGTGTCACGTGCTGGGGAAAGAGGGTATCGGGGATGAGTGACTGATTCGCGCAACGACCGAAAATGAATCGCGTCTGCAATTCCGGTCCAGGTTCAAGCTATTCGGCATTTAAACTTGACAATGGGGGCCGTTGAATGCTCTTGAATGAGGAAAATAATGCGATACGCATACGCACGCACCATTACCTGGACCTTCTTGGTGCTTTACGCAACCGATCTACACCATGCCGCACGTTCGCACGAAAGTAACGCGCAGGCCAGCGACCGATCGCTCTCTCTTCCGCAAAGGTTCTCATCGTCGTGTAGTACCGCGTATCGCACAGTCGGAACATTAGAAAATACTTTGCTGATATGATTCGTAACTCTCGTGTTGATAACAAAATTTTAGAAATGTAATCGATATTTGCCCAAAAAAGATATCAAAATATAGCTATGAATAATAAATAAAGAATTGCTATAAAATATTCGAGATATTCTGTTACACGTGAAATTCACGTTAGAGACGAATTTTTGAGCAGTATAAAAAACAGTATGAGTGCTGAGTATATGGAATCGTGCTTATACAAATGTTACACAGCGCGAGAAAATTAATTAGCGTGTATCAATTAAATTAACAGTACGTGTTATTTTGCGATGGACAATTATTATCGATGGACAATTATCGTCATAGACGCCTGATTATCGATAATTTCAGCGGTATATCTGGTATAGAACGATTGGTGTTTTCGCAAAAACATCAACCATCTGCATAATTGCGGCGTGCTTTGACATCGATTCACGCTCTATTAGTTTATTAATATACCGTTTATTAATATATAGTTTATTAATCCACGAATTCGCGTAATTCATTCGAAGATCGACAACAATGTGAAATCATAAACAGCTTCTTATTGTTGGATTTCTCAAGCATATATCTTGCGAAAAAGGATACTCTTAATCTCCATATTATAAGAAGCAAAATTTTTAAGCAGGCTTCGATGTACACGATGCTCATCATAACGAAATTTCAGCTTGCTTTAATGCGCTGTTTCGCCCGCGTACATCCGCGCTGTTGCTCGTATAACAGCTATCTTTACTCGGTTTAATACTCCGGACTAACGACTTTCACTTGGTAGGAGACTCGCTTCCTGAACACGCAAGTCAACCAGGCGTCATTACGCGATCGAGAGTCAGAATGCAAAATGAAAAATCATTTCACGAATGTTCAATAATTTTTAGCATACTTTGCGGTGTGACATTTCTGCGTAGATATTTATCTTGAAACTGGTACATGATAGCTAGTATAAAGTAAATATGACAAACTACTATAAATATTATCTATATATAAATAATATAGATATAATTTTTGCGAAATATTGACTGAAATTATCGATACCAAATAAATATGATTAAAACGATGTGTAATGAATAGATAAAACAATTTCGCTAACGACACGGTGCAACCATCGATGACAAGGCTTTACCTTATTTTGGTATCGCTCGTCCATTATGTAACGTTCCATAACCGATGATTCAAGCGGAATAGGGTAGGCGTAGCCGTAGGAGTGTAAGCACGACGTTTATGGCCTATCTTCACCGCGACTGAGTGAAATCGAGAGTGGATTCAAAAGAGTGCATGGATTATTAAAAACTATCCTTTCTGTCGTGTCGCGTGGCCGTTCCTTCCGATTCTCTCGCATTTACAAAGCGCTTGCGTGCTCGTCTATGGGATTCGCGAAACAGCGCCCACGAACTAAAACGGCCATGCCATTTCACTTCCCGTTGCATAATGCAATTAAACGGTTATTTAACACGGCGAATGGCGGTAACGCAGTCGATTCGAGGATGGGATGAGAAACGAGAGAGATGGTACAATACTTGGCAATGAGCTGGATATGCGAATCGAAAACGTTTTATTCGACTTTGTTATCCTGGCTATTCTATCATAATTAATCAAATTCACGGTAATCTGTAAAATTATATATACGCGGTTCTCCTAATGTCGTTTTACGTAACGTACGTTCGACTGTGCATCGGTTGCATAACGAAAACGGTTGAACGATCGGCCGAAGGAAACGTGAATTTGCTGTATGCACCTTAAATGTATGAAACATTGAATCTATCCCGTTTTATTTACACGGCAAAACGATTGAATTATTTATATCATGATAACGAGGTGGGATTAACTCTCGATTCATTCTTCAATTATTGCGCGTTCACGTAAAATATTCGTGTGCATTTAATAATCCTACCCACCCACGCAGACAATATAATATATTTAATTATAATTTATACCGAAAGGAACAGAGTATCCTTTTAAATATATGCAACGTGTACGGGAATCAGAATGGATGCGCACAAACATATTAAAAGATGTATCAAAAAACATAGGGTAAACTCGGGTAAGATGGCTATAGAGAAAAGATGACCGACCTATGTGTTCTTTCAATCTATAGCTCGCCATGAAACATCGAATGAACATGGGTTGGCCATATTTCCTGTATGGCCATCTTACCCGAGTTTACCCTACTAAAAGTATTAATATTATTAATAACGTTCCAAATTACCGCGTTGGAAAGTGCTTTACAATGTTTATCAAATTTAATTATGATCCAAATTTGATTTTACTCGTGAACTTGATTTGCGATCGATACTGTGGTCAATCCGTTTTGAAAATACCAAATCAAGTCGCGCAATAAAAAGATATACCTATTCATAAAAAAATAACGAGCCTGTATAACGAACAAACACATATTTAATAAAATTTCACTAACCCGCGCAAAAATGTCGGAAAACACTTGTGCCATATCTTATGCGTGTGCGATTCGCACAATTTAAAATGATTAATTGTTCCCATATTTATTCATTAGAGGAGCGAGATTTTTTATCAGGAAAATAAACGGGCAATTATTTACTGCTAAATCTCTGCAAGCCTTTATGAACATATTTATGAAAGCTGCAAATCTCTTAAAAACAATTGTAATTTATCACAAAAAGATATTCGGATCGGAAAGGATGAAGATACAACTCGGCGATGGCGGTTGAGCTTCACTGTCCGGTACAAATAAATTCCTCTCTACGTCATTACGGTAGATCTGGCAGGAGTTACGTGGCCGAGAGGACGCGAGAGGGATAAAGGGGAGATGCAGGGGGAGGGAGGAGGGGGTGAACGGACAGATTCGCCGGGTAGAAGGTGGGGTATCCGTGATGGAGGTACACGAAGACGAAACTGCAGAAGGTCTCGATAGGCGAAGTTTTGTAAGGTAAAGGTACCAATACCCGGACATGTACCTATAACCGGACACCTTTGTTATTTATAAGTATAACGCGAATTAAAATCAAAGATAAAAGTATTTTTTCTTGTAGTTTGAAACTTCAGTTATAATATCCAAACGTTTATTTTCATAAATTTATATTTTTTTGAAGGTATCCAGACACAGATACGTGTCCAGGTATTGGTACATTTCCTATCCTTAAGTGTCCGGGTATTGGTACCTTTACCTTACCGCTCGCATAGGTCATTTCCTCGTGGATAACCCAATTAGAGGGATTATTTAACGCTCTAGTCGCGGTCTGGTCTCCCTCCACCTCCGTCCTCTCCTTTCTCCGCTATTACCACCTTATTCCTACCTACTTTCACGGTGTGCCATCTCAGGAGGCGCGGTGGTTTCGCAAAGGGGAAGGGCGCGAGGGCGGAAAACACGCGGTGAAACAGGTACCGCGACTTATAGTGGGTGTTAGTAAAAGTACCTATTTCTGTATCTAGGTATTCGAGGCCGCCTCGAGCCACGCGATCTTAGAGATCTCGCGATTACCATCGAGCATGAACTTCCCGTAGAAACCTCGCTCTTTACGCTTTATATATACAACTAGATAACAATAAATATACTAGATTGAGATCGAAACGTTCGTTTCTTATTTTTACTGATACAACAATCATACGGGGTAAGAAACAAACAGCTTTTTATCTCTTTCGATCTAGCATTTAATCTAGTACTTTATGTTTAACCGAAGCACGCGCGGGTGATTAATCGTCACAGCGACTGTACTCTTTCTTGTAATAACTCGTAATAACTAAATTAATGAAACCGGTGATCTTGGGGAGGGGGGGGATCGCGGACTCTCTCGCTCTACAACAAAAACAAGCGACAACCACGAAGAGGACGAGAATATCTGGAAGACACAGCGAGAGAGGGCGGCGAGCGGCGAGAGAGGAGGGCGGGCAATCAGCCGATGAGATTACGTCGTTTCGCGCATACCTTACCTACACATGCACGCGTGTGCAAACACGCGCGCGTACACGGCGAGCTGGCAACGCGAGTGCGCATTGGGCCGTTCCCTGTACCCGTCCAGGGTTACCCGCGGTCGTTGTGTTCGAAAACTTTGGCAATAAACTTACGCGGGGGCCTCGGCAGCGAGCGCGAGCGCGCGGTGACCTGGGCCACGCCGCGTCGATGGCAGTGGGCAGCGCGCCGCCGCCAGGATAGTTTCACTAGTTGCATAACTCTAATTGGCTGGCCACTGACGGCCGTTACTACTGTCGTCCACCGTCGCGATGGCCGGTGTGTGACGGGGACTTATCGTGCCGCCACTCCCGACCTAGTATCCGATCGGAATCTTTTTTTTTTCCCAATGATTATAAGATTTTACCGCTGTCAGAGATACCCTTAACTATAAATCAAAACGCTTTCGGTAGATTGCGAGTAATTAATAAAAAAGCTCAGTGGACTTATCATGTATAATGATCCGATAAGCCATCTGATCAAAACGCTTTGAAAATTTGCAAGCAAATAAACTTCTCAAAATTGTTTTGTTAAAAAAAAAATCTACTTGAAATTAATAAGAAAAATCAAAGGATCAAATAAAAAGATGTTATAGTTAAATTAGTTATAGTAGACAAAGGCAATGTAAACGTTTCACTGTACTAAGTCTCTCTTCATTAGTACAAATGAATAAATTAAATATACTTGGAATTAATTAAAAAATCATCAGTTGCTTTGAAGGTACTTATATAAAAAATTGGTATCCTGAGACATTTTATTATAGACACACAGACAATTAAATCTATATTTCACTCGAAGTGTTCAATTTAAGTAAACTTTATAATTATCTGTAATTAAAATTAAGGTCCAGATTGCAAATTTACCACAAATCGGAAATTATCGTATGTCTCATTGCGTTAAATCAAACCTAATGCTACCTCTTTCTATCTGCCGAACCCGTTTTTATTTCAAGAAATTTACAATTGGGCGGTATCGCTGATTGCAAATTCGGACTGAGGCGAGTCGGGTGATCGACCGAAGCTCCGGCGCGCATCTATGTACAATCGACAGGTAGCCGATAGTTTCACCAGTTACGTAATCGATATAGCGTGCCAGCTACCGTCAAACGGACCGATCGTTTTGCAATGCAACAATAAAGTGATTGGTACGATCGGAATTCAAGTCGCTAAGCGAGACAACGATAGAATTTCTCTCGAGAACAAAAAGCCATGCACGATTTGTTAAAATTATTCTTCAACTTATGCGGATTAGCAGATTTTAAATTGTACGAGATTATACATGCGAGTCAGACAATGTTTAGAATGCAATGCTTAGAAAATCAGCAATCTGTAATATAAATCCTTTATTCTCAATACTCTTTATCTCAAATTACATCTATCATTTTCATTAACGAATTTATTTTCGTCCATTTGACTTATTTATAGTATTCATATTCGTGTTATTCCGATAGATATTCATTCCTCATATGTATACACGTATATATATGCATCGTTTACACGTGAAATATCTGAATGCGTAATTCAAATGGTATTATAGAAAATCACATACTTTTTGCACATTTGTCTCTTTAACCTCCGTGATTTTAATATTCTACGCGTAAGCCGGACGATCATCACCACGTAGACTCTTAACACCCATGCATTACCAGCCGCCATATAGTGGATGTTCTTATCTCACTTTCGACGAGAATGCTCACGCATTCACTGACACATTGACACTCTCGTACGCCGTCAGCTCTCAGGCTTGTATTGGCTGACTGATATATAGGATTGCGCAAACGTCATCGAAAAGTTCATGATACAAAGTCACGTTACGAAAATGGCGCGGCACGGCGCGGCTCGCGCGCTGCACGTCGACGGCTATGCGCGAGCGAGAGTGCATGCGGGAATGTATCGGTGAATGTTAATGCCAATTCGAACATGCCGGCAATAATAATATCAGCGAGCACGGTCGCGCGACGACCTTTCCCCGGCTCGTCGTGACACTCACTCTTATTTGCATCCGTCGCACGCCGCGCCGGCCGGTGCGGCCGCGAGGCTCACTAATTAGTCGTAATTGCGGTGACCCTCGACCGATGACTCTTAGCTTAGAATACCTGTGACGCTTGATTTAGAATTTAATTTGAAATTGACAAGCTAACGTTCATTCAACAAAGCAAGTTCAATCGAGATTGACAAATTGATCAAATTTTTAATTTTAGATATAGAGAAATAAATTTTCCGAATCTACGTAATTTTTTTTATTTTAAGTTTAGTTCTTTGCATGCATATACATTGTTAAATAGTTAGGTAAATCGTTTTAGAACCATTTTTGCGATCGATATGAATTCATTGTTCCACAAAATCTGATTTTGACGAGCCCGGCGTTTCGGTTCGATTATTTGAATGATGCTTTATATGAAGTACAGCTTATTTTCTGGGTACGTCAATTACTATGAACTGTTTTTTTTTATTTTATTTTTTTTTATTTTGCATTGCTCTCGCGAAATGTTGCGTATTTATGCGTTCAATAAACTCTACAATATTGGAAAAAAGCTTACGTTTCATTCAGCAATTGATATTACAGCTGTTTCTATAATAATAAGCGACTTATCTTTTATTGCAATAAAAGAGATGTTAATATTTTTTTTATTTGGATAATAATACGCAATTTGATGAAATCGCGAAATTATTGTGGTCAAAGTGCATGTGATATTTACGATGGAAATGAGATGCGTAAATGAAATAAACTTTGGCACATGCACGATTCTCTATATAATGCTTATGTATCGACAATTTTTTACATAATCGCAATGAATAGTTTTAGTTAACTCAGTTGACTTTATCTCTATCGTTATCGCACTATTCAGGTGAATTTTTCCGTTCGTTGGAAATAAGGTTTTATCAGTTTATATATAATTTAACATCGTCCATTTTCCGTTCAGTTCGCGAAAAATCGCTCAAAGCGACGTTTATCGTTCGGTATTCAATTCAGCACAGTACATGTTCACATTGCGCAGTAAGTTTCTTAAATATCTCTGACTTTAATTAGAAACGTGAGATTTTTGACAGGGTTTTTGTAATAGTGACGTCGTGTTTCAGAAATGATGTTTTATATATAATTGTAAAAATTGCATTGAATATTTTATTTGCAGAAGATTCCCACACACACATTCGTTGTTCCCTTTCTGTTTTAATTTACCGCTTTATTTAGCGTTTCACTACATTGCAAGAATATAAAATCTTTTCTTGTGATAAGAAATTATGCTGGATAGTTATTCATAGTGTGTTTCATTGAACCCGCATCGTAAAGTAAAAAAGCGGGTGCCTTTTACCGTACCATCGTTGTGTTTCTATATAAAAATTCATCTCGAACAAGGTCAGGAACAGTCAAGTGTCGATAGTAGGTACATATTTCTTAATTTATCGCCAATGCATTTCAAGTTCGGTGAAAAATTATCTCTCTTAACGAAACGAAATCCATCAAAAATTTAATTAAAATGGCAATTTAAAACACTTGCTGTTATATATTTGCTAATGTTTTGGTATATTTGCTATGTTAGACGAAGCAACTGATAACTTGCTGATGTGATAACTTTGTACGCGAACCAAACGAAAATAAACGCGAATATGGAATCCTCGAAATATGAATATAAATGATACGTCTACACGCGCATGACGCATATGACCGAACCCAGTTATACCGATGCTGTCATACTTTGTCTGACTTGCATCATCGAGATGTCGTAATCTCAGATATGCATTTCTTATATTTTATATTATGAGATTGGAATAAACACGAGACAATCGAGACATGCACTTCACATGATGTCTTGATCTCGTTTTACCTTGTATGCTTCGTGCAACGCGATGTCCCAGGCTCGACCGCTAAGATGAAATGACATTAAACTGATTTATGATTTACGCACGCAATTTATCGCGTAATTCATATCCACCAACGATCGACGATTGAAAAAACGATTGAAAACAACTGAATGGATTAAGATTTACCTGCAATTTGTAATAAACCGAGTCTATATGTGTTGAATTACAAATTAAAATAGCGCAAGAAAAAAAGAGGGTTTATTGGATTTTGATGTAGCAAGGCCATCACATCAAGTATCGTAGATCTAAGAAGCTTTTTTGTTTATCGATTTTTTGAACAAGAGACGTTTTAAAAGAACTAAATTCATCAGAGAAGAAAACTATACTTGACATGGGATTATATCATCTGTCTAAATTTTCAATTTTTGACATTAAATTCCATATTCAATTCTTTCAAATTATGTATCTATATTCGTAAACTGTTATTGTAGTTTTTACTATTATTATTTACTACTATTTACCGTTTGTAATTAATTTATTATATTCTTATAGGAGCTTATTTCCGATAATTTTTCAAATATTATGACTAATTACAATTTATAAATTATTTTATGACAGTTTTGTTGCGATGAAAAGCGATTTTAAATGTATGAGTGCCTTCCCACGCAGTATGTATACATATATGTGTGTATGTAATACAATATACCGTATACAAAAAAATACGCAATAAAATATACACACAAGGCACACAAAAAAATAATCGATAAAGTCAATTATGCAAATAGGTTTCTCACAGTTTTTTATGCGGGGTCTCTTTGATCTCTCTATACGACATCGGGATCTCTACGGCAATAATCGACGATATACGCGTTCGCAACGTTTTTTTGCAGCGGGCGTGCACCATGCGCTCGCGCACGGCCATGCGTTCCGCTTGCCAGCGTTAAGAGAGCGAACGATTCACCTCCCGTGGCCTAAATAAACAACCGAGAATACATCGACCCGAACGCGAGCCTAGCCTAGCCGTCGCTCCGCTCGGAAACTCGTCGTCGACTTCGTGCGCTTATATACGACGGCGCGACGCGACGCGCGGACAGATTCGATGCTGCCGCATCGTTGCGCCCGATGCAGCAATACGACGACGATAGCTGATATAGCCGACGGCCGGAAGAATCCAACATGGTGACAGCCGTGCAGATTATGTGTGTGCTTGGCAAGGATTGAATTCGATATGATTTCGATGTGTCCCGATCTTCCAATGCCGTAGACATCGAATTGGCTCCCTCGTCATTGACAGCACAATAATTGACGTTCTTTCGCGACGTCGAAAGATCATCGATTGTATCGGTTTTAAGTTTTAACCCAAGTTTATTCTTTGCAAGTTTGCAGTAGGACAAAATCGATGAGTAACTTTTCAGTATAAATAATTATTTTAATTATTATAACGTGGTGTGGCTTTTTAAATTGATGTCATCGGGCCATTTTCTGTTCGTAAAAATGGATATAATCGAAACTTATTTGTATATTAATTAGGAATGAGATACAGCGCTCGAAATTGAAATCTCTTTCGGGAAATTTTATATTGGTATTTCCAATATCGAGTTTTATATACAAAGTAAACATAAAAATCAATATAATGACATCAATAAAATAAAATAAAAATAAAAGCCTTTACGTAAAAAGTTTTTGACACATTAGCTCATATTCTAATTTATTGCTTATTACTCTGGGAAAAATAAAGACGGTTTTAACCCACTTTGGGGCCCACGGCGTTATCATCAATCAAATTATTTTGATATCGTAACCCTAATTAACATTTTGGTTAGTGCCCCTTAAATGAAAGTTATCTTTGCATAACTGAATATCGACAGAACTAATTGAGAGAATTGACTAGTATAACTTAAAAATCTTTGAAATAGATAGAATAGCTAATTATACGATTTTTAGTTCGGCTCGTGCGTCAACTCCGCACCCGTGAATTTTCATCTTACAGCACTTGTTGCACAAATAACTATTACGTAACATTCATGATAAAAAGTTAATACTTCAAAAATAATACAATAAAAAATATATTAATAATAATGATATGTATAATATTAATAATCATGTACAATATCAATAATATTAATAATATAATCTCATGAAAAAATTAGAAGTATTTTTTATTTTATTGTTGCAATCGTACCTTGATCAAATAAGAACGTATGATCGTTTTGTTCGTACATGTGGTTGAAGGTTAATGGTGACCCTCTATGTCATTAATGTGCTAATAAGCGTGAAAATAATATTCCTTTCTCCGTGATGCGCAGTTCGTTGCGTAAGCCGATGCGATCTCGCTGTTCGGGCTAGAAAGCGCCACTGGCATTAAACTTCGCTATCGCGCTCGCGCGGCCATTTTTCCGCCTACTTTTGCGGAGTATCAACGAATTTTTGCTTGGCCTACTTCGTCTTATCGTACTACAGTAAAGCTGTGGAGGAAGGCTCCGACCGGGTAGCGGGTAGAGTCCCTTTATAAGAGTCTGGACAGACTGGTCCTTATTTTCATTGGACGTGCAACACCATGGCGGAACCAATCACGAGCGGTAAAATAACGAGCCTTAGGAGCCTCTCTCAAGGTGCGTATTATGGAACTTTTCGAAATGGATTCCGATCGGAATTGTTATTTCCTACATTTCTATTGTATTTTTAGGGAAAACAGTATAATTTCGACAGGAATCCATTCCGCAAAGTTACGTGCATATTACGTGCCAGTACACATTAACAATATTGTTACGTGCTTTGCTGTAGCACTGTAGTGTTACATACCTGCGCAAAGCACGAAATGATGTCGTTAACATTTACAGAATAGGTGTCTTAGAATTTGAAATAAAGAATTACAAAATTAATAAAAAATGAAAATGACAATGTCATGCATTTATCTATATATACATCTCGTAATTTTCTCTATCAATAAATTGTATACTATTATAATTTATTTTATTGAAATATTCTTTTCAGGTATTTTAAAGTTTTGGTTATCTTATCTCTATCAAGTCAAAATAAAAATATAGACAAACACACTTTCTCACAGCCTCTGTAGAATTCTCTCACGATATCACAACAATACAACGATTACGTGTAGTTATCGACGCCATAGTGTTTTTCTTCCATCTAGGGCGTCTAGAATAGAGTCCCTATATACGTGACATTCACGCCATGTTGTTGCACTCCCAAAGTCTGTCCAGACTCTTATAAAGGGACTCTAGGTAGCGGGTAATTCGTGTCCCTCTCCCTTCCTCGACCGCCGCGCCGCGCGCCGTCGTCGCCGCCGCCTCGTCGTCTACGCCTTGTCATTGAAAGTATTCAAGATCTAGTGCAGAACGCGCGCAGCTGCATATTGTGCTGGCTGCACACGCCACGCAAGACGTTCCTCGCGAGACGAGATTATTATCGAGTGCCACGCTCGATGAGTCTTCGCGCCTATACGGAATCGCGATCAAAAATCCAAATCTCGCGGTCGAATTGGCTAACGCGAATGTTCTTAGCAAATGTCCTAGAAATGTACGTAAATTTGTCGAGAACGCAATGATCGTGTTATATGACTTTAACTTCGAACTCATTTTTCATCCCGTGTAAAAATGATTTTAAAAATGATTCGTACACTATTCTACGACAGAGAGAATTGTTTCCGATATGGCCTAGGCTTTCGGTCGAAGATAAGGGCGAATGCAAATAGAATCGCGTTATTGCTGCCTCGTCTGAAATTCTCACGGAATATTTGGCCTAAATGTCGTAATGGGTAATCCGCCGTCCCGAATTATGCTTCTCGCAATGTAGAGCAGGCGGGTGATAAAATCTCGTGCTTCGTGTTAGAAACCTTGCGACCGATCGTTACGTAACGATATCTATCGTACCAGGATTTTTCCCAAGTTATGAGGTATACCAGAAAATCGTTGTGTGTCACGAAACGAAGCAAAATGAGAATGGAGACGCTAATACTTTATCATTTTCACTGAAATTGTGAATCGGAAACGTTGTTTTTCTTGTTACTTATCGCATATGTTATTACCAACGAAATTTTTAAGCTTAAAATCAAGTCTCTGAAGCTTACATTTTCGTATAATGATAGCGCAAATATATATGATCAATATATTTCTGTAAAGAGTTATCGTGTTTTTTAAACAAATTGCTCAACAATTCTTTATTACACTTACATGGAAAGAGAATTTCTAATAATACAAATATCATTACCTTACATTAGGAAACAAAAAAATATTACATCGAACTGGTATGTCTAAAGCGTGTACAATTAAAGAAATATGCATCTTCAAATATTTTTATTTAGGCCCAGTTTAGACCACCAGAATAACAGCATGGCATACATACGCTCAACATTTTCTTTATTACTGATTTTATTCTACAAGATACCAAATATAGAATAACTAGTATGATAAAAAAATTTTGGAATATCTTGATTGTCTCGAATTTCGAAACCTAACTCTCCTATTCGAAACATATGGATATATATGAGAGCCAGAAACTCTCCTCTAACTATATACCTAACATCTAACATCTCGTCATTATTCAAATTGCATTTGAATTTACGTCGTTTGCTTTGCCCGATCTCGGTTGTTCATCCCTCGCTCGTGAATATATGCGCCGTCAGGGATTCCCGACTTCGAGCGCGGCTCATTCCGCGAAATTACGTAACGTTTAATGTAAAGAAAAGCGCAACTTGACTGTGACCTACAGCGGTCGCAAGTGGCAAGTACACGCGGAATCCTTGTCTGCCTTCTTTAAGTCGCAGCGAGAGAAACGGCGCCGACCTCAGTGCCAGGGGTATGCATGCATATACATCGAGGCTATCCCCGGCAACGACTTTTGGAACGAGATTCCTATTCGCCATATAGACGAACGTTTTTTCCTCCGTCGTGTACCGCGCGCGCACGATTCAAGGATTTCAAACACCGCCTGACCCAGATCTTCGTTAAACTTCGACCGAGCAGCCGCAGCGCGTAAACAGGTCGGTTCTAGCTCAACGATTCTCCTTACCCTTACGCCCTTACCCCGTGTATAAAGCGAGAACGAAAATGTCACTCGTATACGCGACGACGCGTCGCGATGCAGGAAATTCATATGGCTATTTTTCGCGATTTAATCCCGCGATAATTGCCGTCGAATCTATTTTTCTATAATACGTAGCGTTTTATACGTCCTGTTCCTATAAAATTGAAATTTATACAGGCATAGTTTCAATTAGATACGCGGTGATGTGATCGCAACCGAACATATGTATATCTATAAATCGAGTTTTTATATTTTCAATATTTCATACGCAAGTATCTCACGTATGTGACGAGTACTGTATCGCGTTTGTATATGCGAATTCTACGCTTAGGCAGCGGCCGCATTCGTCGTATACAGCTAGGATGTTTCGCAAACGTGATACCGGCATACCAACGGTTAGACTTTGTTCTTCGAGTAAATTTGCGCGAGGACTTTGTGCGCGTGGCACGAGTTCCTTGTCCCGTCACACATTATAAATTAGCGGCAACAAGGTTATCATTTTTCTATTTCTTGCTAGTCCACCTTGCGCACGAGCAATGACTCCTTGCCTTGTGCGCAATTGTTGAATCATCGCATAATATCCTTCGACCTTACTCGGTAGAAGGAAAAACGGCACGTCTTGTAACGGATAATTAAAGATTTTACATACCGCGTTTCTAGATCATTATACGCGTTGCGATATATATCTTTCGTATGTCGCCGAAGACGTTAAAGATCCTATAATAACGTCTTTGGTTGTATAACGCGGTATTTGAAAAGTATATACGTTTTATTGCAACATAAGTTATATGAATGTTCACATTGTAAAAGTAAACCTATGCACGCGAAGGAATGTTAATACGCAGCGAGATACGTTAGAACCATAGTTACGCGGAATTCTCGTTCAGATGACGATGTCATTTTACAAACTGCAAGCTCATCGAATAAAACTTGCTGTCAATAACTGGGGACGTCGCATAAAATGCAACGCGGCTGGCACTCATGTATATTTAACGTTAGTTCCTTGAACAATGTGGCAAATACTCATTGTCGATACGTTCGGGATTGCATTAACGAACGCGGTACCGCGCACATGATAGTGCGTATGATTTCTCAGTTGCGCAACAACGCAATTATGAACACGCTTGTGAATCGAGGAAAGAAATTTTTAACGCCGCGAGATGATCATGGAAAAGGATTCCATCCTTTATCAAGCGGCCATCGACAATTCCCGCAATCATTTGCATCGCCGCCTTGCACGAAGAGACTTGCGAGAGAGAGAGAGAGAGAGAGAGAGAGAGAGCCCTTCGTCAATCGGATCGCAAGTAGAGCGTACGTGCACACCGTGTGTACGAGAGAGGACCCTTCTGCTTATAACTCGCGCGTTGGCCATCAAGGATCCCTTCGTGTGAACTCGTCGCTGAAAGCTCTAGCTCTGCACTCATTACGTGCAACTACTTCGATAAACAATATATTGGCTTTTTATGTCTTTAATGATGGAAAAGAGTAATCGACACATCGTAGGTTTTCATAGTTTATTTTTACGCAAATAAAAATAATAGAATGATTATTACTGTACCAATAATAATATATTCAGTGTTTCAATAGCTATTGGCTATTATTTTCGGTAATAACATAAAAATTCGTAGAAATTATTTACGAAACTAAAAATGTTTTAAACAGAAATAGAGAACTTTTATTTATCCATATAGTATTCACAATAATAACACATTATAAGCTATATTAAACAATTAGATTCTTAGTTCGGTAGAACTCATTTACTATATTGCTCTAGCTCTAACTGGCTTTACGTGTACTATTACATTCCTTTGCATGTAAGTATATGAGAGCTCTGACGTATCTGTGTATCTCTGTGTGTTCGCAAAGTAAGAGTAAAGAGACAGTACTTATTTAAAGTTGAGAAGTTTTATTTCCGTAATTTCTAGATATCCTGATTGATTAAATTGAATCCGGACATCCGCAGTCTCGGCCCTCCAATATCCCTTTCGTTCTTTCCAAGAGAGAAATCCAGCTACCGTGGAATCCGGACGACCTACTCCATCCCTGGTGAGTCTCCATCCATCGCTATCCCTATCGCTATCGTAGTTTAAAGAGAGCGTGTGTGCATGGCACGCCTGCACCATTCTCGTCTCTCTTTCTCTCCTGCTCCTTCCTCAGTGCACGACGTATATGCACGCGTACACGTATACCGCATATGCACGCACGTAACGTAGTCGAGCGACGCGGCATAAGGAGGGGTCGGACTGCCGCTGCCTGGAGGTGGAAGGATGGAGGAGAGGAGGAGGGTTAGGTAGTGTAGTATCGGTCATTACCTCCGCCGCGAGTAACTGGGTCAGTCGTCACACAGCGCCTCTGTCGGTTCCCTCACACCGGTTGCACGTTTTGCAGCATTCTCTCTCTTTCTCTCTCTCTCTCTCTCTCCTTCCCCCCTTTCCCCCATCCACCCTCCTTCGTTCCCTCGCCCTTGTCTTCATCGCGCACGGTTCTCTCTCTCTCCCTCTCTCGCACATCCGCACATCGCGCGTTCCCTCACGCGCTTTGCCTCCCCTTGCGCCTCTCGGCACCTCTTGACGCCCTCATCGGTCGAAACCTTCCGCGCGATTCTCGAAACGGCCCGATGGAGGTCAGACCTTGGGATCCGGAGGCGCGACCCGTGCGGAAAAGATCCGCCTTCCCTCGCTGCATCCGCGCGCAACTCGTGTCCTTTGCTCTTGCTCCCGAGAGATGCGATTTTCATATTACTCGTTTTGCGAGGAAAGAAAACAGATTCTCGCGGTTGAGAGCTTTTCCGAGTTCAGAGACGATTTCCGTGATTGTTACGCGGGAGTAACGTAGGATTATGAGTGCGTACGTCGCGCGTCCAGTTCGCGATTGGTCAGTCAACGGAAACGAGAGCCGTGCGTGACGTTTACGTTATACAGAGAGTGTTTAAGAGGAAATCGATAAAAATATTTGTTTACGGATATTATTCTATATTTATGTAAGGATATAATAATATACAGACATTATTTCATATTAATTTCACAATTTAACGAAAATTAACTGTGCAATCAAGATAAATCGTTTGTTCTCTCGGTACATAAATATTATATCTAGAAGATATTTTGAAAATGTGAAACATTTTCTGCTTTTCTAAATATATTTTAAATATAGCTTTTACATTCTTGTGTTATTTAGATTTATAATAAATCAGAAGATAAACTATAGCTATTTTTTTGCTTCTATATTATACTGATGTTGAATCTTACAATTAATCATCATATTATTTTAGTAATAAGAAATTTCTAATTTTTCTCTTCGAAATAAATATGAAATTTTGCCTCTTGTCAACTTTCGTTAAATTATGACCAGCTTAGCCCTGGTACTAGCATTTTTATGAAAAACGCGCGGGTAAATTCACCGCCGCGTAATAGAAAGAGAACGGAGTCATTGGGCTGGCAAGCTCCATCAGTTTATTTTATCATAAGCCTTCCATCATGTTTTGCGCGTCTTTTATCTCGCAGCCCTGATATACGAGAGTTATTTTTGCTCGCCGTTGTTTATGTATTAATGACGAAGGGTTAAAGAACCGTCCCTTTACAGCAAACTTTCTTAGATAGGTAGATAAAAATTCACGTGTATATATATTTATAAAAAATTCAGTCTGTTTAATTTAATTTAATTAACAATTAAACTACATATTCGTCTGCATATTAGGACGCAGTTATTTTATATATAAACGTTATATAGAAACTATATAAAAGATTTGTTTCTTATATAATTTAGTGTTATAGCATATTATTTTTTACTTTTTCTTAAATATTCACACTACTAAAAGATTATTTAATGCGAAACCGTTTATTATACTTCTATACGGAGGAAGAGTCGATGCCGATTGTTATATCGTTTCGAAGATTACAAACATTTTCTGACGTGTTTTCGCTCAAAGAACTGCTAATGGAATTTGGTGCCATTTTCGAGAGCTTCTAACATTTTCGAGGGTTGTGCGAAAGTTTTATAAGCCCACGTTTCGCGCGGCTTAGAAATGTTTCGATGAAAAATGTTTTTCACGCTTCGATAGCGCACGGTTATCTAAAATAAAATCGATTGAGAAGTTTCGCATCAATTTTACAGTTTTGATTCGTAATAACGTACATAAAAATTTAACGACATAAAGGCCCAAATATTATAAAATATGTTTCGTCACACAATTATTGTAATCGTTGATGTAATATATTATTACCGCGATCTTATTATTTACGGCGGAAATTATAAATCCTTCATTTTGATACTTCTTATATACATCTCTCGTCGGCACGACTTACACATAATCCGAACAGATAACGACCCATAGTTACACTTTTACGTTCTTATTATTAGGTACATTTTATGCCGCTACAATCAGCTGTGTCGTAAACATGCGTAGTTTCTGAAGAAACAGCAGCGTCAACTTGCATAAGCCGATAGGTGACGTGTTCGACGTCTCAACACTCCCTCACATGTGATCATTATTTACTATCCATTTGAATTAATAATCATAATAATACTCCCTTACAACAGAGCGATGAAATATCCTATTGATATTATATTATCATAATCTACATTTACTGCCTTGAACTATAATCGCGTATTTTTTAAAAGAAATAAATTAAATTGTTATCGCCCCTTCTCAATTCGGCGTTTTTGCCATTTCGTTATCTAATTCACACATTAGATATTGCTAATTATCATTAGATATTGTCTAATTCCCATTAGATATCACATTTAGATATTGTTCGATGTTGCACGAAAATTCGAACGTCCAGCGCGAGATGAAACGGATTGCGAAGGATGCGTTCAAAGCTCGCCGCGGTCATTGACCAAAGTTTACAAAGTGCACTACGCACGCACGTGAAATCAATCGGCCCACGTGACATGTGCTCGCGGAGGCATCGAGAAACAGAGGCGTTCGGCGTGCTTGGTTATGCAACCGGCCGGCCGGCCGGTCGAAGGACAGAGGCCGGTGCGGTGCACAGTTCGCGATATAGCAATTACGCTCCGCAAGCGGAAGAGCGGATCGCAGGAGGGCGCGGGATATGCACCGCCACCGGCCATGAGGGAGGGGGGGGACAGGGGGGAGGGGAAAACGAGCGGTAGGCAAATGTAGGCGGAACGGGAGGAGCATCGTGGACTAATTCGTAGTGGCATTAGCATTTGCCGTACGAATGGATACCGGCAACGGTAATAATGGTAACGACGTGGCGCCTGCGATCGACAGACCTGCGAAGATAATCGGATTCGACAGAGAGTTATCGGCGAGATTATTCCGGTAAATTATCCGACGCGGGAATTATATTGGGAATTATATTCTTTATGAATTGTACATTGGCGTCACGAATTAACGCGGCGTCCCTGATCGCTGGATTGGCTTTAAATTTACTCGTTTGATATATTTTTCGATTACTATTCTCTAGGCGGCATTTATATTCTTCTTATTGTTTCTCGTTTTCTGTCTGCATTTTACAAAATATACTCTCTAAATCTGAATCAGTGATTATTCACTGATTCAGAGATTTTAGAAAGTATAAGAATAAATAAAGCTCAGGAACGCGCAACATGCAAAGTGGCTTTGGTACGCGTAAATATATCGATGAATTTATCTCAATCCACGAGGAAATTCGGACGCGATTCATATATATGGTCTTTGAAACGATATGAATTTTCCATACGACGCTTGTGCCAAATAAGTTCGCGAGCGATATAAAACAAATGTATACCAATATAGTCGTACAGCTATATCTTCGATCGAGAGTGACCTCAAAACCTTCGAAGGATGTTTTGGGGATTCGGTTATTAAAATCTGGGCGATCGTTTACATCTTTCGACAAAGTACCGAAGTGCCCTCGATTTCTTTCCACGGCATCAACAAAGTTATGTATCTTTAAAGAAAAATGTAGCAAGTATAAGAATTGTACCAAAGTTAAGCACAATGTATACAAAAATTTTTTTTTGAAATTTTGCTCAGTATAATTAAAGCGGTATATTTCATTGTATCGAGAAGTTGCTGTGATTCCGCCACAAAAAGAAACTTTGGGGGAAATATAATTAGGCACATAAATCCAGGATCTACGCACTTATAATGTAAATGGCTCGTAATGCGGCAAACGTAGCTCGTAATCGACTTTGCGATGTCGTCACGCCAACACAACAAAGTCTTGAAACTCTTAATAGGATCGGGCGATGTGAAGCTTTTGAAGCCCTCGTACGACGTCGACGGGCAAATTTCTACGATCGACGAGCGTTTCCAAGCGAAAGTTTGTGAAATCCGAAATATTCGTGAAATCCCGCCGTAAAAAAATTAGATAGATAAAAGCGTAGATTTCATACAAAAGTCCCGGCGCGAAATCAATTTCATAACGCGCATGGCATGTATGTTTGATTGATTTATCCTTGAATCACGACGACACATGGTATAGATTAATTTGTAACATGTATTCTTGATTATCTTTAACATTTTATCTGTTGTCGCAAGCAACGATCTCTAGAAGTCAGTAAATAACTATTCAATGACAATTTTGATCAAGAAATTATTATATCAAGTTAGGGAGAAAAAAATAAACACAATATAGATTTCTTATTTAACATTCTTTTATATCTGCAAATTTATTTAAAATTTCAGAAAGTTTGAAAATGTTGACGGGGAAAATACAATTTAGGAATGCAGAATGTATTGAAATTTTTATCAAAAATAATTTCTTGCAATCAGACTGCAAATTATGTACCTAAGCGGTATGATTTTAAATTAACGAGTTATCCAAAGAGTTATCTCACAGAGTTGACTCGCATGCATCATTGAAACGGCCGGATGGAGGAACGCCGGAAACGAGTCGAGACTGAAAGTTTATGTTCGACGCGGCCATAAATATTTGCGCGCGAACCGCTTAACGTGAGATGTAATGAATATAACGTTTCAATTGAAAATTTGCGATGTATAAGCGCTACTAAATAAATGAAACCCTGCGAGAACAACAGTTTACAAAATAGAATTTGCACGCGCACTGAATAAAAACGCGGAAAATCAACTCTCGGGGTTAAAATTGTGAATACTGCACGCCTGAAATTTGATGCCTTGCACTGATTCAATGAACACTATTACATTACACTTCAACCCTTAGTTAATTGTATAATATTCATTTTATCGCATTTCGAACGCAATGTGTGAGGAATGTGACCTGAATGAAACAAATTACTTGGGATTAAAGGAAAAATATATAGGATTATTAATTTTTAATTTAGCAAATATGATATAGCAAAAATGCAATGAAGTCATAATATTTCTACACGATTCACACTTACACGATTCAAACTCGATTAATAGTTACAAATTAAATTTGTAATTAATAATATGTATACAATAATGGTGCTAATAATAATGGTGCTTAAACATAAGTTAGCACAGCCATTATTTTCTCCGAAACGGCTGGAGCAACAAAATTGGGAATTGAGCAACAAATTAGCAACAAAAGAGCACTAAATTTCTGTATAAATTTTAATCGATTGTGCTGAATTGGCTGTGTCAGCTTAATAGACGTATACGCGAGGGTCCAGTGTTGTGTAAACGCTATACCATATAAACGCGATTGGGGCTCTCCGACATATACATAGAACGCAATAGCGGAAATGGCAACTTCGAAAGTTCACGTTTGAAGCATATAACATAAATATTTGCGAAAGATCCTAAATTGAGTACATGTGAAAATAGGTTCTGCCTCGTAAACGCGAAACGATTTTCTTCGTTACACACAAAGTGTGGCGATGGAAGCGTCACCAACGAGGACGTAAAGCGGGAATGAAATGAAAATTCGTGAGTTGTCCTAAACAACGGTGATACGCGAAAACCAGGTTTCTGTTTTCGGATTGAAACTCGTTCATAAACACGAGCGGGTTAGTAAATAACTGTGCGACGGCATAAAATGCAGCTTTATATCCGCGCGAAAGTGGAAGAGCCCTATGTATGTAAAGGCACATATTGCGTGAAAGCAAACGTGAACGGTGAATCTCGCCGAAGTGGAACGCGACGCGACGCCGGAAATGTCATTAAAGCGAAGACTCCTCTCTCACCATCGCTCACCATGCACCAAGGCTCGTGACATAAATATCCGCGAAGGGCCTTAAATCCCGCGTCGTCGCGGCAATGCCGAGTTGTCGGCGCGCGGTCTGACAGGCGCGTGACGCATGGTCGCGGATTTGAAATTGCGCGAGCGGGGTGCCGGCGGGGGCGCGGTTTGCGATTAACGAGGTTCGAAAGCGTCGCGTATCGGCATTACCAGGGACATTCTGGGGCAAAGGTTGAGGAACGCTGACCTCGCGCCGAAGCGAAAGCCGCAACCCTCCGCGCGGAGAGCCGTCTCTCATCCTTCACCCTCCGCTCCGCACCCTTTGCATCTCTCTCCCACCTCCGCGCGTACTCTCTTCCGTCTTCTCTCCTCCTCGCTTTTTCTCCCCTTACTCTTTCCACCACGAGTTTCCGTACGCGTTTCTCTGTTCAACTTATCCAACCACCTCGTCCTCCTCCTCTGCCTCCTCTTCCTCTACACTCCCACCTTTGCTTGCGTAGTATGTACATGTACGCGTCAGGCGCGATACGCTCTCTCTTCGTGCTTTCATCTGACCTACCCCAATGTTCCTCCTCTCTCCCTCTTTCCTCGTCTCTGCCATCGTTCGCCAACTGTGTTCTTCTCTTTTTCTCCTTCGCGATATACTCCTTTGTTTTAATGTCTCCCGCGTCGACATTCATTCGACACTCTTCCAGCCTAGTTTTTCTCTTTCTTTCACTCTCTCTATTTCTGCTGTCTTCGCTCTCTGTCTATTCATCCTGCAATGCTATTATTTCTCCATCGTTCGCAACCAATTGTTAGTAAACCATGTATATAACGATGCATGGCACGATCAATTTGATAGCTGCTTTAAATAAAAACTTTGGGTAATAAGGATTTTCTCAAATCCTTGAAACTCGCTAATTGACGATCTTCGTCATGAAATTGATTGTAAAGTTCATTGTTTACATCTAATATATGCCTCTAGTTGCAAATTTTTGCTCAGTTAAACTTCGATATTACGGTATTAATCTATTCTCCTATTACTTACTTTTAATATTTCCGTTCTTATTCATGAATTTGATTAAACCAATTAATTTGAAATTTAAATTATGCCAGAAAATATATCGAGGGGTTCTGGGATAGTCTGTATATACAACACAATGTTAACGACATTGTTCCGATTATAGGTGATGGACGTAATGGCTAATGCGTTAATTGAGGTAAACGCAATAAGCCGGGCACGCATAAAAATAGATCGACCTACCCCAAGCAGCCACTACCGTCACCGTATCTTTTCTCCCTCCCCATCGGTGATCTCGCCAAGCTCTCCCTCACCCTTTTGCTTCGCGAAGTGCTTCTTCGCGAATACTTTGTACCTCGCGGTTCAGCCATATTACGCGACGTCCGGTTCGAACTACTCCCCCTCTCGCGACTATTGTACTCAACTTCCACCTTCCACCTCGGATGGAAATATTTTCTCGAGAGAAGAAAGTAGGTCGTAGAACCGAAACGAATGTAAGCGGAAGTACAAGTGTCCCTTTGAACGTAGTGCGACACAAGGAAAGGTCATACATTAACAATTTATGAGCCGCTCTCTCGAATGCCTCTTCCAATGAGACATTGCTGAGACAATTAAAAGCGGGCCATCGTGCGTCAACAGAGACGCATTTTTGTAGCGAGAGAAGCGAGGGAACAGGCTCCTAGCCAAATCTGGCCCCTTGCTTTTCAAGATTCGCGCTTAAATAATTCTATTCTGTTCTCCGTTTGTTTGTTTCCGCGTTTTCTTTTGACACATACGGGACCTTTCTTTACCGCAGTCACTTGTAATACCGGCGGCGAATTTACAAACACCGAGCGAGCTGCTATACGCCGTGCTTTTAGCGCTGTCTAAATCCAAGCTTTGTAAATAACACGTGGCTAATGTAACGCTCGCGTTACAGTTGTCGCGAAAGATGAAACATCTAGCGAGGTACCAGCGAATCTGAATAAAATTTTAATAGTAATTAATTAAGATGGCTTTCTATTAAAATTGTATATACGTGCTCTTGCATCGCTCTTTCCAAATTACAGAGATGATAAAAAATTTATAAAGCGCTACTTACTATCTGTACACGTTCTCCTGTACTATGCGTGTGAAATTTTTACTCAAATTAACATAAAAATTAATATACTCGATTAATCTTAATTATAATCACAAATGTACTATATAGATGCATTTTTGAGGGCATTTCTGTTTGCTCTTCTATGTGAAAGTACAAAATACATTTTACGGCTAATATGCGATGCAAATAATGCGTTAAAGATTATTTATTAACAGAAATAATTAAAAGGCATAAAAATGTATTACGACTTACGACCTACTTCGGTCGTTATATATCGCACATTGCTTCATCTTCTTTCTCTCCCGCTTCTGCTTCGCCTTTTCATTTTTCCATCCTTTCGACCCTCTTATTCATTCTCTTTCCGCTGTACTCCACCGAGTACCGAAGTGCTTTTAAGGATCTTTGTATGTCGGTTCTATGCGCACCGTGCCGCACGTAAATGAGCTTCTTCCGCTGTACAAACGATCTTAAAGGTCGGAGAAAGAGATGCGAAGTACCAATGAGCGTTTATGATACAATTCTCGATCGCGCTATTGGCATTCACAAAGCCTGGCGCCGCATCGGTCCTTGGACGCATTTAAAAAAGAAAATTTGCTCCCTGTATTTTTAGAGTGAGCATCAGATTTAAGAAATTGGGTTATATTAGAGAGTTCTTCGAACGAAAGATTGAAAATGACAATGACTAGAGTATTTAAAAATAGATTGTGTTGCCTTAAAAACACACATTTACAATTAGAATAAAGAAAATAGAACATAATCGTGAAATAATATAATATACTGAACCGTTTTATATTTTTTCAAATACATTATCATATAAATATAGGTGATGTGAGAAGAATATATTTTAGGAGAAAGAGGAATAAAGCATTAATGATTTATTAATTAACTAATGAAAGCCTATCTCATTGTTGCTGCAGCACAGATATGTGTGTTTGGCATTTATCATACTATTACTGACAGTAAGACAATATGCTTAACTCTATAAATATCTAAAACACGAGAAATATCGACAATATCAATAGATGCAATCTGAAAAAGAACATCTGACATAAGCATCGTGTAAAAATCGATATGGCTCGCTAGGTGCATTAATTCGGCGAGAGAGATTCCGTCTCTTAAATAAAGATTCATCGCGATATCATCGGGGCGTGAGGAGAGGGGGAGGGGGAGGCGGCATTGCGGTAACGAGGAGCAATTCAAACGGCACGGCGTATAATCTTACGAGTGAAGCGGAGTTGGCTAGAGAGAAGCCGGTCTGATAAAGTGTCTATTTTCGTGAGCGTAAAAGCTGCCTCTGCCGCCTCTCGACGAGGCGCGGCGGCGCGGCGCTCTGCGTGAGGAGAGTCGCGCTGTACAATGCATGCTGACCCATATTCGGGTCGTTACTATTTCAGATCCATCCTTTCCATAGAGGAAGGTCGTCGGACTGCTGCGCGCGGCGAACGCGATTACGTAACCGCGCCTTGTTTTTAGCGGCCGCGCTCAAATGCGGTGTTCCCTCTCGATTTTTCGCTCGTTCACTTGCTCGCGATCGCAGAATAGCGTATACAGGCCGTTCTAGTTCTAGAATCGTCGATCAAATAAATTCTTTGATTAAATGATGAAAAAGGATTAAATCGGAAATAAACAATTTTATCTCCTCAAAATATTAATTATGGAAATGTAAAAAGAGAAAATTCAAGAAACATCGTCACTACTTTTGCTGCTTCCTTTGATAAATTTGTAATCGATTTTAACGAATTTAACTTAACATCAGTTTTCTAGTTGCATTATACACATTAATTAATGACAATAATGTGAATTGAGAATGTTTTATATTCTGTACTTTTGAAGAATTTAATAAATAAGAAACGTTATGTGTTCAACGTTATGTAAAAACTCGAGAATATGGGTTTCGTTATATGATGTTATCTATTTTTGTATTGTCATGTTCACGACTCTTAGAGTGAGAAACTAAATTACGTTCCGATAGTTTTTATCTGACACGCCGCAGAAACCACATCGCAATTGAAATAATAGCTCGTGGACACGAATCGACGTTAATCGACGTTAATACCAATATTTCTCATCACGCGCGAGACGAGAGACACGTTTCTCTAATTGTTTTATTTACATTTGCATTTCTGCACGGATACTTTGTATCGCGTCGAAAGAATCGATATCTGCGAAGCATAATTTTAACTGGTTAATATGATGCAGTAATACAGAAATCATAATCATTCCGATAAGTTTGAATTAGCGTGGCAAACTCGCTGTCTGATCAGTGCTACATTTTACTACTGTTATTTCTGCATGGTCACGGTCTTTTTACGCTTACGATTTCGTGTAACGGTTCATGAAAAACCCGCGATTTAAGTATCAATTAAATGAACTAAAATTCGTGCAATGGCAAGTAGCTCAAATCTGTAAGTAATTTAGTATATATTATTTATCTAGATCGAATTATATTTTCGTAAAGACGATACGTGAAAGTTTGATCGTACAGCGAAACGCTCACTGTTTACATTTGCCATAGTGTTCATCGGGGCACAGCAGTCTATTCGGTGGCGTAAGTATACGGATCCTAGTAATATCGATTGGCATCCGATCTCGCGCTTTCGTCAATAATTTCACACTCCGTTGCACAAGCGAACCGTGCATTATGCAGCGATGTGCAGAAACGATAAGGCACACAGTCGGGCTCTGGTTTTACCTTGAACGTAGGCCTTAAAGACCGTAATCTAGAAAAACTCGTTTGACATGCGCGCATTATTGGACTGCTCGATTCACTTGCGTATATGGTGCGAGAGCGCGTGTTGTATAACACAACGCGTTGGATTTTGAAAGAGCGTCTACACGTAGATTCGTGACGTTTTATCACCGTCATCGCGATTTTTATATAAAATTGCCATGCCTTTGACGTTCTCCGCTTGTCGCCGTGACAACGCAAATTCCCCCCCGTTTACGTGAGCACCGAATCGCAGACTTCATTCGTCACTTCGTTTAATTCGTTATCTCGAACGCCAGCAATCGGCCGGAACATTTATTGCATAATCGACTGCGGGAGATTTTTCTATTTTTACGTTTCTTCTATATATAATGACGGTTTTAAATATATTTCTTGTATAATACCCACTTGCGATAGATATTTATAGATTTACTTTATTTGCAGATATATCGACTTTTTTCGCATCTGTGTTGAAAAGAAGGAGGTTGAGCGTATATCTACTTGATGAATAAGAGCTAGTTTATGTGTGTGTATAAATAACAAGGTATTCATCGTTAATGAAGTATATGTTAAGATTTCCCGCATATTATATTTGCTATCCACTTTTCACTATTTCTACGCGTTCTCGTCGCGATAATTTCGCTCGAAACGCACGGATTTGGTTTACATCTCGATTGCACGTATCTCGCAGAGCGTACATTTCGACGAGATACCTCGCGAGTCGGGAAAACCTCTCGATCTCTTCGCGCATTCGCTGATGGTGCATTCGGCGCGGCGCCGGTGTGGAGCGCGCCGAACGATCATTATAATCGCTCGACCCTCGCTCCGGCTCCAGTGTCGCCGCATCCGCTGCACTTTCTCTCCCGCCGCGGGCGAGCGGGCAGACGCACGGCCACGACCGCCGTTGCATCGAGCGAGCGGCCGTGTCGTTCGGCGGCCGATGCACAGGGTGTAGGTTACGCGTTATAAAACGCCAGGTGAGGGGAATTCCCCACCTGGAATGCACCTCTCTCTCTCTCCGGCTGCAAAGCCCAGTCCCACCACGTGGATGGTCTGCCGTTCTCCTCGCTCCCCTTCCCAGCATCACCGTCACGGTGGTTGCACCTCTGCCCTCTCCTCTTTCCCTCCATCTTCTCTCAGCCTCATGTTCGATATAACGGCCACTAGCATTTTCCGTTTCCCTCTCTCCCTCTTTCGCTCCCTTCCTCCCTCCCCTCCCTTATTCTCTCTCACTGTCTCTCTGTCTCTCGTCCTCTCTCCCCCTTTACAGTCGTCCCCTTCCCCACGGTCTCTGCCACGATCGCCACCTCCAATGTTGTCCTCCCCACTATGCCGTCGCGGGAGCGAACATGAATCGCTGGTTCAGGGGGTGCCTGTGCCGGTTGCGCGGCGAGCATGCGCGCCGATAGTAAACACTCCCCGGCTGCGCACTGCGACTTCGCTTGTGGCAGGTCCGGGCTCTCGTGTAACGGCGGTGGCAGCGGCACACCACAGGCTCCACGGTGCACAGAGAGAAGCAGAGCAGCCGCGATGCGCGCCTCTCTCGGTGTGCACCTACCTACATACGTGCGGGGATACGCGGAACGGCGAGATAGGGGCGGCTGGTCGGGTTGGGTGGGTTGGTTGGCTCGATACCGGTTTGGGTTCAATGCACACCGCGAGGCCAACTCCCCTTCTCCGCCGCCACCTCCGCGCTCTCTTCCTCTCTCAACCCCCTGCAGCCGTACCGTCGACTTCGTGCTCTCCTTTATCTATCTATCCATCTATCTATCCATCTCTCTCTCTCTTTCTCTGATTTTCTTTCTGTACCTTTCGTCTCGCCACTTCCTCCCTCTTCTTTTTTCCTCACCGGATACGTATTCTTCCATTTGTTCTTGCCGGTCGCTCCTCTTTTCGTCGAGGCTCGGCGTCAATCGGCGAATTCCGCGGGGTGAGGAGAGGCGAGGGGAGGTAGGAGGGGATGAAAGCGGGTTGCAGGAGGGTTGGTATTCCACGAGGGAGTAAAGAGGACGGCTTGCGGATGGTCATGGTGCGGAGGAGATCTAGATAAAATATACGCTCGGAGGAGTTGAGAGGAGAAGGACGGGCTGATGGCTCCTCTCTTGTTTTTCGGTGGCGAGAACCGACAGTTATCGTCGGCTTCGGATAACGGGGAACACCATTCCCCTCTTCCATTTTTTCCTCGCCTCGTAGATCCGAGTGTATTCACGAAGTTTCGGAAACTCTCTCGGACCCGTTGAAAGTTCATGCACCTCGCCGCTACTTGCGGGTGCCTGTGCGGAATTAAGAGATCGATTAACGTCGAGCGGCGCATTTCTCGATATCACAAATATAATAATTCGAAGCTAGAGGATTTTCGCGAGAAGATAAATTGCAGATAAAATAAACTCTCATTTCGTGAAATATTTTTCAATAATTCGATTTTTCTGCTATTTCGAAAACAATCTTTCGTGTATATTCATGATTTAAGCAAAATTAAGATTTAAACTTGTGAATCCAATTGATATCGTAAAAAACGAAAATTTCCAAGATTAATTATAATGTTATAGTAATTCATTAAAGTTAGCACTTTTTAAACAATTTTATTTCTTTGCATGGTTACAACAATATATGTAATATATCAGAAGTTATTCAAAGGACTGATCATTCATTAAGATGTTTTATACACACATGCATATAATTTATCTTGTGAAAGTTACGTAAAACAACATTTTCTGCATAGCCAACCGTGAGAATTAAAACGGATTATTTGCAGACAGCTTCAATTCCCGACTAAGACCTGAAGAATTCCATAAAGTGAGATTCCACCAAGTTAATCGGCCGCTATGGCTATATAAAATTATTTATGAGAGAGCGCAAGAAACTTAAACCGCCTAACAGTTTTCTCCTGATGCTCTCGGAAAGAATGCCGCACCCAAGGGCAACGTTCAAGAAACTCAGTGTTTCTCTCTTGATATCTAAATCTCTCGAGGACCGCAATTATTTCTCATTCTAAATTCACATAACTATCAAAAGCAGTTACAGTTAATCGTGAAGCTGATAAAAATTTCATCGCCTTCGAACAACCGACGTTATTCCATGCAGCATGTAACAGCGAAGTAAATGTCACACATACACATATCTATAAGGATCTAGGACGTTCTGTTACTTCCAAATAGAACGATATCCATTGCTCTCGTTCTACAATATTGTTTTGTGACGTGACATCATATACATTTGCGGTAGAAAATGGATAAAAAATTGAAACAATTCTCGAATTTCAGATTACCTAATTAGTTTTTAATTGCCCATCGTGTTGATATTCTGCTGTTAAATTATTTATAATGTTTATATGTACATTGAGCAATTAATATTAACAAAATCTCATTTGTAATATCAATAGAAAAACGCAAGAGAAAGTAATTAGGTGGCTGTGATGTTGCTTTCTTTCACGTACGAAAGCTATTACTGGCACGAATTCGTTATAATAGTCATTCATTTTAATGGTAGGCTTCGGCAGCACGACGTTTGATTACCGATCGTCTTCTATGTTAACGTCCGTCTCTAGTTGTAGGAAGTACGATTTAGTATAGCGTTGTATATAAGTAACGGATGGAGGAAATAAATCGAGAGGCGAGGTATTCATAAGATGACTATAATACAGACTACACGAAAATGAAACTCGCGCGGCGGCGAATTATTGCAGCGAAATGAAAAATGGATAACAGCTGTATCCTGTTTACTTTTTTCCTCGGTGTTATTTTTCAAATGGAAATTACCTGCCGATGGGAGAGTGGGCGGGTACAAGCAAATGTGAATGAAAAATTGTCGTGAAGCTTATTTATTAATCGAGATATTAATCGGCCCATTTGCGATCCTATACGCGTCCTGGTCGGCACGGTATTAACTTCCATTATTTGAATGATACCTCCGGGACATTTTATTGTACCTAGGTATATGCACGCGCGCATATCCGATATCTTCTAATCCGATATCTTCTAAAAATTTTACACGCGGCCATACTTAAAATATAAATATGATACGTCGACACGCGACTCGGCGCACGCAATTCATGATTTTTTCGCGGTCTTTTTCCTTCGTTCAAGTGAATTCCCCGACGTCATTCTGGCAAAGTTACGTTTGCACAATTGCTTATACAGTCTCTTTGTCTTAAATCCGTAAGATTTGCGCGGCGGCTGCGACGTTGAATCGCAAGTTATACTGCTCATGCGGAAATTTCTCGCCCGCGTTAACACACTGTCTGAAGTTTTATTTAAATTCATTTTATTTTTTTAAATTTTATTAGTATATGGGGAGTATCAAATTAATATATAACAGAGTAAGATGTTCATAATTGTGAAACACATTCGAAGAAAAGATTTGCGTTTTAGTAATTTCAATTGTATATATACACGGAGAGAATTTTCTCTGAAAATTTACCCTGAAATCATGGTAGTTGTGGGACAACACCACCAAGAATTTTATGTGAGCTATTCTGATTAATATCTACTAATAATAAAATATATTAATATCTATTACATTAAAATATAAAATATGTTTGATTAATTTTACTAAAATATATCTAGGAAATTTCAATAATTTTTCAAAATTTACCAATCTGCTTGGTAATTTTTATCACGTCGTTTGTAAAATGTCTTTTGTATATTTTAAAAATTCCTTGGTTGTCAAGTTGTCCCAAGTTTGTAGTGAATTTAAGGGTAAAATATAACAAAAAATTCTCTCCGTGTAGGTACTGTTTTAACAACAGACTGCATCACGTATAACACAGACAATGCAATATGCGTGCTTTCACATATGTTAATTATCCTAAAATCACTTCGATATCACTTGTTTTCTACTTTATATTCCATAGAAACAGACGTCGAAATCGAATTGAAGACTTAATATTTTGAAGGGTATTGATTGCAATGCGTGTGCCGAGAGATTAGATGCTCGTCGAGTACCTCAGAGCTATCCCAATCCTGCTTCGAGCAGGGTCGCTCGCTACGATACGCGATACATGGTCGCCCGCGGCCAGTTATCTCGTTCCCTCCCCTCTGTCCCCCCCCCCTCATATTAAATCGTAGCGTAATCCGACGCGCGGAGCGTAATCGTTCGCCTTCGTTCGTTCCGGATGCGCGTTATCGCCTCCGGCCGGTAAGTAACCCAACGACTCTACCCGCTGCCTTATCGGCCGGCGACGAGGCGGTCGCACCAGGTCAGTCATCACCTCCACCGTGTGTGCGACTATTGCACGAGATATCGCGGGTTAAGGACCCGCGAACGCCGCTCCAGTCCGCTAAAGGCGCGAAGTCGCGTGCCTGGTGAACGTCGTTAAACGCGCCGCGGTATCTCGAAGGCGAAATGATCAGATCGTTAACTCTCAAAGAAGCAGCAACAGGAGTGTTCAACATACACAGGCATGGCATATCTTATAATTTTAGAGAGTCTGAACTATTCTTCCAAAAAAGAATATATATGTGAAATAGAAAAATAATAATATCCTATATATTATTTAACGACTCTCCGACTTATTTAGCAATGCATTGGATACCTCGTTTACAATTGCAAGATTCTGTAACTTTGACATGCTTGAAGCTTTGAGCCAATTACTACGTTCATCCTTCATCCGCATTCCCCTTTCTTCCGCTTTGTCTCCCCCTTCTCGAGCGAAGAGGAATGGCGTGCGGTGTGAAACGAAACACCGCTGTATTATTCCGGCTGTGAGAGTCCTGAAGGAGCAGGGAGTGTGAAGACGTTAGGGTTCGAGGAGAAGGACAGGAAGGGCAAGGAATTGAGGAAGACGCCCAAATTGACGTGTCCCGAGAGAATACTTCCGCCGACATCAATCGAGCCTCTCCTCTCTCATACAGTCGGCGATTTCAGCCGCTATTTTGATCGTGAGAGAAAGAGAAAGAAAGAGAAGGGGGGGACAAAAAAATTTTAAACTCGCTGTCACTGTTTCGACTGATGCTGTATTTTGCGATATTTGTTCTGCACATCAACGTGAAGCAAAGCTTCAAATTTTTTATTCTATATCTTGCGGGAGACCGATACTTCAATCAGCCGTATATCGATCTAATGTTCAAAGTGGAGTTCTAAAATGGTTGTGGGCGTAATTCAGTTCAATTGATTCGAAATCACATTTAATTATTTAATTTGATGAAACTGAGAAAGCACATCGAGAATTGCGTTTTACAATGGGAAAATAGCATGCTTGTAATGAAGATAAGTTCAGACACACATATATACATTCATTTTGCTTGATATAAATAATCATCGTACAAAGTACACGGTAAATTTCAATTGTTCATTTGTTGGGCCGAACAAATGGTATATATTTAATGAAGCCAGAAAACGCGATAATCTGCGGTACACCGCACCGCGACGAGCAGAACGCAGCTTTCATTAATTGTGATTGGAAAACAATGAGAGTTCTCGCCACGCATGTCTCACGTGAAAATTCTGCTAATCTATACATTAATCCCAAATAGTGATATATCAATAATATTTAAATATTTTTCTCACTCCTAATTTTTTTTGTAAGATTTCTCACCTACCACTTTAAACAATTTTTACTTTATTTTTTCTTCTTTTTTTCTCTTCCTCTTGTTGAGTACCATAGACTGGGCGCCACGGTAAAATCTCACTCATGATGTCCGCTAATCTGGTTAATTCGATAAGTCACTGCGTTAAAATGCACGTGATTTTCCTCGCAATTACTTAGCGGCGACGTCGATCCGATATCATGCGCAGGCCAATTAATCATCCCGAATTAATTCACTTAAACTTGTTAGAGAGCTGCACTGACAGAGAATTTAAGCACCCGTCGAAACTTGGGTGGCTCGAGGAGAATGGGCGAAAGGGAGGGAGGGTACACGCGGGCCGGCCCCCGGCACCTGCTCCCAGGTCACGAACTAGAACTTCGACAAGCCCTAGCCGCGACCCTGGCGACAGCTCTCTTCCACCGACGTTGGCCCACCATTTCATGTCTCAGGACGCGCCTTCCTGTTCTCTCTCTCTCTCTCTCTCTCTCTCTCTCTTTTTCTTTTTTTCTCGCTTCTCTTCTTTCGGGAAATTCGCGGCTACGTTAATTAACTGAACGTACGGTGCGCTCGCGCGAGTCGGAGCTACGGTGAATCGATCGCGATTAAAAGTCCCGCACCGATGTAAACAAACTGCATCGCTGAGGGAGGAAGCGGAGTGGTTGCAGAATGCGCGAGAGAGCGAGCGGGAGGGAAGCACAAGGTGAGAGAAAGAGTGAGAAGGACAGAATGAGCAAGAGATAGAGAGCGAGACAGAGAAAGAGAGTAGTCGACGTTGCGATGCGTTACCTCGCGCGGAGGTCATTGACCGAGGGTGCAACGAGAACGGAGGGGTAACAAGACGGGTACGGGGTTGTGGGGGGAAGAATAGAAGAGAGAAAGAGAGAGAGATATGGCCGAAGGAACGGCAGGGGAAAGGGGAGGAGGAGGAACGCACGGAGAGCGAGAAAGAGGAGGAGAAGGGGAAGCGAATGCAAGCGCCGACTGTTGGAGGGGTTCGCGTGCAGTTGCATCGACCGACGACGGCTCAGCTGTGCATCCGCACCCCCTTGCATCCCGCCGCCGTCGTTGCCGCCGCCGCGCCGCCGGCACCCTGCCCTCCCGCCGGGTGAACCCTTGCTCCTCCGGCAGTCCATCGCTCTCTCTTCTCCATCCCTCCCCTCCCCTCCCCGTTCGCCCCCCGCTTCCGCCCCCGCCCCGTCCCCGTCGACCGCCCCGTCATTTCTCCTGGCGCTCACCCCTTTCTCTCTCAAGCCGAGTCTCGCGCCCCTCGCGGCCCGGACCTCGCGCAACCACCGAATCAACGACGTCGGCGTCACGGGGGATGCTGTGCGCGCCGCGCCTGTGAACGTGACCCTCAAAACTGAGGGTGTGCATGTACACACTTACTCCGACGGCTGTGCTGTGGGGTAAGCGCGCGTCCGCGCGAGGTGCTATATTGTACATACGTGCGCGCAATGGACGCTGATTAATTAGGATCGTGAACGCGCGCACACGGGTCCCATTGGAGTATATCTTGCGAGGTGCGAAATGTTAAACGTTGTTGGAATTTATTTATCACGGGGGAGAATAGAGCACAGACAGACGAAAGTGTAATTTTCTATTCGCATTTTTCGAAATATTCCGATTTTCTTCGCGAATATCCGTTATGCTTATATTTTTATACATTTGCATCAAAAACACAGTTACGCGATTGTAAATAATGTAGCAATGTATGTAAATAATGTAGTAATTATATATAACAATATAACTGTTAGATATATTTAGAGTATTTTTACTATCGTTGCACATTGCATCTGATTGTGGTATGTACCTAATTACTATATTAAGATATTTTTATGCTAGTATTCTAATGACATAATATCTTAATAAATCAGATTTTATGCTAGCAATATGAACCTTTTGCTCATTATATGACATCCAAGATATAATTACTCTTCTTACACAGACTAAAGGGATGTCTGTTTGATGTTCCTCGTATCTGATTGTGTTCCGAATCTATCATTGTGCATAAATCTTCCTGGACTTAAATTTGGCAAAAGTTAAACAATAAACTGATAATTATTTTATAATGCAAAATTAAATTAAATTATAAAAATAAGACGTATACTTTATATAGGTATAGACTAATTTTAACAAGTTTTTCAATTTTATTTTGCATTAAAATCACGCGTTATAGTAAAACACAACTGTATCACATTTATATCATAGTACCCTCTTTAACGTAATCTATGTTCTGCCTCCACACACAAGATATGCAAAATACAATCTTAGAGATTCTTTTGACGTCACATCGACCGAAGCGAACTAAACTGGTTGCAGTTTGTTCTTTTGTTGTAAATGCAGCTGTACCAGCTAAATGCAATTTCTATAAATTTTTATCATTAACAGCGATAACAAGTAATATTATAGGGGTCGTATGGAAGATAATAAATAGTCGACGCGATTCAAATCAATATCGAATTTTAAACGCTGAGTGTTCGCCGTCATGAAACACGCATCAGTGTAAATTAAAATAACAAATATATGACAAAGTGCATTTGTAATTCCAAATTTATGTTTACGTAGAGTGTTTTAGATAATAGATGTTATAGTGTTCACTTCTTTCAAAAATTTGTAAATCGGAAATCGTGTTGCACAAGTCAAAGACTCGTTAGACTAGAAACAAACTCTCATTAAACTGTATATGAATTAATCAGCAGTTATACATTTTGCCGTTATTTCTACATTATAATAGAAGTGTTGCATATAATACTGTATATAAAATGACATTTTCACATGTTTTCACATATCTTTATGTATAAATGTAGAAATATCCTCACTTTTCGTGAAAGCATTGGAAAACGTTTCAATTATTGAACAAAAGACAAACTGATATTCTTTAATCATTTTATAAGAAAACGACTTCTATATTATATGAGGGTTTTATAACTAGAACAACCGATATCGTTTTATTAAAGGTGAATATAAGACAAATGTTACATATATGTACATACATCGGACATTCATAAAATTACACGATTAACCCACTTTGAAGGAATTGACATAACATGGATGTAAGAGTCATTCTTCGTCTCTTCTTTCATACCAATTCGTTTCTCATTTAAAGTGTCCAAATAAGTGTTTACAAAGTGTCGTTCAAACTCTCAATTCAGTGAAAAAATTCTGCTCTATCGATCTCTCTAATTTCGCTGTGTCACGACCAAAATCGCTTTGTCTGCGATTCAATCAATCGGACGTTCTGGTTCAATTATTTTCATAGATTTTAAGAATTACCGTGCCACGGGAGCTAGGCTGCCGCGACGGATAATCCAGTGCCGATAACCATCATTGACGTCGGTTGCGAGCTATAGCTAGCCGAGAGCGCGCGGAGAGCCTCGGCGGCGCGGCGGCGGTGGGAGCGTCGGTACTCAGAATGCCGTTGCACCCGGTTTACGACCGGCGGACCGGTAGTCTGCTGCATTATGCGATATACGACCGTGGCTATATCCACGTGTCTGGCTGACGGTGGCGGGCAGGGGGGAAAGGGGGAGGGAGCGGTACCGCACCAGCGGGGCGGGAACGGGCGAGGGAGAACACGACCGGAGCGGAGGGACGCGGGTGCATCGGCATCAAGACTTCGAAACTCGGTGCCCAGGAACGATTTTCAACGGGCGGATTGGCCTGTTACGAGATCGGCAACCGGCCCGTTGCGAAAGCGGCATCTCCCTTAACTGCCACCCCTGTCCCCGCTGCGTAATTGCATCAAGCGCAACGGAATTTCGCGAGCCTCACGGCGGCGGGCGGGCGGGCGCACGCATGCCGCTCCTCCTCGCTCGAGCGACGATGTTGCACGTTAATGGCTGCGAAGCTGGACGACGACAAAGGGCTCTGCAGCAGTAAGGGTATTGACTGCCAATTGTCTAAGAAGCTCGTAATAGAAATTCGCGATGTAACTTGGGAGTTATCTCTCCGAAGCAAGATGAAGCTTATTTGCATACATCGGCCATTGAATAAATTGACAGACCATTTCGAATAGAAGCTATATATTAATATCACGTTTGAAAAACTTGATAAATTTTCTCAAAAATCAGAGAAAATTAATTGCTCGTCGTTTCATAACTTTAGCATTTTTTTTAATATCAATCAAACGCGAAATTTTGATGAAAAAATTAATTTTGTAATAAACAATGCATTAAAAATCGATAAGTGAGATAAACATAGACGAAACAGATTTTTATAAATTTGCTCGTGCTTTTGTTTTGTCGATTAGAAACAAACGTATTTAATATCTCTCTACATCGAACACTGTTAAATATCAAAGGATGAAAATTAAACCAATAACCTGAGTTAAATAATATTTTGTTATTTTTAACTATTATGTGTCGAAATGTATTATTTTAACACAAAACAGTATTATTTCATTGGTTTAGTTAAATTAACGACATATTGAGTCCTGAGCAGTGGCGATCTATAGGAATGGTTAAAAACTGACTCAAATTGAGTCGGGAGAATTAAGTATAACTTGACACTACGAATTTAACAGTGAAAGATGATTATGGGCTAATATTAAAACATTCCCGTAACAGCACGTCTAGCATCTTGAAGACAATCGTTCCTCAGCTGCAGGAATATGCAGTATCCATGACAACGTGCATGACGCGCTGATGCATGTATACGTCGTACGTACTCTCGGTACTCATGATGAACGATGGGGTAGGTCAGCGCACGGTTTGTCGCTTGGCAACCTAACAACCTACCTACCCTACGGCCAACTGCATCCAAGGATTAAAAACCCCCCCTTTTTTTTTTAATCAACGCCTTTGTCCTGTCGTTCGATTGTCTGCATTCGAAGAGAGAACGCAACCAGAACAGGGGAGGATTTGATGGACTAGAAGCATACTTGCCCTTTTCAAACGTCGTCCGCTCGTAGAGGCTGAATCTTAGATTCTCACGACTCACGACATCGGGAATACATTTATTTTCTTCGAATTGAGGTTTAAGGAGATTTTTATACATCGATTTGGAATAATTTTCGCGATTAGCGTTTCTTATCTATTTTTTTTTTCTTTACAAAATATGATAATTTTCATGAACGCAATCATTTTCTTTGTTAAACGTAATCCGCGATAAATGTTCTCACGCAATGGTGTGTACGATACTGATCGATCGATTTCTCATATCCGGATCGATCGCGATATCCTTGAATCTGACTGGGAAACAAAAGTGCTTGGTGGGTGGCCGCGTGGGCCGCGAGCAGAAATTAGGTTAAACTGCGAGCAATTATGACATAGGATATGATTTAGCCTAGCTTTTTTAACCGTCAATTTCTGCGTTATGCACGCCAACGGCTATCCGCACGCCACTGTTGCTCGGTGCCGATCGGTCAGGGCCGGCCTTCGACACGTATTTTTCCGTCTCGCGCTTCGCTGGCGAATTTAAAAAATTCTACGATCGATAACAACTTTCGCGCGCACGGCGCCGATGAGCTGCGAGACATTTTAAAAATAGGTTCCCGGGGGTGGGTTTTATCGCATATGATTGTAAAATAGGTCACAAATTTTGCAGTAAAGTGGAATACAAAACAGAAACATAATGAAATATGTGTAAATGAGATTGCAATAACATTATTTAATACCGAGTCGGGGTAATGTAATACATTAGTTTACATTATATATTATATAAAGATATCAAATATATGACATGTAAATAACATTGTTACCAAATTTCTACCGAGAATTTTATTTTTACATGAATGATGTTAGTTACGCAACAGATTTATCTCATTAGAATATCATATCAATATATTTTGATGTTAGATAAATTTCTACGTGTTAATTCAAGTGAATTAATTCAGCTGATACAGAACAAAGTGGTTGACAGACACTTTATTATTTCGCCGTCATTAAACGAACGAAGCATATAAGATCATTGCGCGTTCGCATTTCTTGCTCGTCTGAGATACGATAAATTTCCACGAGCACGTACGATTATGCGTGCGTCTTATTTCCACGTGTTTACCCGGCGTGCGTGTTATATACACGCAACACGCTATCACGTCCCACCGATGTCAACAGTGGAACAGCTGCCCCGGCACCCCTCGACGCCGTTCATTTTTGCGTGAAACGTAACTGTATCGGCGACAACGGTCTATTATTAACCCGGGCGTGATAAAACCGCGGCTTCGTCGAAATTTCCCGTTTCAGTGGACAGCTAACGAGGCCGAGAAGCGTGCGGCGGCACGGCTCTATATTTTCACCCGCCCAGATGTACGTTATCATATAAGGGAGATTTATATTTCCCCTTCATCTCGCCATTTGCAATGATGTTTCAAAAAATTTATTTTGCTTTTATAGCGGAGATTGGAAAATATTTGTGCCAAACTGCGCGCAGCTCGCTTCTCGTTCAAAATAAAAGAATGCCACATTTTGTACATGTAAAACATTTGTGATTTATGTGAATGACAATCCATATAAGCGAGATTATATGGATTATATATGTATATATATCAAGTGAGATTATACATATAAAATGTTTTGATCGGTAGAGCATGTAAACAAAGAAAAACTCTTAAAATTAAATTAAATCTCAATACGAGCGCGTCACGATGCAGCAATTCACATCGCCGGAACATTCGCGAGAACGCCTCGAGACAGACTTGTGGCAGATGCTTAATCAGATGTAAGATTAGAAAACAATGCCCGTTCATGTACACGAGCGTATGCGGTTTGCGGCTTAATTATAGAAAGTAAACGTCAATGTCCTGCGCTGTGTCGCGCTGTTGACGACCCGTCGCGAAACTGTAGGAAGAAAGTGCTCACAATCATATAGTATACGACAGTTTCCGCGTACGCGTACTTGCGTTTGCCGGTGTAGCGTTAAGAAGTCACGACCACAATCTCCGTGACTGCATTTCGCACCTAATGGCATCGACGGAATTTCGATTTAGATTGCGTACGTTGCGTCAAATGTTTTGCAGTCGTGATTAATTAGCCTCGGTCGCTCGTTCCTTCCACGTTAGAGTCTCATACAGGAAGTCCTAAGAGGCCGAACTTAACTTTAATGTTTTCGATAAACTTAACGATGATTTTGTAATATCCAACATTAAACAGCTTCTCTTTTAAGTCTTTAATTAAAATTCTAAGTTGAATAAAGTCAACATGAAGAGAAGAAAGAGTTAAGTAAACGTGATTTTGTATTATTAACAAGAAAAAATTGCACCTCAAAAAGTGCACGATTGAATTGATTTGAAAAAATATAGAAGAATAATTTGATTAATTTGAATTTATTATAACTTGTATACGAAATACGTTTACGGCAGAAAAAAATCATCATACACGAAATTCGGCCGTTTCGGGTTCTTGTGAAGACAGAACGAACGTGCAATGCCGGATCGAGATACGGGCTGGGGGAAAGAATTACGTAACCCCCGCATAGACAAAAGAAGCGATCAGTACTACGAGGTCGTGCCGGAAGCAGCCAAGGAGGATCGTTCCTTCCTCTTGAGAGCCAATCCCGCTATCTTACGCTCGCTTTGTAACCGATCGATCGTCCCGCTCTCTCCGTCTCACCCATTCACGCCCCCCGTCGTCGGTCCCTCGCGCCACTACATCTTAAATCCCTTTTTTTCCTCTTCCCTCACCCTCTGTTCTCTCTCTCTCTCTCTCTCTCTCCCTTTCCCTCTCCCTTTCTCTTTCTCTTTCTCTCGCAAAGCAAGTAGCTCGCCGCTAGTTTCTTCACCGGTCGCCGATTGCGCGTGCAATCCCGCTCTACCCTCCACCCTCGCGCACGGGGGACTCGTCAGATTAAATTCGAAACGGCCTGTAAAGCGTCAGCTTCGTGTGTTTTGTGTAGTTTGGAATACGTGTAGCGCAGAGTGCTGCGCGCCGTAAGGTCAACGACCTGTCTACGCTGCGAGCATACACATACACACACACACACATATACACACATAACGCACGAACACTCGTACGGAGAGCCAATACAACTATGCACCTCCGACAGATGGAGCTGGATCTTTCTCTCTCGCTCCGCTTTCCTCTCCTTCGTCCTCTCTCATTCTGCTTTCCTCTCCTTCGTCCTCTCTCGCTCTTTTTCCTCCCTCCGCGAGCTCTCCTCTCTCTCGTCTACTCTACGCTATATAGGATAGTAAACCTATCCTAGACTGTATACCACGTAGACTAGCGAGAGAGAACCAGACACAGGCGGACTAGGCAATACTCCTAACGAATTCTGGATAAGATGCAGAGTGCGGTGCATCGCGCCGGGTCGGGGTACTATCGCACCGTATATGTTACCACGTGTCTGTATACTGTGAGATGCACGTGACTTCTCGTCCCGCCCGTGCCTCTTCGATCCGGCCGAATCCGGCATGCAAGATAGTTCTCCGCGTGTGCACCCTGGACCGACTAATGGGCGTTTCAGGTGTAACGGTAAAGGTCACCGTACATGCGAGAGATGCGTATCTCGAGGGATCGCGAACGAGCGTGAATAAAATCGAGAAGCCTAAACAGGCGACGCCGACGCTCCAGCAACGGCGGTGGCTCTTATATTTCCGTGTGTCAGCGGGTGTTGGAGAAAATGGAGGCATAAGCTCGAGTGAGCCTCTCTACCTCCGTGGAAAGTTACTCTTTTTTTTCCATCTCCCTTTCCCTTTGTCGCGTGTTGTTCCCGGAGAGACTTAAAGCGGCAAGTACCGTGCATCAAGAGCAATCTGCACAATCGAGCGATCGTTTGGTGTTTATTCGTATTGTGCGGATCTAACGAGAGAGAGAGAGAGAGAGAGAGAGAGAGAGAGAGAGAGAGAGAGAGAGAGAACGCGAGGATAAAAGCGAAGAGGGCAGGAGAGTATGGTAATCTGATTTTGTCTCCAGAGAGAAGAAAATATTCCGTCTTGCTTATTTGAGGTAGAAGCGCTTTAAGAATTAAATAATAGGAATAAGAAAAATGGATTTAAGAAAAGTTTTTTTTTAGGAAGTATATGAAATCTAATTATAATTATGAGATATATCATATTTTACGACGATAAAATTAGCGGTGATTAGATATGAAATATTGACCTAAGTCTTTATAAAATTGATGAAAAATGATGACTAGTTATCGGTGGAAAATGTCACGATATTATAATTACTCCATTGTCGCACTAATCACGTAAATTGTAAATAATTTACATACACAGAGATTGTAAAGTTTGAAGATATGTATTTCTCTCGACATATGCTATTGACATGAAAAATTAAGGACTAACTTATCTTAGATTACTAAATAATTTTTGGTATGTTGATCCATTATTTTAATCGTACAGGAAATCGGAGGAAGATAGACGAATTCTTTAATGAATCTGATTCATTGTTACGATTTTTATCTCATCATATAATCGCAATAATAAGCGCTTAATTTTCCATACGTTCGGCGAGTGTTTTTATGCGCGGTTGTCAAAAAGTTAATCTTACACAGTTCATTCATACTTCCACGTGCAATATACCACCTGTCGCGTACAAAACTGTCTTGTACTTTTCGGCAAAGTATTTTTACCCGTTCACTCAATCGGCAGACGAAATGCATGCGTGTGCGCGTACTTTGACTCATCGTATACGCATTATCAAGATCAATAAAGCGCCGTCGGAGGCCCGGCATCGCACTCGAAACACAGCATCTGAAAACATTTGCTTTACATAACATCCTCGCGTTACTCCGAAAATAATCAAACGTTCTTTTGCAAACTCGTCGTGCGCGTGATCTGACTGACGCGTTTCGCTCAAATCGCGCGATTTAATTATCCTTTAGCACGGTGTAATTCGCATTAATTTAAATTTCTCCCCCCCCTCCTCGCTTTCGAGCTATTAAACAATTTGTTAGTAATTTTGAAATTGTTTCTGCGAGCGTGCTCACGTCGAATTACTCAATATTAATTTCACGCGAGTCATGCCAGGACCATACCGACTTTACACAGGGCTCTAGAAATCACCTCTCATTTACGCATTTATCATATTTTATCATGTTGACGTATGTGAGACGTATCTTTACAGAAAAACAGGAGCAGAGGGATTATTAGATATATAAACCTGTGTCGGACTTGTTTGTTTCCTTTTCAAATTTCTCACATCGTTTTATCGCTTCATTGGTTATAATATAGATATAATAACAGAGAGAGAGAGAGAGAGAGAGAGAGAGAGAGAGAGAGAGAGAGAGAGAGTAAATTAAAGTGACTACTTATTATGTATCGTTTACTGCTGACTCAAATGTCTTTTTGTTTCGCTAAAATGAAAGGTTGTTGAAGAAACTTCAATCCTAGTTATTACCTAAAACACACACGATATTTTCATCTATAGTTAGAAGAAACTATATACTTAATAATATTTTGTAATTGCTTATTCACACTGATGCTATTGCCGTACCTATCAACGTCAATCGGTGCAGCGTGTGTTGGCTCATCAGGACGCTATCAGAACGTGCTACCCGCCCATCTCATAATCATTCAGGTCCTCGACCTACCCTCCTCTCTCCCCCCTTCTCTCTCACTCTCTCTCTCTCTCTCGCTCGCTGCCGATCTACCACATTTTCGCCTTACATTTGAACCGGTCCATACCCTCTTTTCTCTATTCCCGGAAACCACCATCGTGACCTTATAATCTTCGTGCGCCAGCAAGGTGCTTCGTCCAAACGACGAGAGGTGCCTGTCCGTCTGCGACGCGACGATATTTCGGCGTGCCCCGCGACCGACGTCGAGCGATGACGCGACGTTGTACTACGTCTTCAGGGGAAAGAGGGGGAGAGAAGGAAGAAGCCCTCGAAGATTCACGAGGCGTGGCGGGGATGCACGAATCTCTCTCTCTCTCTCTCTCTCGCATCCGGAGAGGGGTGCACGTGCGCGCTATGCAACGTGAGAGGAGGCAGAGAGAGAGGGTCGTGATAGGACAGAGAGGAACTTGGCGCGGTGGACCTATGCGCAGGACGAGGATCACCACTGGTGTAGTTCAAGCAACGCAGGACGGAACGGAGAACGGGGAGAGATAGAGGGAGAAAGAGGGACACAGGGAGACTGGGAACCGGAGAGGGGGGTCCTGAAAATCGACTGGACGTCGCCGCGTGCACATTCGTCGCGTTTTCACGGTCAGGCTTTATCGATCGGCGGCCGCGCGAAGGGTGGGAGGGCGGAGGAGCGGAAGGAAAGGAGTTTCGGAGTGCATCGGGAGGTCGTTGAACCCGGCCAGCCTTTTGGCAGCCGCGGCGCCCATAATGCAGCGATTGTGTCGCGCTCGCCCTTCTCTCCTCTCCTCTCGTCTCTCCCCTTGTGGTCCTCACGCTGCCGGTCTCGCAACGCAATTTCGACGGGCCTCCTCTGGACAGCGACGGGACGTTTGAATTTTTTATTTCGCGATACGTGCGACCGATACGTGCGGCTTAACGAGTGTTCTTCTCTTTCGGTCTCTCCCGCTCTCTTGTCCTAACGAATTTGTCATTGTCGTCGTCGTCGTCGTCGTCGTGTTGTTGCACCTCGCGCGCGACTTTGTTGGCGTAGGTCGCCGATTCGAGTGTCATTTCGCGGCGAAGTAACGAGGTTCTCGTATATAAGATCGGAATGAGAAAATAGACATTTGTCGATGCTGCTGATTGTGGTTCTGTGATAATTAGATATCGTTACGTGATATTTAATTGATATTTTATTTTGTTATAATATTTTAAGTTCGTGATATTGGATATCCACATTTATACTCTACACATATTAGAGTACGAGTCATATTTTGGCATAAAAGTAATTTAAAATTTAAATAATAAAAAACACATTAATATACTTTAATTACATTATTACCGCCACGTACACGAGTATTGCTTGAGTTTCTTGGGAATTATATTTTCGTGGATGACTTAATTTTTTGTTCAATTTCTATTTATGTTCGTCACACTGAATTAAGCGGATAATATAGTTCTTAAACCGAATGTCATAGTGTTCAATGGAATTTAAATTAAATACGATTCGTACGTTCATTGTAATTGGCAAGATATTGCCGGCGAACCGGTCTTACACCACAACGTTTGATGATCATACTCGCCGAACAGGGCCTTCAATATGTATCTCGAGTTCAGTAACCGTGTCCGATTAAGGACTTTGTATCAGCGGCACTGTTTTTGTAATTACCGTAAATCATCGTTCAACGGGTTCGTGATACGCGCATAAATGATTCGGGCGTAATTTTCGCTTCCCGATAGTCCGCACGAATCGATCATATCGGTGCGGTGTGTGCGTATCTCCTCGTCATCGTCTTCATCGAAGATTTCGCGACGAGAAGGTACGCGATAACAGGTCTACTCCGAATTTTCTTGCACTTCCCTTCTGCGTTGAAATTAAGGTAGTATATTCAGACTTCGAGAGAAAAAACACGAACGAAGAGCAATCGCATGAGATATTAAGATAGAGAGTCGTAGCGCTTTTGCGGACAGGCCGGACATTTACAGAGGCTCGATAAATCACGGTCGACGAGATAAGAGGAACGGGGCCGTGACGTGCGCATGACTTCATCGGGTGACCTTAAAGGGAGAAAAAGAGAGTCATCGACGTGGCACGAATACTCCAATCTTTTCGGCAGCCGAGAGGGAAGGACACATTGGCCGCGCTATTATGAGACTCCTTTTCGGCGCGTTCACGCCCTTCGTGTGGTTCTTCCACGCGGCCTCGCGGCGAGGAGAGCGAGAGGAGGACATACGTAGGGCGGAGGGAGAGGCAACTAGAGAGAAAAAGAGAGCAAGAGAGAGAGAGAGAGAGAAGAAAAGAGAGAGAGGGAGGGGAAGAGAGACGCATGTGCGAACAACGATGTATTTCGGTGCAGCGCTCCATACACCGCGTGGAGGTCAATGCCCGTCCTTACTCCGGCTCAAGGAAGGAGCGGAAGGGCGGGAGGGTTGGCGGGAGCAGGGGGAGGTGGAGGGAGGGGGCGCTTCGCGGTCGAGAGGGAGGCAGGGCGGCAGGGCGGAGGGCACAGGCGCGGAGTGGAAAAAAATGAACAAACATCCAGCGAGAGATGGGGGGGAGGTGGAGAGTTGCCGAGGATCGCCCCGGTGTGCACTCTCTTCTTTCTCCTTTTTTCTCTCGTTTCTCTCTCTCTCTCTCTCTCTCTCTCTCTCTCTCTCTCTCTCTCCCTCCCTCCCTCCCTCCCTCTCTCCTCTTTTCTCTCTCTGGTTGTCACTCTTTCTCGACTGTCCCTCAGTTTCGCCTTACGATGCACCGTCGGCTGCAGCGGCGGGTTTCTTATTCCCCGAACGATTTCCTCTTAACGTCAAAATACGAAGCTCGACCGCGAGAGGTTCTTTTCTATTTTTTCCCCTACTTATTTCGAGAATGCACACGTCTATAATAAGGGTTCTTTGAGATCGATGCGCTAATTCCACACGTGCGCTTCCGCGTCCAGATATTCACGCACGCATGCACGCACAACACAGGTCGCATCTCACGTTTATTTTTATTCTTCATTATGTAAACTTTTGACGCTCCGCCAACGGTGATTCACTCGAATCATTAACGCGTTATATCTCGCTCTCTCAAGATTGGTTAACCTGCCGCGGTAGATCTCACGTTCCGCTGCATTGGCAAGAATGCATATATCTCGAGCCTCCGCGCTTTCGAGGCTTTCATCCGCATGAACGCCCGAGTCTCGTTTCTCGTCAACTTCCATTGGCCGTTTGTGTGGGCACGCGAGGTGCATCTAAAAGTCCGACGGCTATAAATTATGTGCGACGAGCCGACATCTCGAGCCTGGTGTATCTGCATATAATACGTAAAATTCAATAATCTGATGAAAAACGAATCTCATCGCGCACGATATTTTACCTCGTATAATTAAAACCCGTTCTCTTCGTTAATTGAATATTTTACAGACACTCAGAATAGATGATGTAAGTCATCGCGCGATAATAACGTGATCGTTTCTCGGAGCTGTAAGAGATGTATTATAAGTATCTCAACCGCGGAATTTTTTTTATCAATCTGGAGCTTAGGAGCTCCTCGCCGCTCCTCGGCGAAAGAGATCCTAATAATTTCCCAAAAATATTCTATACAGAATAATGAGAAACATGATAATTTAAGGGATATAATTGTACGACGACAAAAATAGACGTCTTCGATTGAGTGGCTTTATCTTGTCGCATTACAAATCTTGGAATCTGCAATGTGATCGACAAAACGTAAGCTTTCTCGATATTATTCGTCGATGGTATCCCAAGGAAATTCCTGCACGCGTTCGGACGCCTTAATCCTCCGGCAAAAGAATACGACGAACACGTAGCAGACTAGTTGCTCGTGCAACATTGATCAGACATTACGAGCGGCGGCGGCGGCGGCGGCGGAGATCGTTGGAGGAAAAGCGGAGGGGTGATGTACGATTACCGACACACCAAAGGTGCGCTCGTACTCCGTACGTGTCATATCATTTTATGCCTTGTAAAAATGCATGTATATGCCTGGCGCGCTTGTAAAAGCGTATCACCGTGAAGCGCCCCCGGCATTTTCCGCCCTCCCCGCTCGTCCCGATGACGAACGTTTTTATTTATTTTTCAGTTTCGGAAGTGGCGCACTAAACCTGTTCGGAGCTCGAAGGAGGTTCGAAAATTAAACGATACTATAATGTAACTGTAAATACTTCAGGCTCTAGTTTTAACTTCTCTTGCTCGAACGTATACATTGTTTTTTTTCCGGAATATTGATTTATTTGTTCAAGTGCCACATGAATTTAGATTGCTAAAAGGTTTTACTGGAGAGATCGGCTCCAAAGTCCAAATTCGTCGAATCAATTACTGAAATGAGGTGTCTTGTGCGTGCGATATCCTATAAAGGCCGTATACTCATCTCCTGAAAGTTCCTATATACTCCTTCTCGTTGTGTGACGTAATCCGTGTAACGCGTTTTACAGGACATTCGCGCAGACAGAGGAACATTAACGATATATTCCGTTCTTCAGGTTTACGCGTTACGATGCGCCTCGTTATTCTCATTTGCTGATGTTTATATAATAAATATGGAAAAGACCGGACGCGGGAGATGGTGATGTATAAAAGAAAGAAAAACATCACGCGTATATATTGAGGCGTAATATCGAAACATCGGCGGATTAAACGCGAAATATGTTGAGCGCATCGACGCATCCAGCGCACGAGGTAGCACGCGAAAATGGAAAGACGTATTTAAGCGGTTATACACAGACGACATTTCTCCCTAGGGCGGACCCATTGACTTCGTTCTCATTTATCGCCGCTGTTAACCCACTGACATGGTGAAACGCGAAGTGTCCTTCCTTCTCCCGTTTATTTTTCGTTCTCTACCTCGACGCGACCTAATCTTGCGTTTCCCCGTATGTGTTTTTCCCTTATTGCCATTGTAATTACAGTTATGTCAAAAACGACATTTCATTCTTCCAGAAAACAAAAAATTCGTTCTGCTCTCTTAACGTATTAATGTCATTCAACTTGAAAAAAGTTGTTAAATATACGGTGAGATAGGAAACATTTGTGTAACTCTTTTTACTTTAATTTCGGCCGTAGTTTTCATTGTTAAAAAATTTGTTTTTGCAGAGAGGACGAATTATGTCTTTCCTCCGGAAAACACGAGCACGCTGCGAAATAAATAACGCTATTGTATTGATACATAAACAAGAAATATCAAGATACATGGCAGTGCGGTGTCTCGCGCCAAGTGTACGCGCAGCGAGACACAGATCGTGTATCTATAGCGAGCCGACGATAATAATTAACGTAAACAACAAGATACAAATAAATTACATCCCTATTACTCACAATTTCCATCCCCGTGCAATGTTTACCCGACTCAGCTTGCTCGATTCTTAGGTAACTACATTTTGAAAATCCATTATCGATATTGCTGACACGAAAAAATCGTTCACTGTAAAAACTTTTTCATATCAATCTTTGTGTAACAAAAAGGTACAAAAACTCAATGTTGATAAATAGAAATATAAAAAAACAATTAATTTTTCAATTTCTTTCTCTTTTGCTTAGCATTTTTGTTTACTCGTTCTTACATTCTGATACACACACACACATTTTTTGTTCCTCTGATTTAGAAACGGAAGAAAGGCCGAGAGAATCCGAAAGGACGATGTGACATTGTGAGGGGGGACGTTTCAACTTTCGGAGTTTTTCGTGCATCGGGACTCTCGTGGAAAATTTAACGACCCTCTCCATTTTCACCCCCTTCGCACAAATTGAGGGAAGTCCTCGGAGCGATAAGAGGCGATCTCCGTGTGGCGCGCCGAGGGTCTTCGCGTTCGCGCAACGTGAAACTATTTTCGAGCTAGTTCCCTGTAGGAGCGAAGGATTAGGAAGCCTTAGACGAGGATGAATTATGAAGCCGGGCCCCCGGAACGAGGAAACGCCGGTGAAATCTCCACATTCACTCGTAACGTTCTTCCTCGTTACGAACGGATTTCGCGCAGCGCGAGTATGTCGGTCTTTGATTGATTTTGTAGCGCTTGGTGTTTATACCACAGAGGTATCGATTTAAGTATCATTGTGTGTCGACTTATAATGAGATTTCGGCATTTGAATACTCCAGGTGCAAACTGATCTTACAGATTCTTTCTAAAGTATTAAAAAAGATTTTGAATAAAGGGTATTTTGAGAAGAGCGGTTTGATTTTTATAAGAATTAGCAAAAGTTACGGATGTTAAAGTTTCTATGTTTTGGAGCGCAAAAATAGAGATAGTAGATATTCTGGAATATAATTCACATGCATGCTCGCGTAAAATTAATCAATCGAGTCGATAGAAAGTAAATGGTGATATAGTTTTGAATGTTCGACATTTAATGACTTTTATTCAAAGTAACATGTCAAAAGCACATAAATCGAGAAATATTTTAAGACAAAAACCAATTCGCTATCTGTATTTTAACTAGTACTTTGCTCTTGTATCAATGGTGTACATGTAGGTCTTTTTTGGCGTATATCATTTAAACTATTACAGACTACAGGCTAATTTTGTTTAATGCTTTTAGAAAGCACATAATATTCTAGCATATTGAGTTTTTGATTTTATATGTAATTTTAATGAGTGGGTGTGCTAACTTAATTAACAGGCATCAAAGTAACGGCTACCTATCGTTCCAGTTACAGGGAATAATTACAGTCTATACAGGTCGATTTTGTAGTGAATTATAGTGCTAGTCATAGTAATTTTATTGCATGCGCGTAACATATATTACCGTGTAAAATATTTTTCTACGCCAAATATATTTTATAGCCGTTACGTTTCGTAAACTCTCTTTTTTCTCTCTTTCTAACGATAAGAGTATTTTTTTAAGATAGTACGTCCGTAAACTTATTTGCTTATAAATCTTGTAAAGTTTGGACAGCACATTAATGTACACACGCTCTATACACACATGTGTAATTAGAAAAAGATTGATCGTACCGAAGTTGAAATAATGGAGGTCAAAATTAGTACTTTTTACATGTATCATAGGACGAAAACAGCTTGCAATATCACGTTTCTAATTATAGAGATCAAACTACTCTTATGGTTTTAATGAAAGACAATAAAGATAAAAGAGACTTTCAAGAATATTCTCACAAAAATACAAGGGTTACACCTTTGATCGTCTGGTTTTGAAACAATTGATACGTAAAGTACACAATTTCTGATTAGTATCTAAATATCTGTACATATGAAATTCTTACATACACATGCATAACGCGGACAATCCCAGCCAAATATATGTTATTTGTCTATCATTAACCTTTTGATGGTATTGTCACGGACGAACTATCTTAATATTAGTCAAATGTATATAGTTATAATTATCTTCGCTCACTTCATGTGTTTATTGAAAAGAGAGGGGTTTATAAAACCAACAAATATTTAACGGAATAATAATATATATTATTCGCACACATCATGCGTAACTCGCAAAGATATTTACGGTATCGGGCTACAAAAGTCATCGAGCGTACCGATATTACCTTCGCCTTTTCACAAGAAACATCGGCGAGGTCATCTCTGGCAGAGACCATAATTCCAAATTACAGATCGTATATATATATTTTTCTCCCTCTGAAAAGAAGAAACAAGCCTGGGGGAGCGTTAACCAATGAAGAGGGTTTAGCAGCGCGAAAACAAAACTTCCTGCTTGCGCGTGCAATTATTCTCCGGGTGGCCTATTACGGCGAGAGAAATGGCCGTAATGAATACGTTCGTCGTGACCGACGCTCGGCGCGGTATCTAAAAACGACTATCCGACGGTAATATTCCGGGCGTTTAGAAGCTGTCATTACATTCGGCGGGGAAAATTGTGCCGCGCCGCGCCGTGCAATGCCGCATCTCGGCGGCCGTATATACCAGGAAGCGAAGTCAACCCCGCTAAACCGCCCCGCGGCGCGCGGTGCAACTGCAATCATCTCACCGCCTAAGCACTTTCACTAGTGACCCACTACGACGTCCTGACTCGTCGTTGACGAGCGGGTCCGCCTCCTCCATGTGTACGTGCAAGCATGCGTTACAATGCTATACGCGGAGCCTATTCATGATTCCGCAGTACACACTGTACGCGTATGCAGATGTATATATACATGCAGATGTATCGATGCATCGTAACGAGAAGTGGAAGAGAAAGAGTAGAATGGAATAAATTGGGACTTGTGCGTCTTCTGACGGGAACAGTCTCTTTAGCATGGTGCACTAAAAAAATGCCAAAAAAAATACAATTAAAATAACATAGAGAATGCAAACGGGACGGGGGAAGAAGAGCTGAAGAGCAGATTGAAAGATGATGAGAAATTACTTTTGCGTGTCGCGCGAAGTATGAAGTTATCGGAATTATATAAAGATTTCATGCGTGAATATAAAGATCATATGAATTCATGAAGAACGGTGAAAAAGTATGTATGAAGTTTGTAGAAAATGCGAGAATTAAAATTACGTGAAAGGATAACCAAATGATAATTAAATTCGATTAGATCTCGGTAACATGACACGCTCAATAAGAAAATATTTTTTGCGTTAATAGTTCTTTTTTTTAGAAGTCTGTTAGATTTAATGTATATCGATCGGTTGCACGCGTTCAATGAGGAGGGTTTCTGATATGAAATTGAAGAGAAACAGAGAAAGGGGACTTGTAACAATTGTCCGGGGATCGAGGGAGGAAAAGAAGGGCGCTGAATAAGCGAAAGAAGCAGAAGAACGAGCCGGCGCGAGCTCCGCATTTCTTTTCGGCCAGCTCGACTTCCGCGTCACGAAAGTCATGATCCTCATCGCGACTGCTCGATCACGAATCGCGAATATCGAGCCTCGACCCAGCGACGTTCTGACAGAGCCGGAGAAGGAACGCCGATTGCAGCGATCGGATAGATTTGAAAGTGAGACTAAGAGGGGAGAGAGAAAGATAGGGGGAGGGGAGGAGAAAGAGGTTTCGCGAAACGAGAAGAAGGAAGAATTGCGAGAAAGGTGAAGCGAAATTTATTTCGCGCTAAACTAAATTTGTCGATATACGATAAATCCAGACTCCACCAAATGATGGTACTCGCGATGGAAATGCAGGCGAGTTATGGTAAAATGTCGAAATAGCCGAAGTATTTAAGTTCTCACATTGAAATCTTAGACTCATTTCTAATTTCAATCATTTATTTTGTTCGCATTTTAATATTATCGCATTATTTAATAATATCTACCATTAACCGAGAGAACCATAAATAAAAATTTTTTTACTAACTATTATTGACATTTTTATATTAAATACTTATTTAATTCTTATATATATATATATATATATATATATATATATATATATATATATAGTAATATATACACACACATTTGTCATTAGTTCTTTATTTATCGTGGTAACGTGTTGCGATAAGACGTATATCGAGCTAATGATGTCAGCTATTGTAGCTTAAGCTAGAAGCCTTGTTGCTAATAATATCAAGATTATGTTAAAGTTGTAAACAGAACCTTGTTTGGTACATGCAATATAAGGGCACGAGCTATCTCTTTCGCGTAGATCTTTTTGCAAACAATCTCGGTCTAATATTATTGGTTATTAATCTTTACTAATATTTTATTTGTTAATTACGATAAATTGAATCTATAGCGAACTACTGTCCGCAATGTACACACAGAAAAATATCATTCTACTGCAGCTAAAAAAAGCATTTATTTTATTTTACTTCTTTTAAGTAAGTTTTTTTTCAACCGAGAATATTTTCTTACTAATAGTTTTCAAATATCTTGACGCAAGTCAAGAATATTGTTTTGAGTAATTGTAATTCTTACAATGACTTATGGTAGATTTGCGGATATACAAGCTAAAGTCATTGTAAGAATTCTTCTTCTTATGACGCCGTCTCCTTTCGAAGGTTGGCGATCCAAATGGCCAACATATAGTCTTAGATACGGCCATGCGAAAGATGTCCACTGAAGTACAGCCAAACTATCTTCCGATGATGTCTTTCAGCAAGAAATTTTGGCGCCTGCCGATGGATCTCTTCCCTTGAATCTTGCCTTGGCTGATCAGTCGTATGAGTTCGTATCTTTCTCCTCGCATCAGGTGTTCTATATATCTCGCTTTTCTCTCCCCGATTGTCAACATGAGTTCCTTCTGCTTATGCATACGACTTCCTAATTGGTTATTTTATTTACCCACGATATGCGCAACATACGACGGTACAGATGCATCTCGAAAGCATCTATTTTCTTTTCCGTATTTGGGTCAAGAGTCCAGCTTTCGCAACCGTATAACAGGGTAGAGAATATGTAGCATCTGATCATACGGACCCTGAGGTCTAAACTTAGATTCGATCTCGTGAAGAACGTCTTCATATTCGTAAATGTTCTTCTAGCCTGCTCGATTCTTGATCTGATCTCTTTCTCAGGGTCATATAGATTGGTCACGATGGTTCCAAGATATTTGAAGGACGAGACTTGTTCCACAGTTGCCCCCTTAATAATCAGATGTGCACGCACATGTGTCTTAGAGAAAACCATGGTTTTGGTTTTCGTAGTATTCGTGAAGAGGCCAAATCTTTCACTGTGTCCAACTACGCGGTCCATCATGTTTTGCAAGTCATGCATGTTCTCTGCTGACACAACGGTATCGTTGGCATATCTGATATTATTAATCGTCCTGCCATTAATCCTGATTCCACCAGTAATTCCCTCTAGAGCTTCCTTGAAAATAGCCTCCGAGTATATATTGAATAGCAGTGGTGATAATACACATCCCTGCCGCACTCCTTTCTTGATGAAAGTTGTTTCCGACGTTGCTGATTCCAGTTGTTAGATATACCATTGTAAGAATTACATTTACTCAAAACAATATTCTTGACTTGCGTCAAGATATTTGAAAACTATTAATAAAAAAATATTCTTGGTTGAAAAAAAAACTTACTTAAAAGAAGTAAAATAAAATAAGTAAGAGCTTTTCTTAGCTGTAGTAGAATGATTATTTTTCTGAGCTATTTTTATCCTGTATCATTTTTACTTTGTATTTTAACTCGATCAATCACGCATTTGACAGATTTTTCGATATCTTTTCGATATCTTCGAGAATCTTATCAGAGAAAATTATGATTTACAGTTTATATACATTGAAACTATAATTAAAATCTTTTTGTATTAAAGAATTTTACTATAGATACTAATTTTTTGATAAAATGTTATTTTTATTAATAATTCCTTAATTGAAGAAACAGGAGCACGGTTTGCAGATATTCACGAAGATATGTGTCCTCGAGGTGTACATTGCAATGTCTATGCTGCAGTTCCTTACTTTCAAAGTCATAATCTATTCGAGAAATTTTCGTTAAAAACTCTTCAACGATCGATATATGGGAGAAAGTTTCGTAAAGCGTGTATACGCCGCGTATCTATTGCGATATCGCGAATCAAATTTATTAATTTATGATAATTAATAACAGATTAAACACGGGAGATAATTTGCATCTCAGCATTTTTATGCTCGTAATGCCACTCGGATTTGCTTCTGTTAAAAGTTAAAAATTTAAAGACTTCGTCCCGCACGTCCAATCGCAGCCTTTGCTATTTAAGTAATGTGTTTATTGCTATATATTTCTTGTTCCGATGAAAAGATACCTTGAATCGCCGTAACTGATAAGTACATTAGTGAACCGTTTCGCTCCGACTATACCTGTGATTATTTGATTAACGCCAATGGAGATATCACACGATGCTTTCTCTTGCTGCCAACATGAGCAATACATTGTGTCTTGACTCTATGTAAAAAAGTAAACCATGCGTATTTATTAAAAAAAAAAAAAAAAAAAAAAAAAAAACACGCAGTAGCAGAGAGTTATATAACTCGTTTCGCTTACCTACTTGCTTATTATATTGTATGATATATATAATGTCAAGAAATATCCAATATGTATCAGATAAGTTGAGGCATGCAGTTAGCGAATTAGTCGAGCGTGGATTTATCGTACTTTATATTGATTTTCCAAATATAGATATGTAACGTTCTACAAACATGTATATAGAGTATTTTTGTACACTATTATTTCTTCCGCTTCATTTTGCTCGTAATAATTGAAAAGACTTCTTACAAGGGTACAAGGGTACGAAGAACATCTCAAAATAAATCCTAATTGTATTAATGAATTATTAGTTTAATTATTTAAAATAGATTTTTCTGCTAGGTATCCCCTATGGCTTAGATTGTGAATAATGCGCGTCAACAAGCTGGACATATACATAAAATATATTACTAATCGAAGTAGGGTATATCATCAGTATACGGAAGAACTACGCGAAGTATAAATAAATTTTATCTATGTGTATATTAAAATGTCCATCAAACTTTCTACTGAAGATGCATGCCGCTCTCGCAAGATTCCGTGAAATCTTTCGTTGCGGAACGTGCGCTTGGTACATTTGTGCTCGTGAGAAGGTAAAGTGCATTAAATGTGGGCGTTTATGCAAGATTCCCTCAGGGTCACGTTATCTTGGCACACCTTGATTTGACCATAAACACGAAGAAGTAAAAAGATGTCTTATAATCCTTATTTAGGTATTACCCGCTATTATAGTAGCTTCCATATAAGTGATCTTTTCAGATGAAACTGACTTCAGACGTTATTACAATGATTTCTTTGTTTATTTTACATTGTGCAAGGTCTATATTATACTATTCTATTTATTTCTCTCTCTCTCCCTCTCTCTCTCTCTTTCTCTCTAGTTTACTGTATGTAAATAAATTAAAATGCCATAATTTAATCCGTTATTATTTTATATTAACAAGAGAGAAATGTGATAAATTAGTGTAAAACAGTAGACTCTGATCGCGCTAGTAAAATAGTTAATAAAGGGCGATTTACGATAGAACTATTCGTACAATAATATATAGAACTCTGGGTTCGGTTCAGCCGCAGAGAAAGGATTAATTCTTCAGATTGTCTTTACCTTTTCATTCCTGTGTTTCTAAACCTGGTATTATGGATGAAAGAAAGAATGATCATTAACTTTTTCATTAAAAATGTATAAATATTATCTATACTATCAAGATCAACGATTTTCCCGAAAGATATTAGCTTAGTAACTCGCGATGAAACATTTGATTACATTCATATTTTTTAATACAAAATTGGTTCAACAAATTATATATATAGATATAATTTTCTGGAAGTATTATCTTCTCTCTGTTTTTTCTTTTTTTTTTCTTATTTATGCCGTCACCTTAATCCAACCCTGGACCCAACCTTTTCTCGTCGTGTACCTGACCATGCGAGCGCAGGTCTCGGCTCCCGGCGAGACCATGATCGCACGCAACGTGCATAAATTACGTTCAACGAGCGTGGACACACAGCGAACAGCGCCGGGGTAACGGCGTATTCCGCGGCCGGCGCGGCGTTCTGGCGCAGCGGTGAAAGTTGCCCGAGGTCAACTTACGAGCGCGCAACTGCGCCTCACTACGCACGGTCGCGGTGCGCTCCGGTGCGGTGACGCGCACGTGTCCCGCGTGCGTGCGTAACGTGCCATCGTGTTTAAGTTTTTGGCGCTTAACCACTCGAAGCATCTTTTGGCCCCGTGAACCGTGATAATTTGCATTT